>NC_141060.1:47724217-48324217 GCF_041138505.1 Cibotium barometz
GCACATACTAGAAACAGCCAATGCATAACAATCTGACGCATAAGAGGCACCATGAGAGCCAGAACGAGTGCGACTAGACAAAGGGGCATCCAACTTGCTGTCACGCAAAGTCTGCACCAGCCATCTAGGCATATTCCTAGAGCCCTCAATCTCTTGTCTCTCATCCTCAAGTGCATCATGCACATCTGCATCAGATATAGACTGATCTGTGCCATCATTTAAAACCTGCATAGGCTGAAAAACTGCCTCATGAGGTATTGCACTTGACTGTGCACCACTGAAAAGAGGCAACAATGTATCATAGACATCACGTGAGCTGATATCTGTCTCCTTAGTACATGAAACCAAGGGCTGAACTGCATCTTCCACAAATACAACATCACGGCTAACCAAAATGCGCTTTGTCTGTGGATGATACAAACGATAGCCTTTGCTCTCAGCACTATATCCAACAAAAATACATTTGACAGCTTTGTCATCCAATTTTCTGCGATGTTGCACAGGCACTAATGCATATGCCAGGCAACCAAAAACACGTAAATGGCCAACAGATGGCTTGCGGCCATGCCAAGCCTCATATGGAGTGACAACCTGTAATGCTTTGGTGGGACACCTGTTTAGTACATAAGTGGCACACATGACAGCCTCAAGCCAAAAACCATGTGGTAGACTTTGACTCTTAACCATACATCTTGCCATTTCCATGAGAGACCTGTTTTTTCTCTCAGCCACACCATTTTGCTGTGGTGTATACGGCACTGTACATTGGTGTTTTATCCCACGCTCAGCCAGAAATGCATTAAATTCTGAAGACATATACTCCCCCCCTCGATCTGAACGGAGGGTGCCCATCTTACTTTCTGACACATTTTCAGCCATAACCAAAAACTGTTTGAAGCACAAAAACACTTCGGACTTTGCCTTCAAAGGATATACCCATGCATGCCTGGTAAAATCATCAATGAAAGTCACGAAGTAAAGGTAGTTTCCAAATGATGGAGTTTGCATGGGTCCACAAACATCACTGTGAACAAGCTGCAATCTGCGTTCAGCTCTCACTGATCCATCTTTGGGAAAGGAAGCACGCTGCATTTTACCCAATATGCAGCCCTCACAAACATGCTTGACAGGTGCCTCAAGCTTAGGCAAAGAAGACACCATTTCAGATTTCTGCAGGCGCAGCAAACTTGCAAAATTCAGATGACCAAAACGTGCATGCCACAGTTTTGCATTTGAAATAGCCTGCGTATCCATAATAGCACATGCTGAATCCTCTACACATTTGCCATCCATATTGAGCTTATACAGCCCTCGACATAGTGAACCAGATGCTACAATGATGTCACCACAAGAGAGATCATGAACAGTACATCTGTCATCCACAAATTTTACAACCAAACCTGTTTTGGCAAATGCGGAGACTGACAGCAGATTCTTTTTGATCCCTGGCACATACAATGCATCAAAAAGTGTAAAGGTGTTGCCATTTGCAACATTCAGCACAATCTGTCCAACTCCTTTAACGGGATAAGAGGAGTTATTGGCACAAGTGACAGTATTCCCTGTGGGAGCAGACTCAAGGAAAGTGAATAAACTGCGCTGCGAGGTGATATGCTTAGTGGCACCACTGTCAAAGTACCATACATCTGAATCTACTGCAGACATACATGTGTCATGCAAAGATGGGTCATAACTGCACTGCGCATTGAATGCCCATTCTGTATCTAGCACAACATTAGCAGATTCATTGTTAGAAGGAGAGGCATCTGCAACAGCCATACCAGCCTCTTTCTTCTTAGCCTCTTTCGCAGCCAGCTTAGGACACGCTTTGATGACATGATCATTTCCCTTACAGTACTTGCAAAATGTCTTTTGTTTGTCACCCTTCTTCTCATCTTTGTCTTCCTTCTTTGGTTGCGCAGCATTTGCAGATTTCTGCTTACTAGAAGAAAAGCCAGCTTTACCTTTCCCGCTTCTCTGACTAGCAACGAAAGCTTGATCTGCGACACGCATATTATTCCTGTTTTGCCTTGACTGGTCTTCTTGCAGCAAAACAGAAACTAACTCCTCAAATGATAAGGCATTGGGATTGCCTTTCATCATCAAGCGAAGAGTGGAAGCAAAACCCTGATAAGAATCTGGTAGACCATTCAAAACAGTCTGCACAAGTGAACTGTCTGACAGGATTTCATCTGCAGAAATGAGCTGCTCTTTGAAATCCTTGATCTTTGTCAAAAAGCTATCCATAGAATCACCTTCGTTCATATGCTCATTCTCCAACTGTTTTCGGAGATAAGCAACACGAGCCTCATTTCTTGCCTGATACAATGTGGCAAGTACATCCCAAGCATCCTTAGAAGTCCTGCAGGAGCGAATATGTGGGATAATGGTACGTTTGACAGACAGCGCAATCAAGGCATGAGCCTGCGCATCTCTACCATCCCAACGAATCTGCTCTGCTGAAAGTGGTGGTTCTCGAACAGCTGCTACAGCACTTGTGCCTGCACCATCATCAACAGTACCTGTTTCTGATGTGTTTGCAGCATTCCCAGCCACAATAGGACGTGCATCAATACCCTGCACAATATTCCATAACCCCTTTGCTACCAATACATGTCGCATCATATATGCCCACAATGGATAGTTGGTGCCATCCAACTTATTCCCTCAGCAGCCAACATGCGGAATACATCATTGTTGTCAGCCCATGGCCAGTGACTGTACTACTAGATGTAAATGCTGTCTGTAAGAGGTAAACCTGTATAAAATCGACCTGTGCTATGCAGCACAGCCCAAAACAGACGAATGGGCACCTGTCCTGCAGATTTTAATCTTGACAGAAAATCTGCACAGTAGGACGATTTTGCCTGCGTAGTACTTGGAATGCAAAAACGGAGGGCGAAATGACTTCAGATCAAAATTCTGAAACGACCAAGCCCTACGGGCTCTCCCACGGCATATACTAACCTGCAGACGCTCCTGAAACCTCGTTGCAATCGGAGGAGATGAAGCGGCAGGTGCCGGTGATGCTGCCCGGGAGAAGGAAGCCTGCTCTGATACCAATTGTTGGAATTAGGGTTGCAGGAATGCACACACAACTTCAAGAAGATGAGGAAGCTTGAGCACAACACAGTAGTGTATTATGAGTGCCAAAAATGAAAGATAACAAGCCCTAGAAGATAATGGGCGTATATACAATGCACGGGGGAAAAAACCTCCTAGGTGAGGGAAAAAGTGCCCCGGCGGTCCTAAGTGTGTTCACACACATCACTACTATAATATGGTAACAAGTAGCGCGCCTCCCCTCCTCGGTCTACTGTAGCGCGCCTCCCCTCCTCGGTGTCCGTCCACGGTAAGCCCGCATTTCTTGCGCCCAGCTCTTTCTTCGATGGTGTTCTAGAACCTTGCGCCGTGTGTGTGTGTGTGTGTGTGTGTGTGTGTGTGTGTGTGTGTGAGAGAGAGAGAGAGAGAGAGAGAGAGAGAGAGAGAGAGAGAGAGAGAGAGAGAGAGAGAGAGAGAGAGAGAGAGAGAGAGAGAGAGAGAGAGAGAGAGAGAGAGAGAGAGAGAGAGAGAGAGAGAGAGATTGGTTGCATGCAACCAGCCCGTGTTTCTCTGTGTGTCTGTGTGTGTGTGTGTGTGTGTGAGAGAGAGAGAGAGAGAGAGAGAGAGAGAGAGAGAGAGAGAGAGAGAGAGAGAGAGAGAGAGAGAGATTGGTTGCATGCAACCAGCCCGTGTTTCTATGTGTGTGTGTGTGTGTGTGTGTGTGTGTGTGAGAGAGAGAGAGAGAGAGAGAGAGAGAGAGAGAGAGAGACAGAGAGATTGGTTGTTTGGCCTGTGTTGGTCTGCATGCAAAGTGGCTGTGTGGGTCCGCTGAGTACTACTTTGTTGAGCCTGCATTGGAAGTAGGCCATGGGGCTGGCTGGATGGCTAGGTGGGTGAGTAGGCGTTATGGTAGGGCATGGAGCTTGAGCCTGCAAGGGCAGAGTGGGGCGAGGCCAGGTTGGGTTCAGGAGGGACAATAGTACCCAGACGGTGGAGGAGATTCAAGCCTATGCAGGCAACCATCAAGCAAGAGCGGGCCAGGGGCATACGCATTCTCACATCAGGTAAAAGCTCTATTAATGGAGTTGAGTAGCAATCACGCAAGGTTCCGTCTGATGAAGTTATTGAGACGGACATTTTTCTGGTGCGCTTTTTGCATTAGCTGGCGGGCATCCAACACTCCAGCTAGTTCCAACCCACTTGGAACATCTTGCTGCTGCTGTTCCCATTGCATTGGTTGTTTGGCCTATGTTGGTCAGACGCATGCGGCCGCGTTGGCCGAGAGCTTGGTTGTTTGGCCTCCCCTCCTTGTATGCGACCGCATTGGTCTGTGCCCGCTCCCCTCCTTGCATGCAGCCGCGTCACCTCCCTCCCCTCCTCGACGGGTTTGATGGTTTCCTTGCATGCGGCCAGGTTGGTGGTGAGCTTGGTGGTTTGGCCTCCCCTCCTTGCATGCAGCCGTGTTTGGTCTGAGCCCGGCTCCCCTCCTTGCATGCAGCCGCGTCACCTCCCTCCCCTCCTCGACGGGTTAGTGAATAGTATATGTGTTCATTTTATAAATGAAAGTTTTATTGATTTAAAAAGTTAGTGAATAGTATGTGTGTGTTGTTTGAGGGTTTTTGAATATGTGTGTGTGTGTGTGTGTGTGTGTGTGAGAGAGAGAGAGAGAGAGAGAGAGAGAGAGAGAGAGAGAGAGAGAGAGTGTATTTTATGGGTGTGTGTGTGGGGGTTTTTGAAAGTGTGTGTGTGTGTGTGTGTGTGTGTGAGAGAGAGAGAGAGAGAGAGAGAGAGAGAGAGTGTACGTTTTTTGTGGGTGTGTGTGTGTGTGTTTGAAATTGTGTGTGTGTGTGTTTTTTTGAAATTGTGTGTGTGTGTGTGTGTGTGTGAGAGAGAGAGAGAGAGAGAGAGAGAGAGAGAGAGAGAGAGAGAGTGTATTTTGAAAGTTTTATTAATTTTTAAAGGTAGTGAATAGAGTGTGTGTGTGTGTGTTTGAGGGTTTTTGAAATTGTGTGTGTGTGTGTGTGTGTGTGTGTGTGTGAGAGAGAGAGAGAGAGAGAGAGAGAGAGAGAGAGAGAGAGAGAGAGAGAAAGAGAGAGAGTGTGTGTGGGTTTTTTTGACATAGTGTGTGTGTGTGTGTGTGTGTGAGAGAGAGAGAGAGAGAGAGAGAGAGAGAGAGAGAAATAGAGAGAGAGTGTGTATTTTGAATAGTTTTATTAATTTTAAAAGTTAGTGAATAGTGTGTGTGTATGTGTATTGTGTATGTGTGTGTTAAGTTAGTGAATAGTGTGTGTGTGTGTGTGTATGTGTGTGTTGTTTCAGGGTCATGTTGTTTTTAATGAAAAATGAAATGAGAGAGAGAGAGTAGAAGTTATCACACACATGTGCACACACTCACCTACACACACACACACACACCTACGCACACACACACATACACACCTACACACACATGGCACAAACACCCTCACACACACACACACACACACACACACACACACCACACACACAACACAAACCTACACACACACACCGACACACATGGTGTGAAAATGTTTTAATAATCTTAAATGTGCTATTATTTTTCATGCATTAACTCTGTGTGTGTGTGTGTGTGTGTGTGCATGTACTCACACACAAACACACACCCAAACATGACGTGTAGATATGTACATACACACATGTGTATATATAGATATATTTATATCTTATATATATATATATATATATTTTATGAATTTGTGTGTGTGTATGTGTGTTTGTGTGTGAGTGTGTGGTTGTTGTTGTTGTTGTTGTGTGTGCACACATGTACACACACAAATGTTAAGCACCCAAATGTATAGGTCCAAACATCCATTTACACACACAATGTATTCGCATTAGTATATTTGACACACCTCGACGTATATAGTATTCATGCTTTTACTTACTTATATAATTGTATGTATGATTGACAGATGGAAGAGGTGATTAGCATTGTTTTTTAGCACATGAGAAGCACTCTTTGCTTTGAGGAAAGGGTGAATTTGGTTGCCGAGTTTGAGAGTCGTTATTTCCATGTTCCAAGTTGGTCTGGGCCATGGCCGATTTATGCTGTTAATTGGAACGATGTTTTCCAAATTACTATACGATTAGATTCAGATAAGTTAGATGAAAATATTGTGCTCTTGATTATTCAAGAAAACCTGGGCTTGATTGATCGCTATGAAATAGACTATAATGTCCATGGTGATAAAGATTAAGCAAAACAAGTATTTGATGAGGTCATCAAATGTATCCCAAAGCATAAGCTTCTTCGAAAATAAACATGGTTGTGTTATTATTTAGTAACCATTGGGTTGATCCACCAAATGAGTTTTGTAAGCTTTATCTTTATCCAACTTTTTTCTATGTATCCCAAAGCATAAGCTACTTCGAAAATAAACATGGTTGTGTTATTATTTAGTAACCATTGGTTTGATCCACTAAATGAGTTTTGTAAGCTTTTATCTTTATCCAACTTTTTTCTACGAGAGTTATATTTTCAATGCTAATATTTTTTATGGTATATATTTTGCCAGATGGAGGTGCGGGATATAGGCACCAAGGAGAGAGAATCCTATTGTCCGAAGATTGTTTTGAGGTTGTGTTCATGTGTGTTCATCATTTTATGGGTTTGTAATGCTGGAAGCTTCTATATGGATATATATGGCAATCACGATGTTTTTATATATTAGTTTGGCAAGTTGAAGGCGATGTATACATATATGTATGAGTGTGACCAGTATCTACGGATATTATAGGTGCGTGCACATACACTAACATATATTTACATGTGTGATGTGACATGCACACATGCATTTATAAACGCGCACACACTTACATATATCTTCCAATTGTGACATATATGGTTTCAATGGATTTCATGTACACGTACTCATAAGTACATGTACATACATAAGTACATCTTTATGGGTGTTTGTGTGTAACTGGAGGTGCCTAGCTTCTAAAAAGAAAGGAAGAGTGATTTTACACATATATATTTTTGCATGTACCTAAATACAAAATACTTCTTGCTCGTTGGAGACTGGTCGCTACACTAGTACTAGTACTAGTAATACATTAAAAAATAAAAGACATATACGTTTAGATCCGAGATATCGAATCACCTGCTATGGTGGCATCTGCTGAAAGGTCAGTCGCAACGTTGCTTGTCTCGTCTACTTTTTTGACTTCGAAATCTTACTACTTGAGGAATCATCTCTCTCTCTCTCTCTCTCTCTCACACACACACACACAGACACACACACACACACAAATGTTTAAAATCTGAGTGCCCATCAATCTTGAAGTTTGAACTGTTTCTGTGCTAGTTCTCTTTGTTGGGTTCTGTTCCTCTTTGGGACTTAAAAGATGGATGCGCCACGCATGGACTCGGCAAGGTTCGCCCACGACAACTGCACCCAGGGTCACCCAGAAGCTGTGAGTCTTTTCCCGCCCCACAATCATTTGAATCTTGAACTTTTGCATTTTGGGCAGTGAATCTTCTTAGTGTCGGATGCAAGAAGGCCTCGTGCATGTGGACGTTCTTACGTTCGTTCTCATCTGTTGTGGGCGATTGTGTGAGAAAGCTTGCATTTGCAATTTATGATTTTATTGATGATAGTGAGGGAAAGCCTTAGGATTAGTATGGTAAATTGTTCTAGCCACATCGACATGGCCATAACAGTATGAAGGTAAAATGGGAAGGCTGCTTCCAGCATGGATACCCATCTAGTTCACATCAAGAACTAATCACCATCAAGGTGGTATGTTAGCATTATTTGATGGTAACTTAGGGCATTTTGCGCGTCATTTTCCGCCCATTGGGATGGACTTGGAGGCAGTCCATGCACAACTGGCAGCCATGACAATCCATATAGAAATCATTCATGTTTACTTTTTCAGCTCACAGGCGCAGTGCAAGTGCAAGTGCATCAAATTTCTCTCAATAGTTTCTCCCATTTCTCTTTGTGTGGTTATTCACCATTAGCATTTTGTGGCATGCCTAATTTGGGTGTATATCCAGTCTTATTTGATACTTAAACTACTTGCAGATGCATATACAGTATATGATGGTGCTGTGCTAAAGCAGCTGTTACAAACTTACATGCGAGTGGATGACTAGGAAAAGTATGCAAAAAGGCTGTGTTTTCACAGCTGCTTGGGTCACTTGCCACGTGACGTGCTGCCCATAGCTGTCCAATCTGCCCATCTGCTGTCTGCCCCTGCCTGGTGCCCCAAAATGCACTTCTTGGTATTCCTTGCTGCTAGGGACTTGGGTATTCAACATTGCACCAATCCTGATGGTTCTAAACATGACTGTCTGGTGCCCAGGTTTTGACCTATTAAGAGGTTTGGACCTCTTAGTGGGTTGCCATTGCGTGCGGGACAATGGGCAGACTTGATACACCTATGACCTGGACCGGATGGAAGCTGATGACTTGTCCTTGGACTAGGGTTCTCAACATATTCAGTGCTCATCCTGAAAGGTAACTTCATGGTGTACTCTGTACAAGTATGTCCTTGAGGCACCCTAGTATAGCGGGTGTACGCGACACCCCCTCTTTCAGTATTTGGTCGTTTGGGCTGCTGTAGATTTGAGATACAGGATATAGATGGCACACGCGTTGCAGCCCCTCAATTGGGAGGCCCCCGACATCTCTTCTCCCTTCCCCACAGACTTCTGACACTGGTAATGGGACAACTTTTCCCCTAGGAGGATCATCCTCTTCCTCTGGTTGGTGGCTCAGAGGAGCCGTGCGGTGGACACTGGCTAGCCATTGCAGGCCATCCTGCCACATGCGATTGGTGCGGAGCCCCTCAGGAGACTCAACGTCATTGCCTTGGGGCTCAGGAGACTCAACGTCATTGCCTTGGGGGTTGCCCACAGGCATAGCTGGTCAGGTGGAGGATTCTTACCTCCAAGCCCGGCACCCAATGGACCATCACTTGGGGGACTATCGCTTGGGCCCTGGACCATGGGCACTTCTCCATGAGGAGTATGACGGTGGCCTAACACTTCAGCTCACTCATTTTCAGACCACAGCCATCCCTGCCTCGTCGGCCGTGGTGATCCCCTAGACCCTAGAAACTCATGCAACTGGAGATGGGAGTTTATCAACAAGCCATAATGAAGTAGTAAACTCTAGGCTGTGAGGGTGGCTTGAAGGGGGTGGAAGGGGAGTTCAAAGAGATCGTGAGGGTGTTGGAAGGTGAGCATCCCCTGGAAGAAAAAATGGGGGATGAGAGTTAGGCTATCTATGGGGATTTTGAATAGAGCAGGGGGGCATCTTACAGAGACTCAGATATGATGCAGCAATGCTTAGCTGCCTTCCTTTGCACCTAGAGCCTATGTCCCTTCCTCACCCGAGGGGACTCTGGCTTAGTTTGGCAACACCCCCCTCCCTGATGCAGCCAGCCATGGAGGGAGCCCCCCCTTCATTTGTATCACTGCCTCATGAGAGGGTTGTAGTCTGCTTTTGAGTGGATGCTACGGGAGAAGGAGCTTTTCCTGGAAAAAGAAAAAAGTAAACATTGAGATGGTGCTTTTGATCTCATCATGATTACTTGTGTTCTCAAATGGATAGTATGCATGTTTTCCTTCCTCTAGTCTAGGCATGGCACATTGTTGCCATCAATGATTTAAGGGTACATCTAGGCCCAGAATTATGGAAGTGTCCACTACTTTGAGTGGCTGATTTTGATAAAATAACAAAGGGAAGATGCCCTTTTCAAGGTTTCTATTAGCATTATTTGTTGATCAGAGTTCTACTATGCACAACATGTTTCAATCGTTAACTTCTAGGCATTAGATAAGGCTCTGATATTGACCCACGTATCATACTGCAAACAGAAAAACGATGGCTGCAAGCTTCTGTGCATGAAATGCATCAACCTGGGAAGCTCATTTTTCAGATTTCTGGCCCCTGACACGCATACGCATCTCCATGCCAGCATATACAGTATATGATGATGGTGTGCCAAAGCAGCTGTTGCAAACTTACATGTGAGTGGACGACTAGGAAAAGTATGCAAAAGGGCTGTGTTTCCACAGCTGCTTGGGTCACCGACTCACCTGCCACATGATGTGCTGCCCATAGCTGTCCAATCTTCCCATCTGCTGTCTGCCCCTGCCTGGTGCCCCAAAATGCACTTCTTTTCCTTGCTGCTAGGGACTTGGGTATTCAACATTGCACCAATCCTGATGGTTCTAAACATGACTGTGCCTGGTGCCCAGGTTTTGGCCTATTAAGCTGTTTGGACCTTTGCACAAAGAAAAATCTTAGTGGGTTGCAATTGCGTGCAGGACAATGGACAGACTTGATACACACCTAGACCACATGGAAGCTGATGACTTGTCCTTGGACTAGGGCTCTCAACATATTCAGTGAAAGGTAACTTCATGGTGTACGCTGTACAAGTATGTCCTTGAGGCAGTATTTGGTCTGTTTGGGCCGCTTTAGATGTGAGATACAGGATATAGATGGCACACCCATTGCAGCCCCTCAATTGGAAGGCCCACGACATCTCTTCTTCCTTCCTCACAGACTTCCGGCACTGGTTATGGGACAGCTTTCGCCCTAGGAGGATCATCCACTTCCTCTGGTTGGTGGCTCAGAGGA
This sequence comes from Cibotium barometz, assembly GCF_041138505.1. Classification (NCBI taxonomy): domain Eukaryota; kingdom Viridiplantae; phylum Streptophyta; class Polypodiopsida; order Cyatheales; family Cibotiaceae; genus Cibotium; species Cibotium barometz. Next base: position 47,734,900 of record NC_141060.1, read on the forward strand.
GCCATGAAGTGGACACTGGCTAGCCATTGCAGGCCATCCTGCCACGTGCGATTGGTGCGGAGCCCCTCAGGAGGCTCAACGTCATTGCCTTGGGGATTGTCCACAGGCATAGCTGGTTAGGTGGAGGATTCTTACCTCCACGCCTGGCACCCAATGGACCATCACTTGGAGGACTTTGCCTGGGCCCTGGACCATGGGCACGTCTCAATGAGGAGTACGACGGGGGTCTAACACTTCAGCTCACTCATTTTCAGACCACAGCCATCCCTGCCTTGTCAGCCCCGGTGACCCCCTAGAGCCTAGAAACTCGCGCAACTGGAGATGGGAGCTTATCAACAACATAGTGGCCTGGCACGGGCTCATTGTGGCGAGGGTTCCATCAACTGGTTTGTGGAGACCATGGGGGCATCTTACAGAGACTCGGATATGATGCAGCAATGCTTAGCTGCCTTCCTTTGAACCTAGAGCCTAGGTCCCTTGCTCACCCAAGGGGACTCTGGCTTAGTTTGGCAACACCCCGTCCCTGATGCAGCCTCCATCTGAGAGTGGCCAGCCATGGAGGGAGCCCCGCCTTCGTTTATATCACTGCCTCATGAGAGGGTTGCAGTCTGCTTTTGAGCGGATGCTCTTTGTCTACTGAGAGAAAGAGCTTTTCCTGGAAAAAGAAAAAAGTAAACATTGAGATGGTGCCCCTACACCTCCATGTTATAAAGTACAACAGGTGTGACCAAGGCATTGAAAACTTCTTGAGAGGCCAACTTTTGATCTCAGCATGATTACTTGTGTTCTCAAATGGAAAGTATGCATGTTTTCTTTCCTCCAGTCTAGGCATGGCACATTGTTGCCATCGATGATTTAAGGGTACATCTAGGCCCAGATTTATGGAAGTGTCCAGTACTTTGAGTGGCTGATTTTGATAAAATAACAAAGGGAAGAGGGCCTTTTCAAGGTTTCTATCAGCATTATTTGTTGATCAGAGTTCTACCATACATACAAATGTTTTTGAGGACAATCGTTATTTTCTAGGGATTAGATAAGGCTCTGATAGCGACTCACGTATCATACTACAAACAAAAAAACGATGGCTGCAGGCTTCTGTGCATGAAACGCATCAACTTGGGAAGCTTGTTTTTTAGATTTCTGGCCCTTGACACGCACCTCCATGCCCGTGGGAGGTCCTCATGCATATTTGAGGTAGGCACAATCTATACATACTGCTTTTGTTGTTTTTTTGGGAAAAAATCAGATCTTGAAATTAGGGCTCTTTGTGCCAAGCTGCCCCGAAGTGCATGAACATTGTGGACTGATTTAGTAAATTTTGCATGTTGATCCCGTGCAAGCAAACGACCATAGTTGAAGACATCGCTCGCCTGTTCATTTGCCATTGATACCACATAGGAGGATTGCCAAGGACAATAACATTAGATAGGGATCCCAAGTTTACTTCAAATTTTTGAAGTGCATTATTCGACAACTTTGGGACCAAGTTGCATCTGTCCAGTGCATTCCATTCGTAGACAGACGGCTAGACAGAAATCTATAGTTAGCTAGCATTTGGTGTTCTCAAATCGTATTGCCATGACAGGCAGTCAAAGTGGGAGCATTATCTTCCTTTGGTTTAGGCCATCCTAAACGACAGTCGTTAATCGTAGAATGATACCATGGCCAATGCTGAAAGGCAAGATAGGGGCTGACATTAAAATACATACACCATCTTTGGTCCTTGCAGCTCCCAACCAAAAGGTGTGACCGGATAATAACTTGCTAGATCTACCACATTGGTTTATGCTCGTGCAAGAGTAAAGTGTCCATAGAACCTTCCGTGACCGCCGAGTGAAGCTGGTTCTTGATGAGTTGTTTCCGACGACGTAGAAAAGCACCAAGTCCCTGTATGTTCCATGAGACAATGATGTAACCATCAATGATGGAAGGGTCAAGAACAAGAACAAAAACTCGAGGTACTTCATTAGAGGTGGTAGTAACCGTTGTGGAAGTAGATTAAGGTAGCCTTGGCAGGACAAGTACTTCCAAGATCTGACCAAATGCAGCTCCTATGGAAGGCAAAAGCTTCCAAAAAACGTGTGGAGAGCGGGAAATTTGAGAGAGATCGGTTGATCCTTTGCCACATGATCAAAGTATAGCCGGTACTCAAGAAACTGCCTAGCTAGCTCCGAGAGGGCTGCCAAAAGCAATCTCTAACTTGCGAAGCGGGTAGGGTGAGAGCTGTAGACCCTCCCAATCAGAGAGGTCTTCATTTCATTGTTGATACCGCTTTGGAGGATGAGAAGCTCGTCTTGTGAAAAATTGATAGTTCTCACAGCCTGTGGGAGTGGAGAAGGATTGGCTTTGGCACAAGCCATAATGCCAATCAAGGAATTGATGGCCAACTTGAACACAATAGGAGCTTTCTGTATGCTGGGGCAAGTAACAAAGCGGAAGGGGCAGGAAGAAGGGCTGGAAAGCGGAAAAAACAGAGGCGCGCGCGCCCTGGGGGGGGGGGGGTGTTGCGGAAGAGGAGTGTGTAGCAAAGAGGGGAAGGAGGAAGGTGAAGGCGGGGCAATTGCAGAGGGCAGAGGCGGAAGGATGGAGGAGAAGGCGGGTAGGAGAAATGGCAGGTAGAAGAGGGCAGAAGGCTAGAAAACAGGCGAATGGCAGCAGGAGAAATGGTGGGCCACAGGTGGAAAGTGTTCAGATGGAGGGAGAGGGGAGTGCGCAGCAATACAGGGAGCTCAGAAATTCAGCAATCGTTCGCGACGAAGATAACGCACAACATAGAGAGAGATGCGCACAGAGAGAGAGAGAGAGAGAGAGAGAGAGAGAGAGAGAGAGAGAGAGAATCGGACTCAATATTGGGTCCCGAATACCCTCTGTAGGGCCCCCACCACGAATGGTATATTTGCTTTATTAGAATGATGCAAATTATGCAAATAAAATCTGGTTCTTGACTTGCACTCTTCACCTTGGTTGTAGCACTCCCCTTGGCTGTCCTGGCCCTTGGATTGTAGCAACCTTTTGTGAACTATGAGATGAGTGAATGAATTTCTGGCTGGGTTATTTATACCCTTTTCTAAAGCTGGTCGGCTGGCTTTGCAGGGGTTGGCCTGCTGCTTTTTTCCCCATGACCAAGTCTTGCACACTTTTAATGATGTGCTTTTCCTACTATAATCTATTAACTGGCTGCCCTTCTGATGTGTTCTGGTTGCCTTGCGCTGTTTGTCCAGGCTGCTGTCCCAGCCTGTGCAAGGCTGTGGGATAGCTTCTATGCTTGGCTGCCTGGCTGGGCAGGGCCTCTAGGTCTGTTGGCTGCTTGGCCAGGCCCCTTGGGGCCCGGGCTGGCCGACAGCCTGCCCAGCCCTTCATTGAGTTGGTGGGCAAAGCCTTGGGCCTTCTTGGCCCTTCTTGGGTGGCCTAAAGCCTACCCAATGCCCACTCAAGAGCTTGACTCTCTCTTCTGGGGTAGCCGTATGGGCTCAGCTTGTCCTCAGGCTTACATCTGCGTTTACATCAGGCTTACCTCAGCGTTTACATCTAGGCTGACATCAGCCTTACTTCAGCCTGTCTTCAGCACTTACATCTGGGCTGACATCAGCGTTTATCTTCAGCCTCACTTCAGCCCTACATCGGGACAGCAGCCCCCTCTGCTACTTCGGGACGGAGCCCTCTCTCCTTCAGATACGCATCACCCGTGTCACTAGAGCTTGCACCACACGGGACGGTAGCCCTCTCTGCTTCAGGTATGCAGCACCTGTGTCATCAGAGACTGCACCACCATCAGCGTCATCGTTGTTACCTTTTTCCGCTGCCACTATCACCTCGGAGTGTTTTGCCTCACATCGACGCGAGCCTTCGTCATCGACCGTACTTCAGCTCCGACTTTCTTCTGCGCTTTTGCACTGGTCTTCTTTTTGCTCAGAGTCACCTCTCATATGAGGGCTCTTCTACATATCTGCACTCACCTTTTTATATATATTCACTCACATATTTCATGCTGTGTGGTTTTACTCTAATCTCTCGTATTTCTGGTCCTTCCATCCTTTTGCCCTCACATGGTATCAGAGCAATCGTGAGCAAAGGGATTGAAGACCTCGAGAGCACACAGCGTGAATGTCAATACCAACTTAGCATCCAAGATAACGAACAGGAGTGCTCCTTAGGATCCATTGAAAAGCCTCAACTGCCCTCTAAGTCGGGGTGGGCAAGGAGCCAACCCAAAATCCACATGGTTTGTGCTAGTTGATCTGTGCGCCGGACGCACGGCAAAAAAGATCTCTATGGCATTGGCGAATCTCTGGAGATTCCTCACATCTCTTGAAAGGTATGCTAATGTGTCATCGGCGTACTCTGAGTCAAGTAGCTGCTCCTGTGAGCGGATGGGTAGGTACAGCTCCTATAAACCGGTCTCCTGTGCGGAGAGGAAACTGCTCATGGCCTCGGCTACACAAACAAGATAAGGAAGGGTGCGAGAGGGCAGTCTTGTTGGACCGAACGAGAAAGAGGGAATCTGTCACCTCGGGCCCGTTGGATGGTCACCTGACTGTGAGAGGCTGAATAGATCCAGAAACACCTTGAACCCATTCCACTGGATATCCCATCTTGAAAGTCCGAGTCCACCTTGTCGTAGGCTTTCTCAAATCAAGGAGGAGAACTAGCAAATCGTGATGCCTCAAATGAGGCGAGATGGTTGCCTCCCAAAAAGTGAAGATGTTGTCTAGGATACTCTGATCATGAGAAAAACTTGTCTGCGTGCCATGCATCAAGTCGGGGAGGAAAGGCTGAAGGCGTTGGCTGATGGTTTTGGCTAGGATTTTGTAGGCGGTCCCTATGAGGGTGATGGGTCTCCCCACTGCTGAATCTCCAATTTGTCTCCGCCCTCCTTGGGAATCAAATGGATCAAACCCTCAGTTAGCCTCTTTGGCATCGAACCCGTGGCCATAATCTCATTTAGAGCGGCTATGAAGCCACCTTCCATGAGATCCCAATGATGAAGAAATAAGGAGACCAGAAGCCCATCCTGCCTCGGGGAAGTGCATGCAGAGCCTTAGCCAGCCTCGAGTCCATCACCTGCGCAGAGAGAGGGGCTCCAGAAAGAAGGAATTTGAAAAAAAAGTTCCGTGGCAATGGCTCAAACTTGAGGGGGATCAGAAACAATAGGTCCATCTTGGCCACACAATCTGTGGATACCACCCCTTTGCTTGTGTGGGCCTGTGATCTCAAAGAAATTGTAGGTGACCCTGTCTCTAGCTTGTGTCCAGAAGGAAGCTCTAGCATGATATTTGTACTCCACCCTCCTCTCGATGGAACTCAGCTCTGCCTGGACTGCCGCCATTTGGGCCTCAATCCACGGGCTGTCTGGGACACTTTCTCGGAGACTCCGCAAGGAGGCCAGGCTTTGACGGATGCTCCTCCTACTCTTTGAACTCAGTCAGTTTTCTCTGCGTGGCCTCTTGCAGCAAACCGGTGATCTCTCCAAGTTCTGCATGCAGGGCCATTGCGGCCGAACCATCGTGAAAATCAAGACTCCCAAATCTCCTCAATCCTTCTACAGATCTTGAGTCCTGAATGAGGCACTCGAGGATACGGGTGCTTGAGTGTCTGTCCTGCCTCCATGGGGCCTCCTAGGAAAAGATGGTGGGGGCATGATTTGAGAAAGTACTCGCGAGAATGCCAACCATGCTGCCTCGTCCACAAGCCCACTCATCAATGTAAAAATGGTCCAGTTTGGGGAGGTTGGGGCGTCTACCTCTCCTGTCTGATCTTGAGAAGCTCAGACTCACTGGGCTGTGCCCGGGCACTTAACTGTAGTAAGTGCCATGGATCCTGTCCTTGTAGAGACAAAATCACCTCCACCCAGGCCGAGTACTCCATGCCTGAAACAGTGTCCATGCCTCCTGCAAGTGTGTCCTCCACCGCCTCTAGCACGTTAAAACCACCACCTATGCACCAAAAATCAGCCTGTGGGAGGGATTGACGGACCATGCTTCAAAAAGTGGCTCTGCCTGCTACAGGTTAAGGAAACCCAGTGTGTCCTCTCCAATCCTAACGATCACCCATTGCGCTCTCCTTGCAACTATAGTGCCTGAATCAATAACTTCTGGGTAAGAGCAGAGATGCATACCCTGCCTTGGATCTTGAAGGGCCAAAGGCATGGGGCTAGAAGGTTTGGTTTCTGCCTGAGAGAATCTTCCTCCATTGGTGAGATGGTGTTCGTGAAGGAGTATGTCAATAGGTCCATCGACTACGGCTCTGTGAAGCTCCTCTTTGAGGATCCTGTGCCTCCTCAAGCACTGCAGTCCACCCAAATCCTGAATGTTCCATGAGACAATCCGCATATCTAAGCGCATTGGGAGGCAGCATTGTGGGTTTGGATGGTGAGTAATCACAATGTGTCTTGGGGCGAAGCCTCACCAGGTGGTCATGAATTTTGCCCTCCATGTGGAACCACTCTATCCGGGCCGTAGAGTAGGCGCACTCTGGACTCCATCTGTCACAGTGAAGGTATTTGTAGGGGGGGGGGGGGGGGGGGGGGTACCGCCATTGAGACATGAAATAAGAAGAGGAGCACCTCCAGGCTTGAGGTCACCTCCATCTGCACCAATGACCAAAAATGAGTGAGCATGTCAGTAATCCTAGGTCGTGCAAATGGTGAGAGAGCTCTATCACTTGCCCATGAATGGTGGCAGACACGGACTCGGTGCTCCATACCATCCCCGGAGCCATGCTTAGGGGGAAAGGGAAGATTATTGTGCCACTCTGTGGTGTAAGGCCTGGAGTGATGTAGAACCATGAAAATGCGGATGGGAGCCACCGTCCTCTCGAAAATATCGGCTTCTGCTACGGGAAGGCATGGAAAGAAACTGTAATCCACGGGCTGCACCAAGAGTCGGTTTTTTTTTTTTTGGGGGGGGGGGACTCTGGAGGGAGAGCATGCATCGGAGAGGGAGCAATGGTCATCTCAGTAGGCTCAGTAAAACGGTGAATCAATGGTGCACTGTGCTGGTCTGCTGTCTCCTCTCCAGATTAGGCATGCCAGGTGGACGAGGAGCATGCTCAAGAGAGGTGGATTTTGGGGGGGGCGGGGGTATGAAGGGGGTCTGACGCAGCAGAGGGGGGCAGAATCAACAAAGCTGTGTGTGTGTGTGTGGGGGGGGGGGGGGGATCTGGCAGGAGGAAGAAGGGGGTGAGGGGGCGGCGACGACTGAGGGGTTGGGTCCACCGGAGGTCCAGACATCTGGACATCGGGAAGAGGATCACGACGAGGTAATGATCTTTAGAAAGGGGGGACTGGCGCCGCGCCCCATTACCGTCTGGGGGCTATTGAGATAAATGCTCAAAATGGTTCTCTGACGTAATCGTATCCTCTTAGGGCCCTCCAAGTTGGCGTGCCTAACGGTGCCGCTCAGCCTTGGAGGCCTGGCAGCGGTTCTCCCTCAGACCGGCTTGCCACTTGCCTTCCCCAGGATCCTCGGGGGCTGGGGCTGGGGCTGGTGCTCTGGATTCCAGGGTTGGATTCCCCCCCTCCGCCCTGATGAGGAGGTGTGCTGGTACCGGAGGGAGGGACCGCTAGAGGCGCTCGCCTGGATTAGGGATGGGGTCACGCTCTAGCCATTTGACGGCAAATGAAACACTATCTAGGAAGGCCAAAGTACCCAACTCTTTGCAAAATAGGATCTCCTGGAGGGCACCAAGGAGAAATGGCATGAGGAACAGACTCCGGAGAGGTGATGCAGATGCACAGGGAGGGAATCCCTATCGTTTGAACTAGAACCGAAGTAGCCCCGGGGGGGTAGGGGATTCCATCACTCTCTCGATAACTCTACTAATTACGAGGACTAGGGGAAGGTACTCCTTCCTGAGGCTAGCAAAGAAAACTGTAGACACTTTCCATAAAGGGTCTGATGCTGGGTCGAAGTTGTGCTGCCACCTCGCAAAGAAGGCCTAGGCCGTTTGCAGTGTGACGGGGCTCAGTTGCATGACGCAACCCGATGCTGCAGGTGAATCAAACTCCACCTGGTAGTATCTGCGCTCCAGAGGATGTATATTAGTAATCTTTCCCGGCTTGCCAATGAGGCTAGCCTGCAGAAGATCCCTCAGCTGTCCGCGTGCCGGGCGGCTACACACAATTTTGCAAACCAAGGTGAAGGCCTCTAGGGAGGCGATTGTCGATGTGAGGAGCTGGAGGTCTGCATCGGAAAAAGATGGGCAAGAGACGACATCCCTGGTCTTGGGCGGCGGAGAGGCCTCTGATGGTGCGCACAACAAGAGGGGGCAAAGAACGAAAGGAGGCGGGCTCTTAAGGGGCACACAGGTGGAGGATTGTGCGAATGGGGCGGCAGCAAGGCAAGGGCGTGAGGAGGGTGGAGAAGGCAGGTGGCGTGCACACAAGAGGATGAAGGTGGGGGGAAGCGTGAAGGAAGAGCGTGACAACGGGATACAAGTGCACGGGAGAAGGTGGGAGCGCATAGGCTGGGGGCGGCAGGGCACATGTTGGGGGCAGCAAGGGAAGGGCTGGGGGCAACATTAGGAGGTGAAGGCGAGGAGGCAGAGAGGAAGGATAGCGCGAAGGGGGGGAAGGAGGTAGGGGGAAGCGACGGGTCAGGAGGGCAGGTGGGGAGCTCGAGCTTTCAATCTTCTTTTGGTTTTTCTTACATGGTGGCCTTCCCATTAATCAGTGTGGAGGGCTATTTTTGCAGTAGACTGCGCATGCCCCAGATGCTGAGACAGTGCAACATTGCATATGGGGGTGCAGAACTGCTGAGAGGATTTTTATGCTTTTTTGAAGAGGCAATTTTTTTGGCTAGGTATGAACAAGGACACCCGAGAATGTGTTTTGAAGTGTTAGAAAGGTTAAGTGACGAATGCAGAATCAATGTCTTAAGGTAGGCGGTCTGCTAAATCATTTGGAGATAGACTGATGTAAGTGAAAGTCATGAGTCGTCAAGCTCTTTTGGCACGTGTTCCCTAGACCTTAGTCTGTGCGCACCTATGCTTGTTAAGCCTCTGAGTCATGCTTGCAGAGCCTTTAAGCCTTTTGTGCCAATCTCTTTGGCCTCTGGACCACGATTACTAGCCTCTCAGTCTATAGCATGGAACATGTCTTAGATGGAGCATTAGAGTGTAGTGTTGAGCCCAAATCACAGTGGCTATTGAAGGTCTATCTCGGGACATCTCCACCTTTGCTCCGAAGGGGGGTTTGTTGGGTATTTCGGAGTCTTTGTGTGTATCCATCGTATATGTGTACCCCTGTTTTTGTACCCACTTGCGTGAACCTCTTTTAGCGGTTTATGTTAATGTGATAAGGAGTGATGTCATAGGCATTAGCCATGTGTCATTGCCCCCTTTTTACGTGATGTGTCAAAGATGAGGTTTTCAAGTCTAAAAAAGCATGTACTTGATGTAAGGTATAATAAATTAATCAACAGAGCGTTGAGTCATGCATCATATTCTCTCTCTAGTGTTTTGTTCTCTCTCTCTCTCTGTGGAGGAAACCCTAAACCTAATTTTTCCACATACCACTTGGTCCTCCTATTGGCATAGATCCAGGAATCATACGTCTTGATCTATCTTGCCACTTGGCTGTGGGAATAGTACCACTTGAGCCACTAGCTCACCTCTTGGAGCTAATTCACCTAGACTCCGGGGATCATACCACTGAAGTCCACTAGTGTAAACATGTCCATGGATAAACTGGCCACAAATAACCTTTATAACAGAATAACAGTTATTACAAAGCTAATCAGGGACTAATCCACTCAGCAGGGCTACAGTTGAGCAGGAACTGGTCTGAGCCAAGTCTCTAACAGAGATGCTCCTCAGAGATCTAATGTCGAAAATGTTTTCTTCCCCAAGGAGTGTCTCGGTGTTTCTACGCATGGAGGGTGTTTTGCTGAGCATGGGTCTTTGATGTGTTCTGTGTGTCATCATCAGATGGCTGTTAGCAGCAGCTGGGGGGGGGGGTGCGGCTGTGTGTGTGTGAGAAAGAAAGAAAGATATATTAACGTCTACTGGACGCCTCAAAGGCGTAGAGAGAGAGAGAGAGAGAGAGAGAGAGAGAGAGAGAGAGAGAGCAGGAACTGGTCTGAGCCAAGTCTCTAACAGAGATGCTCCTCAGAGATCTAATGTCGAAAATGTTTTCTTCCCCAAGGAGTGTCTCGGTGTTTCTACGCATGGAGGGTGTTTTGCTGAGCATGGGTCTTTGATGTGTTCTGTGTGTCATCATCAGATGGCTGCTAGCAGCAGCTGGGGGGGGGGGGAGACTGTGTGTGTGTGAGAAAGAAAGAAAGATATATTAACGTCTACTGGACGCCTCAAAGGCGTAGAGAGAGAGAGAGAGAGAGAGAGAGAGAGAGAGAGAGAGAGATCATCATTTTCCTTACAGGTCATGAAAAACATAAGCCCAATGCAACAATTTGGAAACATTTCGTTAAAGCATAATCAACAGTTTTGCCCTGTCATGGGTAATGATTACTTAGATGCTCAATCAATAAAGTTACCTTATGGAAATAACCTGAACATTCCATTGGCATATATTAACTTATGGATACTGTAACAATTTGCTTAAGATGTAGAGTCAATTGTCTACAGGGATGGTGGGTGAAGCCTTGGGAGAAATAAGAGCACCGACTCTTGATTCATGGGATACAATTTTAGGCCAACGAGTATGTCCTCCCGATATCAATTCAAGAGAAGGTGTCAACCATTTGATTTCATTTCATCCATATCAACGTCTGGTTGATAGTGTGAACGGTTGTATTTCTTCCTCGGATACAATTTCAGGCCAACAACTATGTCCTCTGGATATCATTTCAAAGGGAGATGTCAACCATTTGATTTCATTTCTTCCATACCAATGTCCAGTTGATAGTGTGAATAGCTCTATTTCTTCCTCGGAAAAGCTACTGGATTGGAATGCTGTGCCAAAAGCTTTCCCACATTGTGAAGAGCGAGACAACTATGCTTTGGGAAAGTGGAACAATTATGGACTTGGAGAAGGTTCAGACCTGAGAGGAAAGCAAGGACAAAAGCTTCCTTTGAATGATTTTACAAAACAAAGTGCCACTAGTACCACCACGAACAATTCCTCTAGTCCCATAAAGGTATCAGCAGGTCATATGCAAGACCATATAATGGCCGAACGAAGACGGAGAGAAAAATTAACACAACGATTTATTGCATTATCAGCAATTGTTCCAGACTTAAAAAGGGTATGCTACTCACAAGCTAGTTCAAGAGGTTGAGACCATGGGATCAAGCTGTTGATGTGTTCTTTGTACCTCATTAAGTTCATGTGCATGTTTGCATGCATATATGTATGTATGTCTATGACATTCATATAAACATGCTCGTGAACGTAATGAGGTCAAAAGACATGCACATGTATGCATGCATGCATTTGTGTGTGCATATATTCATGTATGTATGCATGCATATGTGATTGTATGTATGTGTGGTGTGTGTATGTTTGTATGTATGTATGGGTGTGAATATGTATGTATGCATGGATGGATGGATGGGTTGGAAATGGAAAGACACATGTGTGTCCATGGGTTCTCTTAGACGTTTCCTCATTAAGTTCATGCGTATGCTTATATAAATGTTAGAATGCATTCTCTTAGACACTAGGTTATGTTTATATCAAATTGATTGTTTTGAAACATTATAATGCATTCTCTTAGACATTAGACACTGGATTTTTGTCAACTCTTGCAGACAGACAAAGCTTCCATTTTGGGGGATACTATCAAGTATGTCAAACGCTTACAAGAGAGAACAAAGCTATTGGAGGAACAGATACAGGAGTCTAGTGGTGGCTCTAAAGAGCATTTAAGAGGTCATAAAAAGGTTTCAGGATCAGCATTAATACTCACGGAAGTGGGGGATCCTGTAGGTGGCTTGGATCCGCCGGAGATTGAGGTCCGGATAGTCGACATCAATATCCTGATTCGAGTCCATTGCAAGAAAAGGAAAGGGCTTCTTCTGCAAAGTGTTGGAGAGCTTGAGAAGCTGGATCTAGTTGTTCTCAGTGCCAATGTTCTTTCCTTTGCAGGGGAACATTTTGAGTTGACTTTCAATGCGCAGGTAGGAGGATTTTTGTCCTTTTTGTTGCAAGATCCTCCCTTATCTAATGGGCTTAAATAGGATATCAAGAATCGTTTACTAGCACTCTTTGGGATTTTATAAAACCACCCTAGTGTCAGTAGCATCAAGAATCCTAGCAGCTGAGAGGTTACTACACAAAATGTGCATGAGCTTAGAATTTCGTAAGAAACGTGTCCTCTCTAGAGCGCACTTTTACACAAAATAAATAACTAAAGAAACATACATACATACATGCGTATATCCATCCATCCATCCATGTGTGTGCATGCACAAACATGCACATGTATGTATGCTTTGCACACATGCATACATACATTCATAAGGATATATCATATACGTTTGTATGTAATCATGCATGCAATACATACATACAGAATGTATGTATTTCACACCCACCGCGCTCACATGCCCATAGTGTGTGTTCAAGAGATCTATACACAATGGAGACTAACAACTATATGTTGCCTCAATTTTCAGATGGGAGAGGGATCAACGCTGGCTGTGGATGAAATAGTCAAGGCTCTTCGAGCTGTATTTTTCTCAGCTGCAAAATGAAGGGTGGATCAATGATCTGAATGAAGTCAAGAATATTTCAGTTTTGTGGGTGCTTCACACATTTTCTACAGTTTTTAAGAATGCTCAAGGGCCAGTACCAGAGGTTTGGTTTTTAATATCTCGTCCCAGTTTTTTTTGCTGCTTTGCTTTTGGCATGATCAGCTTGGCTTTTTTGGCAAGTCTTAAGACTTGCTTCCAGCAATGGGTGCTGCAGTTATGCCAGAGTGGGGGTTTTAAAAGGGTTCCATTAGCCCTTTTGCCTAAGACTCCATTTGTCTCTTCTTTTCGGCATTGTTGAAACAAGAAAATGTGTTATCAAATGCTTTGATTAAGTAGAACATTAATAAACTCTCATTATTGAATTCAAAGAGAATATATCAACAATTGAGTTTTTATGATTCAAACTTAGTGGGGAATTTCAGCAATTGACTATGAATCTCAGCAAATGAGTACTTATATGATTGGAAATTGCCAAAACTTGATTATTTATTTATTTATCTTGATAGGAACATGACTGTCGAACTGATAGGAACATGACTAAATTTGTTGATTTTTTTTTGTTGGGTGACCAAATTTAGAGAGAAAATTAACGAAGTTGTATAGCTACATGTGAAAAAAAAAAAGATTTTTCGGGTACAGGAAATAGTTATTTTATGTGGTAAGCTTATCCAATTTATTTTTTACAAATGAGAAAAACCATAGTTTTAATTGAAAATTGGAGACTTCTCGTAAATTTTTTTTACATACATGGCTTTTTCTCTCTTTTGTAACCAACAATAGTATTGAAATTTGTGTTTTGTGAAGATGGCAATCCATTATAGTGTCAAAATAATGTCTTGGATTGTGATTAGATAATTAGATATCCACACATCTTCTTTTAAGTGGCTTCTTGAAAGTTGTTATTTGATGATTTCTTTTGATTGTTTCATTCTATACGTTCATTTCATTAACTAAAAAGTTACTTTAAACAAATGTTACATTTTTTAAATAAAAATAATTATTTTTTGGCTCTTTTTTCAAGTGGGGGATAAAATTGATGCATTTTTATATGGATACGTAAGTATATTTGGGCTTTAGAAATGAGTGTCTAAATGAAACCTATTGTGTCTATATGGCTAGGTTGATACATTTAATGAATCTTGAATTTGAACTTTATTTGTTTGCACATATTTATTTGCATGGATATTCTTTGTTTGGATTGAGTGATTTGGTAGTGAAATCTATTTGATCAAGAGATTTGAATACAAAGGTGGCATTGTTTAGCCATGGTGGCCATTATTACCATATGGAGTAGGTGTTGTGGGATATGAGCCTACTTAGCCTCAAGGTGTCCCTATTTCCATGGTCTTGCATGCTCTAATAGTGGATGGAAGAGGAATGTTTTTGTAGCAACCATAAATGGTCCTTGTCAATTGTGTGCTCAAAGTGAGCAGAGGTGGAGTCCTTGCATATAGCATTGCAAGGCTCATTAGCAACTTTCTTCTTCTTTACTCCTTTACTCATAAGGTGTATTTGAAAGAGAGAAAGGAGAGATAAACCAAGTATCTTACAGCTTAGTGGAGCATATGGGAGTCTCACTTCATAATTTAAAGTTCTTTGAGGAGCTTCATATCATGGAAATTGAGATGTCCTTATTAAGGGTTATGCTGACACATGGTAGCAAGACCTAAAAGGTAAATCGAAGATACCTAGGACTTAGGTGGCCTTAAAAGGTGCTTTGATGGAGACCTTGATTTCTCTCTCTCTCTCTCTCTCTCTCTCTCTCTCTCTCTCTCTCTCCTTGTTTATGAGGAGTTAATTCATGGAATACTTATATTCCCATGTTTACTATTATTTACGAATTCTCTTAAACGGGTTTAGATTCGGACGCCTTTGTAAATTCGGACGATCATAGCTTACTTTACGGGCATGCGGGTGAATCTATACATGCATGGGAGTATTGGTTGCATCGTCTTGATATTATGACTTTCGTATGGTAATTTAAATTTTTAATCAATTTATTTATAAATTGATTGTATCCATGGAGTGAAAGAGTCAAGAACAAAAAGAAATTCAACGATAAATAGAAGAACTTTTAGACTATGGACTCATACGACCTAGTAGTTCTCCTTTTGGTGCCCTAGTACTCTTAGTTCAGAAAAAGAACAAAACCTACCTCATGTGCCTTGATTATAGAGCTTTGAATAAGATAATTGTTAAAAATAAGTGTCATATTCCTTGTGCTGATGGTTTATTAGATATACTTCGTGGTGCATGTGTATTTAGTAAGATAGATTTGAAATCTGAATATCATCAAGTTTGTGTGCATACTTCAGATATTTATAAGATTTCTTTTCGCACTTCATCAAGGCACTATGAATTTCTTGTTATGCCCTTTGGTCTTACCAATGCACCTACCACATTTAGTAGAATAATGAACCGTATTTTCTTGAAACACCAACATTTTGTATTGTTTTCTTTAATGACATTCTTATTTTCAGTCAAAATGAAGAAGAGCACAAACAATATCTCGCATTTGTCTTCAAACTTCTGGAAGAGAATCAATTATTTGCCAATCGAGACAAGAGTTCTTTCTTTCAAAAAGGAAATTAAATATTTAGGTCACATTGTCTCACCTGAAGGTATTAGAATAAATCCCAAAAAGGTCCACACTATTAAGAGTTGGCCTAGTCCGAAGAATGTTACCGAGGTTTGTTCTTTTCTAGGTCTTTATAGTTATTACAATTATTATTGAGGTTCATTCTTTTCTAGGTCATTATAGTTATTACTGAGGTTCGTTCTTTTCTAGGTCTTCACAGTTATTACAAAAAATTTGTTTGTAATTTTTCTTTGATTGCATTGCCTTTGACTATCCTTCTTCACAAGCAAATTGTTTTCATTAGGGTGAATACCAAAGAAAACTCTTTGACATGCTTAAGCATATTTTGACACACATCTTAGTACTTCAATTACCTGATTTTTCTCGACCTTTCTTCCTTGTCATCATCACTGATGCCAATGCATTCAGTATTGGTGTAGTTTATGCAGGATGGTCATCTTCTTGTGCATATAAAAGTCATAAGCTCAAACCCTCTAAAACTAAATACATCACTTATATAATAAAGAACTTCTTGCTGTTGTCCATGCACTTCGTATGTGGAAACATTATTTAATGGGTTTTGAGTTTCTTATTAAAATAGACAAACAAAGTATATAGCTACTTTCCCAACATTTGATCGTCACATTGAATGGGCATCATTTGTTCAAAGTTTTTATCCTCTCATTTAATATCAAATAGGAAAAGAATATGTTATAGCTGATGCATTAAGTAAGAATCCTTCCATTACAAATATTTCTAATATTGACATGCATTCTTTTGAAGCTATGCGTGATACACATGTAAATGATCTAGAATTTCATGATGCATGGTTGAAATTAAATTCTAACAACTATTTGCCTTGATAATTATTTATACCATGATGGATTCCTTTTCTTTGAAAAATGTTTATGAATAACTCTCCCATCTAGAAGAATTGCATAAAAGCCTCCTTGCATTAATCATAGAGGCATAATTACTACTTTAAAAGCAGTAGTAGATGATTTCTATTAGCCTAACGTAAAGAATGATATTTCTGACTTTGTTTTTGAATGTCTTGTTTGGTCAACGAGTCAAGCAACATCATGGAAAATAGCATGGATTTACTACTGCCATTACCTATTTCTGGTTTTATTATTGGTTTGCCTGTTACTCTGTAGGAAATGATAAGCTTTGGACTATTGTTTATAGATTTAGTAAGCAAGCACATTATCTGCTTCACAAGTTGTACATCTTTTCATTAAACACGTCTTTACACATCATGATCTACCTAAAGTTATTATATTTGATCGTGTTTTTCACAAGCTCCACATCTTTTCATTAAATATCTTTACACATCATGGTCTACCTAAAGTTATTGTATCTGATAGTGACTCTAGATTTTGCAATAATTTTTGAATTACTTTATTTTCAAATCTTGGATCTAAAATTGATTTCACATCTTCTTTTCATCCTAAAAGTAATGGCCAAACCGAAGCAATTAATAGTATCATTCTAGATTTATTAAGGTCTTATAATATCTCTACACAAGCTAATTAGGACTAACATCTACATTTGTTACAATTTTCTTACAATAATACACTACACTCAGGTTGAAAGCTTCTTGTCGTGTATGGTAAGAAATTAACGACACCTGCTTCTTAACTTTCACATATTGTCCATGTGTTGATGATTTTATTAGAGACTATATCCATATACTACATCAAGTACATGAAGCTATAGCTAAATCCCAAACACAATATACTAACTAAGAAAATAAGAAGTGTCACTTTTCAAAAGGTGATTATGTTTGGCTTCGTGTAGAAAAAAGAAGACTCAAAAGTATAGACAGACACCCTGCAATTAAATTAGACCCTAGATTTTATGGTTCTTTCAAGATTCTAACAAAAATTAATGACAATGCTTATCGTCTAGATATTCCATCACATTGGCATATTCATAACTCTTTTTACATTAGTCTACTAAGATGATTTAGAGGTTCTCTTCCGGTCTATCTAGTCTATGATGACCCTCCATTATTAGAGGAAGATTTCGAGATCATCAAGCTAGAAATTATTCTAGACCATGAGCAGAAAACAACAAGAAAAGGTAATATTTATCACTAATATTTAATCAAGTATAAAGGCCAACCCCATCAAGTATAAAGGCCAACCCCATCAAGAATTTTCAATGACTACCTGATCATGCTCTCGCCGCCTATCCATCCTTGATTGCCTCTTATGTTCATACTAGCCCATGATGATTATTAATGATTTTGTGACAATTGAGAATAGTTGCTTGTCACCCCCAAGGTATGTTATGATGAGGAGTTAATTCATGAAATATTTATATTCCCATGTTTTCCATTATTTATGAATTCTGCTAGATGGGTTTAGATTGGGACACCTTTCTAAATCCGAGCAATTGTAGTGTACTTTATGTGTATGCAGGTGAATCCGTACATGTGTGGAAGTATTGGTTGCATTGTGAGTTGTGTATGGTTATTTGTATTTTTAATCAATTAATTTATTAATTGATTGGCATAGTTAATGTAAGTGTAGGTCATTGGCATAGTTAATGTAAGTGTAGGTCATTGGATTGGATAATGGAGGCAAGCTAGTGGTGGAGTCATGAATATTTTGAGATAATCGATTTTGAGTATCGACAAATATTATTTGATTTCGTGACAATGAACGCCATTAATTCATTTTGTGGGTGCCATCCATATTTATCAATGATGTATATATATTATTTGGGACGTGTGAAAGCTCCTTTGTGCATATTTGATTTTACAAGATATGTATACATGTATATAGTTTTAGGTTCACATCTATTTTGAAGTAGATTAGCTTGCACGCTATTTTGAAGAAGTCCACATATAAGTAAAAGGCAACTATCTTGAGGTTAAAGTATTGGGTGTGTTTCTAATTGTTAATTATTAATAACACGCTCAGAAATAAAATCATTTGTACTACCATCATGATGCAACCATGCAACCTAGTAATATCATGACCATTAATTTTACCCTTCATTTTAAGCAATGAATAGAATGACATAGGGTTACTTGGCACATTGCTCTGGTTGGGGTTACCATCATCATGTAGTGTGTCTTCGAACCAATCTAAAGCGTAGTGGACCATCGCCGTTAGGTACCTCTTCGATATTATGAAGCTGAGTAACGGATGGTTTGGAAGTCTTCCAACATCGAGAGGCAATGTGGCCTGGTTGGATGCACTTGTAGCTTGTAGGGTGAGGTTTCTTTCCAATATTAGTGTTGTGACTAATAGGCCTGGGTTGAGTTACATTGCTTTTATCATTAATAGCCTTTATATTTTGATTGGAATTTGTGCATACATTACTAGGTGCTACACCAAGGCTTTCTATTTGCATTAAAATTGTACAAGAACGTGGTCTAGTAGGAGCACCATAATGACAAGGAAAGGGTTGTCAATTGTTGGTGAAGCCTAAGGTTTTTCGATTATTGGATAAATAAGTATTCAATTGATGAGAGGGTTTGTGCGAACCTCTTTTGTGTTTTGCATCATGAGCTAAAAAAATAGCTTCATCAAGTGAAGTAGGTTTGAACATGTTTACCTTCTCTTGAATAGTTTCTTCAAGTCCAGATTCGTTAACAACATTGAATTATATCTTCAGGAACTTCTTCAAGAATGCAGAATTGAATTAGAGACTTAACCATGAAAACACAAGACGATCATCTTTTTTGCCATCAAATTTGATAAAAGAGAAAGTACAACTGTTAATCTTATTATCCTTTTTTGTTTGCTGAGCATCGAAAGTAGCCTTAATGATCTTGGCAATGTCAATTGCTTGCAAAAACTCTAAAACAAATTCAAGGAGTTTTCTATAAATTTTTAAGAATATTGGGGCTAAAAAAGCAATTTTGGGTAAGAATAATGATTTTGGAAGGCCAAAAAGCTCTGGAATTTTTGAAAAATATATGAGAAGGGAGAAATCCGCAGAATCAGTGTTGGTTGAGAGTAGAGAAATTTTATAAAAATGAGAATTGGATAGGATTTTGAAAACTTTTTAGAAAGCTTTATAAAGCATTAAGCTTTAAATCTTTAAATAATAAAGCTTATAACAAAAGCTACTATGCAGGAGAATCATGCAGTGTGTAGGTGGAAATTTTAAAGTAATGGAGGAAAAAAAATTCTCCACACGTCGTCGATTAAGGGAGGAAGATGAAGTGAAGTGGAAGAGATGGCAAGGGTGGTTTTGGAACCTCCAAGATGAGAGAAATTCATCAGTGGTGGTGACCGATTGGGAAGAGGAAAAAATAATGGAAAACCTGCTTGAAATTTTAGGGAAGTGGTTTTTCACCTTTCTTTAACTTACGAGTAAAAGAAACATGGAGATTAGTTATCCACCAATGGACAGAAACATGCTTCTCTTTAAACCTTTGAATTTCTTTGCAATTGATAAAAAAAATTTACCTCTTCTGGATTTCGAAGACCTCTTTGTCTTGTGGTTCTTCATCGCTTTCAATTTTTGTAAATCAATCGTTGGCTTTGATACCACTGTTGTTGACATGAACCCAATGAATCGATTACAAAATATTAAATACCAAGCATAGAATAAAATAAACAATTTCTCAAGACACAAGATTGGGCCCAATTTGCCTCTACACAAAGAGTGAGCCCACGCTTCCTCTTGGTGTATTTAAATGTATTGCTTAAAATAACTTGTGGGGCTCAAAATAGTGTCCTTTTACAAATATGTCAACTTCTTCAAAAATAGCTTGGTTTATTTGACATGCAAACTAATCTACTTCAAAAATAGATGTGAACCTAAAACCATATAAATTTGTACATATCTTGTAAAATCAAATATGCATAAGGGAGCTTTCACATGTCCCAAATCATTGTTAATAAATATGGATGGCACCCAAAATGAGGTGCTTGTCACAAAATCAAATAACATTTGTCGACACTCAAAACTCAAAATCCATTATCTCAAAATATAACCACCACCACCAACTCGCCTTCATTATCTAATCCAATGATCTGCACTTACATCAACTATGGTTGAAAGTACATGTCCGTCTTTGTTGACCCATTCTTCAAACTCTTCATTGAAAGTGCTTTCTCCTTTCAACTTAGTGAGAACCACTTTGTCCTTTACCCATTTGAATTCATCCATTTCTTCATCATTGTTATCCCCATGCATCTTTGTAGAAGGTCTTCTATCATTCCAAGAGCCATCCATAAATGTGAAATCAAAAGAAACATGTTTGCCTTTGTCTTGATTCCCAAACGACGAAGGCCCTTGATAATCATTTTCTCCCATCTTGCTTAGTCATATCTTTATGTAACTTTGAAGAAAAACACAATCCTTGTTTACCAAGCATAGGACTTCCATCATGTGATACCCCAAAGGATGCATGTCCTCACTCTTCAGTTCATTCCTTAACGGGGATGATATTTCTTTCCTCATTTCACTATGCAATCCTTCCATCATGCTTTCTAACATAGAGTGTATAAAGTCCATGCCCATGGAAGGATTCGTGCTAGCCATACCCGCATGGGTATCCATATTTCCGTTCTCATCATGCATTTGACTTCCCTCACCCAAATGTACTTGGGCATCCTCATCGATAAATGTACTTGGGCATCCTCATCGATAAATGCATTCTTATTCCACATTAGCTTGATCCAGAATGACATTTTGCACAACTTCTACAAGCTTTCTCGGTCTTCCCCTTGGCATGGTTGAAAACCAATTCAAAGTGGTTGAACCCTCAAAGAAAATGGCACCAAGGGAGGGTGTTGAGAAATGTGGTGCCATAGAGCACAAGGAAGAGATAGGGAGTGAGTTGAGTAAGCCAAGCAAGTGCAAAGTCTACCATGAAGCCGCATGAGCAAAGGGAGGGTGTTGAGAAATGTGGTGCCATAGAGCACAAGGAAGAGATAGGGAGTGAGTTGAGTAAGCCAAGCAAGTGCAAAGTCTACCATGAAGCCGCATGAGCAAAGGGAATTATCCCACATTGATGTACAAGCCAAAAAGTGTACCTTCTCATATAAAAGGGGGGCATTTCAAGCAAGCAATTAAATATGAAGCAAGCTCTTAAGCCTCTATGTGAGTACATTTAACACATACCAACTCTTCATCTTATCAAAGATAATATCCTTGCTCACCCTCATCTCATGTGTGACAAGGTTATTGTTAGATTTAGGGCGGGAGAGTGAATGAGCCATTCATGATGAAAGAGAGTGGATGACATTCATATCATTGATCCTATTCAAATGAACAACTACATGAGGCATAAATAGCCTCGAGAGATACATCCCATATGACTGGATACATGAGTGGATTGACATCATTTCTTATGTCATTTGGGAGCTACTTTGGGAGCTACACACAACCTTAGGTTTGTACATATCCTATGCCCTTTTTGATATATGGCTAAGGGAATGTTGGACTTATATAATAACACCCTCCTTAAGCCAAACATGGACAACTGACACTCAACAATAGGTTTTGCCTAATAACAACCCTCCTTGAAACAATGAGATAGAGGCCCCCCTTTATAACATAAGGGTGTGTGCTCTATTCTCTACAACATCAAGGTGTGGAAAAATGGGTGTACACAACAATGATTGGACCACATTTGTGACAAGGTCCATCATACAACAAGTGTCCCCATAACAATAAAAAGGCTTTAACCAAAACAAGAGTGAACAACATTTTACAATGCATAGGATTCATCTTCCTTACTAAAACTCTTCACTTCTGTAAAGTGATTTTCTTCAGAAAGGTTGGCCTTGTCTTTCTTCTTGTCTTTGTAGTAGCACTTGTGAGGTGGATGGTTGTTCTTTCCACAATGCACTTTATCAGGGCATTTAGAATGAGAGGCCATAACAAAAGTGGATGCCATAGGAATGAAGAAAGAAATTAATTTGTGTTCTTCTCACCTCCAAACAAAAAGGCTCATGAGAGCACTTGCAAATGTTGATGAAGTTGGAGTGTTGATGTAGCCCTTCAAGTGTTGATGAAGCTTTTGAAAGATTGATGGAGTGCTTCAAGTGTTGATGTAGAAGAGCTTCCTTAGGGAAAATAATCTTTCTTGAAGAAATAGGGCCAAGCAAGTGTTTAAATAACACTTGATTAGTGTTAAAAAACACTAAAATGAAGTTTTGGAATGAGCTTTCATGGAAAGCTTCATATCCCGCCTGGATTTTTTGATGTAGCAACTGCGTCGCAGCTCCTTTTGGGCTAAGGAGGACTGAGGTGAAGGGCCTTCAGATACAGGGCTTCAAAAGCCCTAAGGCAATGGCAGGAAGAGGGAGCCGCTTCTACAGAGAGCACATTTGCGGTACAACCAGCAAGCTAGGGAAAACAATGCATTGGCTTGCTATTCTACTAATGTCGCGGCTGCTGTTCTCGTACGCCACGCATTGACTGTACGAAACGGTGCGCCTAGACCTAATGAGCAACTCTCTAGTTGAAATCACACCCTAAAGCGGCCTGGATTTGCATGTTGGGAGTCCTCCACTGGTAGGGGGTTGGTGAAAAAAGGTGAGATCCACTATTCAAGGGGGAGAATATCACCCTATTTTTCCTAGGATTTTGCTCTTGATACGTTAGATTTAGGGCGGGAGAGTGAATGAGCCATTCATGATGAAAGAGAGTTGATAACATTCATATCATTAATCCTATTCAAATGAACAACTACATGAGGCATAAATAGCCTTGAGAGATACATCCCATATGATTGGATACATGAGTGGATTGACATCATTGCTTATGTCATTGGGAGCTACACACAACCTTAGGCTTGTACATATCATATGCCGACAATGTTGGGCTTATATTTTAATAGTTATAACATCTGTACCCCTTTTGCTCAAGGGAGTAACCAAGGAATACACATTTTTTAGCCTTTGAATATATCTTACTACATAGCTCATCAGGAATGTGTACATATGCAATGCATCCAAATCTGGTTTTTTACTAGTATACTTCTCCTTTGCAGTCACACCATGCATTACCGCTGTGGGGGTCCTGCTCATAATGTAAATTGTAGTCTCGTTGCTTTAGCCTAATAATGGTGAGGCATGCTCTTCTTAGTCAGAGTGTATCTTCATGTGAGTTACCTCTAAATTCCATGCTTTCTCAAGTACTCAAATCACTGAACTCATTGGAGAAGTACTCTCCCCTTTCATCTGACCTTAGACACTGACCTTAGATACGTAACCTGCAAACCTGTTTGCTTTTTAGCCAACATCCGTCGCATGGTTCACAACCAACCCTCGTCGCGTAGCTCACTGGCATCGAACCCGGGCCCCCATAATGGGAGCCAACCGTTCTACCACTAGACTATGCGCCTACGGGCTGCCTCTTCTCTATATCTATATCTATCTATCATTCTATGAAGCTCTATCTATTCTATTAAGCACAAGTTTCTCTTCCTACCACGTGTCACTCTCTGTAGCTTTCACGTGGCCAAAAGAGAGGAGAGAGCACCAAGGGAGAAATGGGAGAGATTCACTCTCTCTAGCCATCTCCCCTTTCACGTGGCCAAAGGAGAGGAGGGAGAGAGCCAAGGGAGAAAGGCGAGAGATCCACCCTGCCCCTTTCTCAAATTTAAATTTTCTCATCTCATGTCATTTCAATTTTTGAAAGGAGAGCTATCCCTTCTTACCTAATGATTTTTTAGAGGAAAAATAGGGGCCTCTCTCTTAAAAGGTGGCGCTTCATGATGAAAACTTCAACGTATGTATCTTTCTCTTTCTCTCTTTCATTGTGTAAAGAAAAGGCAAAATACATTATATGTACCTCCCCACATATCCCCACTCATTAAAATTTAATTAATTAAAATTATACATGCATGTGTGTGTTTATTTATTTTATAAATACACATGTATATATGTCTAAATATAATAAAACATAATACTATATATAATATATATTTACATGTGTGCGTGTGTGTGTGTGTGTGTGAGAGAGAGAGAGAGAGAGAGACGTACTAGCAGAGAGAAAGGGACAGAAACATAGAAGTCTATGTATGAGAGAGTGTGTATGGGGGGAGGAGAGTGTGAGTTTACATCAGTGCATGTGTGGGTGTGTACGTGTGTATGCCCGTGTGTGAAAGAGAGAGCGAGAGAGATTGAGAGTTTTAACATTTGAGAGAGAGAGAGAGTGTGTGTGTGTGTGTGTGTGTGAGAGAGAGAGAGAGAGAGAGAGGGTGCATGTGCATGTATGTGTGTGTGAGAGATAAAGAGAGACATTACATGTAATCTCTATATATTCTATTAAGCACAAGTTTCTCCCTCTATCACGTGTCACTCTCTCTAGCCTCTCTCCTTCCATGTGGTCAAAGAGAGAGCCAAGGGAAGATACTCACGGTGCCCCTTTCTCAAATTTAAAATTTCTCATCTCATGTGATTTCAATTTTTGAAAGGAGAGCTATCCTCTCTTACCTAATGATTTTTTAAAGAGAAAAAATAGGGGCCTCCCTCTTAAAAGGTGGAGCTAACATAGGTATCTCTCTCTTCTCTCTCTCATTGTAAATAAAAGACAAAAGACATTATATGTACACCTCTCCACACATCCCCCACCCATAAAAATTTAATATTAATTAAAATCTAATTTAAAGATTTTAATTAATTAAAATCTAATTAATTAAAATTATGTGTGTGTGTTTATTTATTTCATAAATACGCATGTATATATTGGTATATATGTCTAAATATATTAGAATATAATATTTTATATAATATATATTTACATGTGTGTGTGTGTGTGTATGTGTGTGTGTGTGAGAGAGAGAGAGAGAGAGAGAGAGAGAGAGAGAGAGATTGGAGAGTGTGTGTGAGAAGAGAGAGTGAGTGCATGTGTGTGTGTGTGAGTGAGTGAGTGAGAGAGAGAGAGAAGACAAACAGAGAGATAGAGACAGACATAGAAGTCTATGTTTGAGAGAGTGTGTATGGAGGGAGGAGAGTGTGTTTGCATTAGTGCAAGTGTGGGTATGTACGTGTGTGTGTGTGTGTGAGAGAGAGAGAGAGAGAGAGAGAGAGAGAGAGAGGGTGCATGTGCATGTGCATATACGTATGCGCGCGCGCGTGCGCGCGCGCGTGCGCGTGCGCGTGCGCGTGCGCGTGCGCGTGCGCGTGCGCGTGTGTGTGTGTGCGTGTGTGTGTGTGTGTGAGAGAGAGAGAGAGAGAGAGAGAGAGAGACATTACATGTAATATGCATTTATTTGAGAGTGAGCACACCTCACCACGCATCCCCATCATTTAAATTTAATCTAAATTTTAATTAATTATATATATGTATAAATTTATTTGTGTGTGTGTGTGTGTGTGTGTGTGTGAGAGAGAGAGAGAGAGAGAGAGAGAGAGAGAGAGAGAGAGAGAGAGGGTTTCTATTTATAGAGTTAAATTTGGAAGGGGTTTGAGAGTTACTAGCCGAGTAAAGGAGGCAATTTTGGCCCTATCTAGGTCAGAAAGAGACGAGGCACTTACTAGCCCATTACTAGGAAGATTTTGGGGGACCTAAGAGACAGTAGGTGTGTCTCCAAGAAGTCCTTCCAGCTTTTTAGCGAGTTGAGGAAGTATTACTTTGAACTCTGTTAGTTCATTGGCATTAAAATCCTCCATCATTTGTAGACAAGAAATAACTTTATTGAGTTTCTCAAGTAGATAGATAGGCTTATCATTATATATATTAAGAAGTGTAAGCCAGTCATTGTTGCAGGAGGCAGTTAAAAGGATAGAAGGGGTATCCCCATCAAGGGTGAGTAGATTGTGATCAATAATGGCTTTATGAAAAGGTATAGAATTAATACAAACAAGAATGGCTTGGGTGAAATGGGTAGGGATAAAAGTGGGCTTTTATACCCAAAAGTGGCTAATTCCGGGATCTAGGAGGGAATACACTACATCAGCAAATCAAATGAGCAAATATTTTGTTAAAAAAGCTTACTGAGACCTAGTTAGGACTCCAAATGTTTCACCATTTGGAAGGGCAAGTGATTGTGTGTGTTAGGAGTTAAAAAACCCTAAAACACTACCCTAACCAAGGTCTATAATGAATCAAAAGGTCTCATAAATTTAAATGCAAGATTATACAAAAATGATAAGCAACACTAGTGGTACAATCGAAATCATGAACAAACAAAGGTTACAACTTAGGCAAGTAGATCACTAGGCCACAGTAGAAATCTTGAAAGAAGAGTCAGAACTGGAGCTAGCAAGAATGGAAAGGAGGAGTCTGTTACTTGCCATCATCAACAAAAAGCTGATTGTTAGTGCAATTCATCATAATGTTGGAAGGCAGGTGTTAAAGACACCCCCCACTTCTTATCAAGGTCACCATCTTTTAGGTCCAATTCTGAGTTTAGCAAAAAAGTATTTTAAAACCTATAGGTGTTAGTGTAGTGGATTAACATGAATCATAAAGGGTCATTAAAAATACATCTTAAAAGGTTAATAAAAGGTACTATTAGAAGCTCACTCATGGGCATGGAAGATGCCTTACATGGATAACTTTGAATTGGATGAGTTTGATGCATCCTTGAATACCACATTGCTTATAGTTATTCACTCCATTTTGCCATGTTGTAGAACCCTTTACCCTTGGTCACCTCTTCATCCTTGTTCCTTTGTCTACCTTTGTTTCTCGTAGTTGTACCACCCTTTAACTCCTATCTCCATTGAGATCACAACTTCCAATCTTCTACCCTTACCTTTGTAATGTAACTAGCTAGAACCAAGCTTGATGGGGTTTGGATCCAATTGTAAATTTTAGACATGGCAACAGTTCATTGTTCTCTACTTCTAACCTTGTCTCCTTAATGATTGATTCTCCTGCAAGTATGTAGCTTTGGGTAAAAGTTGTTGTGGGGCCAAAATTTTGCAACTTTCATCGTTTGTTGGCAACTCCACTTAAGTTTCATGAGCTTCAAAAATCACCTCCCTTTGCCTCATTTGCCTTTCTTTTAGCACCTCAATTTTCTTCACATTTGATGGATATTGGTGCGCCAGCCTGGACTCTTAACTTCATTGTGGCACTTTTTAGGAATCTTGGGAAAATTTGATAGACTAAAATAGTTTTTTACTCATGCCCCGTCTTCCAACTTCCAGACTTTACTCAACCATTCTTCCTACTAGTAGTCACTATTGTTAGTGGCTCAAGAATTGG
This sequence comes from Cibotium barometz, assembly GCF_041138505.1. Lineage (NCBI taxonomy): Eukaryota > Viridiplantae > Streptophyta > Polypodiopsida > Cyatheales > Cibotiaceae > Cibotium > Cibotium barometz. The sequence continues at coordinate 47,762,267 of NC_141060.1, forward strand.
TGCAGTCCTCATGCACGATGGACACCCTTTGGCTTATGAGAGTAGGAAATTGACACCCTCTGAACTTTCATATCGTACATACGACAAGGAATTATTAGCAATTATCCATGCGTTACGCATGTGAAAACATTATCTTATGGGTTCTGAGTTTATGATTAAGAGCAACCAACAAAGTATTGAATTATTTTTAATCAACCTCTTATCTCAGACCGCCATATTAAATGGGCATCTTTTATTCACAGTTTTTATCCTCTTATCCAATATCAACCTGGTGAAGAGAATGTAGTGGCTGATGCACTTAGTCTACAACCTTCTATTTCTAACATTTCAGTGCTTGACATTCATTCTTTACATGATATGCGTGATTCATATGTTACAGATCCTGATTTTTTTTATGTTTAACACAAGTTAGAAACTAATAATTAGTTGCCTCTTCATGATTATACATATAATGATGGTTTCATTTTCTTTCAAAAGAGTTTATGCATTACACTTCCTTATAGATCTTTTATTCTTGAAGAGATGCATTGTCCCCTATATGTTGGTCATCCTTGCATTCTCACTACTCTTCGCACCATAGAAGAATATTTTTACTGGCCACAATTAAAACATGATGTTTCTTCTTTTATATCGGAATGTGTGATATGTCAACAAGTTAAAAGACACCAAGGGAAATAGTATGGGCTACTCATGCCTTTACCTATTCTTATGACACCATGGGAAGAAATTTCTATGGACTTTATAACTGGTTTACCTACCACATCTTCTCGAAATGATATGATATGGACAATTATGGATATGTTTAGTAAGCAAGCTTATTTCATTGCATGTTGTAAAACATTGAATGCTTCACATGCTGCACAATTGTTTATTAAAACTATCTTCACAAATCATGGATTACTTAAAGTCATTATTTCAGATCGTGATTCTCGATTTTGTAATCATTTTTGGGTGGCATTGTTTTCAAACTTAGGCATGTATCCATAAAGTAATGGACAGACTGAGGCCACAAACAACACTATTTTAGATCTTTTGAGGTCTCACGCTATCCAGAACGTAATGGACAGACTGAGGCCACAAACAACACTATTTTGGATCTTTTGAGGTCTTACACTATCTCATCTCCTGCAAATTGGGATCAATATTTGCATCTTTTGCAATTTACATATAATAACACACCTCATACAACCACTGGCAAAGCTCCTTTGAGATTATCTATGGTAAGAAACTTCCAACTCCAATTACTAAACTTTCTTATGAAGTTCCAACGGGGCCGATGATTTTGCCGGGACTCATAACCGAATTTTGGCTGAAGCTCATGAATCTATTCTTAAGACTCAACAAGCTTACACTAAGCAGGCTAACAAGCATAGAAGACCAAAGACTTTTGAGGAAAATGATTTAGTTTTGACTTTGCATAGAAAAACGCAGACTAAAGTCTATTGAGAAACATCTAGCCATTAAATTATCTTCACGATTTTATGGGCCTTTTAGAATAATTGCTAAGATCAATGACAATGCTTATCGTTTGTCCCTTCCTGACCATTGGAATATTCATAATTCCTTTTACATTAGTCTTCTTAGACCCTTTAAAGGTACACCACCTTCTACCCCCATTTATGATGATCCACGTCTCTTAGAGGCTAATACATAAATTTTAGTTCCAGAAGCAATTCTTGATCTCACGAGCAACTACAACTCGCAATGGCAATGCCTATGTCAGATATTTGGTTAAGTACAAGAATCATCTTGTAGAAGAATCTCAGTGGATTCCAGACCATGTCCTTGCTACACACTCTACCTTGATCGACTCCTCTCACAAACAGTTGTAGTGAATTTTACACTTGGTATTAAGATCGCCGGTGTAATCATGTGAAGATCATCGATTTGAGGTATCACATGATTGGTAGTTTATTTTGGTATTTGATATTGATATGTGTGAAGGTCACCAATTTGAGGTATCACACGATTCTCAGTTTCTTTTGGTATTTGACATTGGTATGTGTGAAGGTCACCGATTTAAGGTATCACACATGGTTATTTTTTTCCGTGCAAAGGTCACTGAATTAAGATATTGCACGAGGTTTTGATATTATGGATTTCTGTGATGGATATTTTGAACTTCATATTTACTTTCGTGCAAAGGTCACTGAATTGAGGTATTGCACGTAGTTGTTTAAATATGCAAAGGTACTGAATTTGAGGTATTGCATGTTTAGCAACTGAGGACAGTTGCTTTTCACCAGGGAGGAATGTTGGAATTATTTACATTATTTAAAATTTATGGATTATTTAATGGATATTTATTTTATGTGCAAGCGAGACTGATCACCTCTAACTTGTCACATATTTTGAGCTTATATTGTGAATGTTAGTGTAGATCAGTATAGCAAGGTTAATGTGCGAAATGTGCATGGATCCATTGGGCTTGCTTCGACAGAAATCTATTGACGCATGGCACGTGGTGATTATTTATTCAATAACGATAGTGATATTTTATGTGCACATTAGTGTGCCAACATTTTGATGTATATTAGTTCTATTTTATGAGTGAACCTAGTGTTCACACTTTTGTATTTAGGCTTATGCAAGCCCACCAATACGGAGATCCATATTTTTGGCTACATGTATTTTTGGCTCTTGCTTTTTGTAGAAGGAAATATATTTAAATACACCATGAAGAGGACATGAGCCACTCTTATGGTGAAGGAGATTTAACCCATTCTGTGCATAGCTTTCTTCTATTTTTAAGCTTTTATGTATTTCTTTCAAGTTGATTTTTAATAGATTTCACCCCATCAAAAAACTTTCTTAAGCAACATTGTCAAAGGAAGTGCTATCAATGAGAAATTACGAACAAACTTCCTATAAAAACTAGCCAAACCAAGGAAAGGTCTAACTTGTTTAACACATGTTGGAGTAGGCCAAGTCTCAATGACTTTTACCTTTTTCTGGATCAACTTTGATACCTTCACCTGAAATAATGTGGCCTAAGTACTCAATTTTATCTCAGAAAAAGAGACTTTTATCCGGATTAGCATAAAGTTGATTTTCTTTAAGAAGATTAAATACTAATACAAGATACTCTTCATGTTCTGCATGATTCTTACTAAAGACAAGCAAATCATCAAAGAAAACAATGATACAATTTTGATGGTCAAGAAATATACGATTCATCATGCGTGCAAAAGTAGTAGATGCAGTGGTTAGACTGAAAGGCATAACCAAAAATTCATAATGATCAGTTTTAGTACAAAAAGTAGTTTTATAAATGTCAGCACTAGTCATTCGAATTTAATGATACCCAGATTTCAAATCAATTTTACTAAAGACAAATGCACCTTTAAGCTTGTCTAGAAAATCATCAACACGAGGGATGGGATATCTATTCTTAACTGTGACCTTATGTAGAGATCTATAATCAATACACATGCGGTAAATCTTATTTTTCTTTTCAACAAGAAAAACAGTGCACCAAAAGAAGAACTACTAGGTCGAATAAGTTTCTTGTCTAATAATTCTCTTATTTGGCATTCTATTTCTTTTTGTTGAAGAGGATTTGTACGATAAGGAGCTCTATGAGATGGTTGGCTACCCAGAATAATCTTTGTAGTATGGTCTTTAGGACGTGAAAGAGGTAAGGTAGGAGGTAAATCATCTACAAAACAATCCTCAAACTGAGCCATGAATGCTTACTGAGAGGGAGTGAGATTATTTTCATATGCTTGCACTTCATTAACTAAAATCATGTATGCACGTGATTGTTTTCGAAGTGCACATTTAGCTTGGGTATGCGATAATAATGGATACATCTCAAGAGAACGATCACAAAATAACTGTATGAGAGTATCATTATGTGTGAAATCCATAGTATGCATGGAATAATTAATATGTAGAATGAATTCATGTCTAAATGGCATACCAAGTATGATGTCACTAGAATGCAAAGGTGCAATGAGAAAGTTTTGTTTTTGTTATAGGCTCCAATTTCTATCTCAAGGTCACGTACTTCACGATTACCCGTGTAGCGTGTGCCTTGAAATACAGATTTAACCTTATAACACGAAGGATGAGTCTCCAAATGCAACCTACAAACTGCCTTTTCAGAAATAAAAACATGCGTACTACCATCATTATGCAAAATAGTGATATCATTGCCATTAATAGATCCTTTCATACGAAGAAAAGAGTGAGGAGTGATTGAAGTACCTGTTGATTCGCTTTACATACCTACTTCTTCATTGTTGAGTTGTTCTTTCGTCCAATCCGAAACCGTATCACAATGACCATCATAGTATGTGTCATCTTCGATATTGTGAAGTTGTGCCACTTGAGTAAGATGAAAGGTAGATGTCCCACTCGATGACACTTAAGCATGTAAGCACATTATTGACCTGATGAGGTTGGATAGGGCGAGGAGTGGGTGCATTACTATTGTGACTAGAATTGGGTTTAGAATGTACATTGCTTGGGTTGGTAGTACTAAAATTGTTCTTTACATTTGAATTGAAAAAAGTGAATGCATTATTACTACCATTACCAAAATTACCATTATTATCATTCCATGGATGTCGTTGTTGTGATGAAAGAGATTGATAAAATTGAGGGCGTCGAAAAGAAGATCTGAAACTTTGATTCTCCACGAAAGAAGGTTATCGATTGGGTGGAGAAGTATACTAACCATTACGAGGTAATTAACGAAGCAAACCTTTCTTGCGCTCGAAATCATGAGCAAGAGAGATTGCGTCATTAAGAGAAGTTAACTTGAACATGTTCACATCCGCTTGAATAGTTATCTCAAGGCCATCTTCATACTTTTGTTGGAGTGAATCTTTAGAAACATCCTCGAGCATACTACGCATAAGAAGTGATTGCCAAAATCTCTTCGTGTATTGATAAATTGTATCACGATCTGTCATGTGGAGAAGATTCCATGCTCGACGAGCGTTAAGGTGGAATTATGGAGGAAGAAAAGTAGACTTGAATTTGTCTTGGAATTGATCCCAAGTGAGGCTTGATAGGACCCATGCAAAGTGCGTTCCACCACAAAGAAGCTTGATCACTCAAATAATTAGTAGCACACTTTAGTTTATCTTCCTCGAAAAATCATTCACTAACAAAATAATCATCAAATTGAGTCAACCAAGAAAGAACTAAACGACCATCCTTTTTACCGTCAAATTTGGAGAATGTGAATGCGCGACAGCTGATCTTGGAGTCCGTTGTGAGTCAAAAACGGATTTGAGAATCTTACTCAAGCGATCATCTTCGCGAGACATGACATCAAGAGATTCCTCATGAACGCGCAAGCATTTGGGTTCTTCTTCAAGTTGCATCTCAAGTAGAAGAATACACTCCTCCAAAGTAGGAGTGGAAAGAGGTGACACATTCAAAACGGGTTGGTGGTTGAGTGCCATCATTAGAATCCATGGGTGTAAATGCTTGGTAGAAATCGAGGATGGAGCAAAAACAAAGATTTTAAAAAAAGTATATTCCCTTGTAAAAGATATACATACATACATACATACATATACATATACATATACATATACATATACATATACATATACATATACATATATATATATATATATATATATATGTGGTTTTTTATAATAACAATACTTTTTCTTCTTCTTCTTCTTTTTCTCTCTTATCTTATCTCTCTACTTCTTCTCTCCTCCTCTCTTTTGCTCTCCTTCTACTTCTCTTCTCACAGCTCACCAAGAAACGCCACGTAGTCTCTTATTAATCCCATATAGCGTGGGATACTTGAACTACGTTGGATATAAAGGAGAGAAGAGGAAGGTCTTTACCTATGTTTCTTAGGACACACCCACGTTTGAGTGGTGGGGAGGTGTGGAGTCGTCGACGCTACCCGTCCGTCCGCTGGAGTTTGCTCGTGCTGTCGCCCGTCGCTATTGCCGACGCTTCTTGTCGGTGTTGTTGCCGATAATTGAGCTTGTTGCCAGCGCTTGCGGTCAGCTGTATTAACTGCCTCTTATGCTCGCCGATGTCACCTGTGTGCTGGTGGTGCTGGGTGTACTTGCTAGCCCGATTGGTGTTGTTTGCTTTCCAGTGGTCTGTGCGTTGTCCACTGTAGTAGCGTACACTCTGAACAGTAGACAGGTGACGCTCTGATAACTGGTCTCACTCTCGGGTTTCGTGCTGACGGCTCTCACCTTCACGCAAAGGACAACAGTCCTGGGACCATCTAAGTGCCCAATACATAACTTTTTATATTTTTGACAAGAAAAGTACACAGTACAATTCTTTGTGTTCCCTAGCTCTCTGGCTCTGCTACCAATAAAAGCTCACGGTTGGCTCTCTATTAAAAATCAACTTGAAAGAAATACATAAGCTTAAAAATAGAAGAAAGCTATGCACGCGATACAAGAATGGGTTAAATCTCAATGTGAATAATTCCAACGATACTGTTTGGTTACACATGTTTAGGTTCACTAGTACTTTTGGTCATATTACCAATGTCACTTCATTATTCACCTTTAACTAAGAAAGTAAAGGCGCTTTTTAGAGATCTTTACGAGTGAACCTATTAGCCAGACTTGTTTTTACCGAGTCCTTCATAAAACAGCCAGCTCATAGTTTTTTAATCAAACAATCATCCAGCTGGTAAAACAATCATCCTAAGTAACTGTATAACAAGGTTTTTCCTAATATCAAGGTAGATAAAACCTATTTTTTAGAATGGAAGTGGAGGCTTTCATAGAGTATTGTTGAAAAGACTACCAAATTAAAAACAATGCCGAAATATATGTTTTGTTAATCAAACACCTTTGAGTGATGTTTCCAATACTTACCAAAATTGGTTAATGCCATTAGTTATACAATTATTATGTAAAAGAGGGTGTAGCCTTTAACCAGATCCCTACAAGTATGGTTGTAGCCTGAGTTAATCAGTGCCAAACATGCTAATAGCAAAACTATGTCAGTCCCTCATGTTAATCATACCAAGCATATCAACATAATTGTTAATAGAGCATGACCTATTAGCCATGTCATACCACCAAGATCATAGCTTACTATTAAATAGTCCACCTGCTAACAGCATGCTATCCAATCAAATAATCATAAGAGCTTTTTATAATAGTAAGCTGGATAAAGCATGCAGAGGGCAAAAATTTAATAATATGGTATGTGCATGCCAGCAGCCAACAAGTTTTCATCACAAGATCCAGCCCTGTAATTACCCATCCGGTGCTTGATCAGAAAGTACTTTCCAGTACATACCAAACTTAGCTAAGGCCATTAGTTATACAATTATTATGTATAAGAGGGTGTAGCCCTTAACCTAATTCCTACAAGTATTGTTACTTAACTAGCTTGAGTTAACTAGTACCAAACATGTAAATAACAGTACCAAGGTCAATCCCTCTTGTTAATCAAACCAAGCATATCTAATCCTGAAATATAAGTTATATATATTAGCAGAATTTTTAATAGAGCATGAACTGTTAGTCATACCAACAAAATTATAGATTATAATTAAACAGACCAACATGACATCTAATCAAATACTCATAAAAGCTTTTAATCACAGTAAGCTGGATAAAGCATGTAGAGGGCATAAATTCAGTAACATGGTAGGAATAAGCCAGCAACCAGCTAGTTTTCACCTCAAAACCCAGCTCTATAATATATATAATTACTCATCCAGTGTTTGATCAGAAAGTTGTCTGCACTACCTGGAGTAATGACTACAACTAGATAGTTGGCCGAATATTCAAACAACCATACTAGTATAAAGCTACAAGCAAAACTAGTGTTTAGTGAATTCCCAAAATAAACCCTAGGTTGATAGACTATAGGGTTAGTTACAAAGAACCATGTGTATACTTACTAGCTTTTATCAAGGAAGGAAAATGATAGTTTACATCAAATAACTTTCTGGTACACATTAGAGGGTATTTCCCAAAACAAAAATTATTATCCAGTTGGGTTAAATATCATTGGACAGTTCTGTTGATGCCTACCACATTAAACCAGTATATAGAGCCCAGATTAGCATGTTGGATCGTTGATCAACGAAGCAGCCAGCCTTATTGAACCATAATACATGATTTACAAGATCAGTTTTTTTTGTCAAAATAGGCTACCTGTTTACTCTCATCAGATTTAGGCAACAAGTTCCTATCCTAGTAGAGAGGAGAGAAAATTATCCAGTCACATGTATCCATCACCAATCACCAAAAAGGGTTCAATCTATAATCAACATCAAGTCCTAACCATGTATGGTCCCAAAAGAAATATATAACATATGCTCTTATTGCTAATACCCAAGTGGTTACAACCATGCAAGTATCTTATGACTGTTCACATCAGTTTACCCAATGCAAGGGATTAGAGGATGTATCAGTAACCCAAAAGTAGAACCATTATCAATGGAACAAACAACAAGCCAGTCACTTTTAGTAATACGCCAATCTATTATAGCAAGCATATACCACTCAGATCTGCTAAATAAATTCCAGAAATCTGAGAGATCTTTACTGATCATCCATGTTAGCCACTGTGCCACCCATTATAACCAGATGTGAGAAATCACCATATGCTGCCAGAAACCAAACCATGTCAAGGTACCACCAGATGTAAAACCACAGACAACAATCCTCAAGAACCAGGGTATTACAACAAAACAGTAATCAGTAGTTCAGGTTAGGCTCTGTCAGAGTGATCCCATTTTATTTCATATTAAACCTATTTAGGAACAGTTAGTCTTGTGGGCATAGTGTTTAGTCTTTATAAGATGTCTATTTAACAAGATGAGAGTGACAACTAGGCCATTATGACATGTGGAGTCAAGCCATAATTAGATCCATTCACAAATCATTATCCATGTATTGATTACCATTGCTATCCTAATTGCAGATGTTCTAAAAGCCAGTCCTAATAAAAAAATAGGTTATCAGATTATTCAGAGTAGTAGTAAGATTTATTTTTTTCTTTAACAAGTAACATCAGCTGGCAACCATCATCCATTTCAACACCCCATTATTTGAATCATTCAATAACAAAAAAGCCTTCTCATATCTAAAGGGAAACACCAGCCTTGTATACCAACATTAGAGCAGAAGAGTACTAGTGGAGATACACCCACTAATCAAAAAATTACCAGTCCTTTCAAATGTGTAATCATACCCTTAATCAAAAAAAGTATCATCACTCCAATCACTTCCAAATATAGTTTTTATTTGCAGGATTACAACCAGCATAGTGAAAGTATAGGTCCCAGTTAAAGGGTAAAATCAGAGTCCAAGAGTGGATTCGTAATAATTGCCTACACCCATCTGAGTTTAATACTGTATAATAACTGCCTACACCACACAAAGAATTCATTTGTCTTGATACTATTAACAGAGTTCCCGGGTCAGAGGTATCATTAGTGTCCCAAAAATTAGGGTTACCAAGCCATTCATAGGTATAGATAGAGACATAAGAGTGGTTGCCAAAACCATTCAGAACAGTATTGAAAACTTATTAAGGAGAGTCTATGCTACCAATACCAGTTTTAAATTAGTACCCATTAACAGTCACCATGCTTTCCAACATATAGAACAAAAAGTTACTAGTAGAGGAGCACTCTACCTGAGTTATAAGGACCGCCAAACAACCCAACTGGGTGATGTAGATTGGGGGTTTGCATGTAGAACCTAAATAGGCCACCCATGTACTCACAATCATGTATGCATGAGCCAGCACTTAACAACTAACCCTAATCAAGTGAAGCCACGGTCCCAATATTAAAACCGATCCCCATAGTGGCGGTGGATACCAAATTTGGAGCTGTGCAGGCTGTGATGAAGAGGTAACATAATAATACACTCCAAGACAATAATCGGGCTATAATCAGTGAGCAGAGAATCACCCAAAAAAAAAAATGGGAGGTAGCTGAATAGAGCATCGACCCAAGATAGGAAGTAGGTAAGCTTGGAGGTTTAAGATTTCACAATATCTTATCCACCATTGGCCTTCATATGGTATTGATCATTCACTCTATGTGCGAAAGAGTGATAAGGGGATCAGGGGATCCTGGTCATCATCACCATCTATGTGGATGACTTAATTGTTGGAGGTGACAATGAAGAAAAAGTTGAGAATGTAAAGGGTCTCCTCAAGAAGACGTTTGATATGAAGTTAAGATACTTTCTTAGCATTGAGCTCATCAAGGCATATGGCTATCACATAGATAGTATGCATTGGACATGTTGTCCAAATATGGTATGGCTGCCTATAAACCCATTTCTATATCGTTGATTAAATGGCAAGCTGAGAGCAAACGCAAGTGAGAATGCCACTATGTACATGAAGATAGTGAGCAGCTTGATCTACATGATAATCACTAAGCTAGACATGACCTACACAATTGGATTGGAGAGCTAGTTTATGCAGGTTTCTTGGAAGTTGCATTTGGATAGTGTGAGGTGAGGTACACACTATATTACGTGAGGTCCACAGTGGATTATGGCCTCTTCTACGAGGCTAGAATACAGTTGTAGGTGTATGGAAACAGTGATGTATATTGGGTTGGTAGCATCTTAGACAGAAGATCTACCCAGTGGGTTTATGTTTTCCTTTGGGAGTGGTGCTGTTACATGGAGAAACAAACAAGAAGTAGCCCGATAGTTACCTTGTCGAGTACAGAGGCAGAGTATAAGGGGCGTTTGCGATGGGGCAACATGTGAGGTAGCTTGGTTACGTAAGCTACTTAGAGATTTGGGGTTGCATGTGGACATGAAGGTTGTCATCTATAGTGATAACCTTAGTAGCATACAGTTGGCTATGTTTCATGCACGGACCAGACACATAGAGGTCCATTATCACTTTAGCAAAGAGAAGGTATGGTAGGAGATGTTAATCTTGTGTACGTCAGAGAAGAAGGTAGCTCACAATTGACTAGGAACCTAGCGTTTCATGCACAGACCAAACACATAGAGGTCCATTATTACTTTAGCAGAGAGAAGTTCTTGGCAGGAGATGTTGATCTCGTGTATGTCAACACGTGTATGTCAGCATAGAGGATTAGGTAGCTACATTTTCACCAAGGCCTTGGGAGCAGAGATACTTTTCAGATTTTGCACTATGCTTAGAGTCTTGGAGATGGAGTTAAGCTTGAGGGGGAGTGTTGAGATGTCAAGTTCAAAACGAGTTGACACTCATGACATGCCTGGGTGACCAATCCACCTTTACACCATTGGTGCATTTGGAAGCTAATACGATGGATCTTCACCAGTGATGATAGACTACACCTACCTAGTCCAACCAAGTTATGACATACTTATCTTGCCAGCTCACTTGTTTAGTGTGTTCACATTATGGACCACTTGTACTACATAGTACTTTAGTACATATGTTAGTTTTACTTATCTTTTGTGGACCTCTTTTGAGAGCAAGAAGAAGAAGTAGATTTTAGCCTTCCATCTTTGTGTGTGTGTGTGTGTGTGTGTGTGTGTGTTATATCCATTCTTGTGAGAGAGTGTGCGTGCTTACAAGATCTTAAGCTCTCTCCCCTCCCACAATCCTTATGTGTGTGTGTTATCCATTCTTGTGAGAGTGTGTGTGTGCTTTCAAGAGCTCAAGCTCTCTCTCCCCTCCCCCAATATTTTCATTGCTTGAGGTGTGGCTGAGGCTGGGGTTGTGTCCTTGAGGTTACTCTTAGGGTTGGCCTTGCCCACTGCTGGCCTAAATGGTTTAGTAGGTTTTCTACCAACTCATCCATGCTCATGTCCACTAAGCTAGTGTTATTAGGGCACCCTTAGCCATTGAGGCTTTATATGATACATCCCCTATCTCTTGGTTCAGGTGGACGGCTTCTACATCCTTGTCTTTGAGATTATCTACTAGGTCGATTGCGTTGCGATGACAAAAACACTCATCGAAGATATAGTGTCTAGACCTATAAAGATGGTCATAAAGCCTATATTATATAAAGTGAGAGTCATGTAGAGATTATCCACTAGGTCTATTGCCTCGCGCGACAGAAACACTCATCAAAGATATAGTGTTTAGACTTGTAGAGATGGTCATGAAGCCTATATAATGTAAAGGAATAGTTTCCACGAAGTAGCCATATAACAAGAATTTGGAGGTTTGAGATGAAATTTGGAGGATTGAGGAGGGGTAGAATTTGAAAAATATCAAGCTTAGCCCACTAGTAGGAATCTCATGCCCACTTTTCCTTTGCTCATGGAATGAGGGGGGAGGGGGGGCGATTTTCATTATTGCTTCAAAATGGGCACGTAATTTTTTTTTTGGGACAAAGAGGGGGAGGGGGTGATTCAATCTTCTACAAGACAAAGAACTTTAAGAGATGGAGAATAATGCTGAATTACAAATTGACGTCATCTGCCCACCCATGTGCTCTAATAGGGAGCTTTGATGGCAACATAGGGAGATAGAGGATGTTACACACTAGCAAGGGCACACAATGCAAGTCAAGATACATCTTATTGATGGGGTAATAGTGGACTAATAAGATATTGTAGGTCTTAGCACAACTTCTATGCCCATCCAAGGTCCTCTAATCACCCGTTGTTTTGGGCCTTGCAACCTAAGGTCCCCTAATCACAACTTTCATGCAAGGTCATCTAATCACCTGTTGTTTTGGGCCCCGTAACCCAAGGATAAGATGTCTTAGGAATTATTTTATGCATTACTTTGTGGAGTACTAACTTTATGGAGTATTAAGTTATTATTTATGAGTTCTTGAGAGATAGGTCCTTCCTCCACCTTTTAAACATAAAGTCATTGCTAGGGGTTGCTTTGGATATCCATATGAATCGTATTGCTCATATGACTTATAGCTCTCTTGTTCAGACTCTCGAAGTCCGTTGGTAATGTCACTATGAGTACTTTGTATTGGTGTAGTTCCAGGAGGAATTGGTTAGGGTAGCTCTCTCTTTCTGGACTCTTGAAGTCCGTTAGTAATGTCACTATGAGTACTCTTTACCGATGTGGTTGCAGGAGGAATTGATTAGGGTAGTAATACCGAAGGTGGGTACATAATTAGTGGCATGTTCTATACATACTTCTTGGTATAGGGGTTCTGATAAATACGTCAACATTGGATTATGTGTCAATTGAAAAGCATTTGTTGGTATGGACGATAGGGCTAGTAGTTACTTTGGTGCCAGGAGCATAGGTTGTTGTGCCAGGTCCTAGAAATTATTTTATTCATTACTTTGTGGAGTAATGAGTAATTATTACTTTGTGTAGTAATAAGTTATTATTTATGAGTTATGGAGAGATAGTCCCTCCTCCAACCTTTAAACGTATAGTCAATGGCTAGGGGTTGCTTTGGATATCCATATGAATTATATTGCTTATATGACTAATAACACTCGTGTTCTAGACTCTCGAAGTCTGTCCTCGATAATGTCACTATGAGTACTCATGTACTGGTGTGACTCCAGGAGGAACTGGTTAGGGTAGTAATCCCGGAGGTGGGTATGGAATTAGTGGCATGTTCTATACATACCTCTCAATATAGGGTTCTGATAAATGCGTCAGCATTGGATTATGTGGCAGTTGAAAAGAATTTAGTATGGATGATAGGGCTAGTGGTTACTTTGGTGCCAGGAGCATAGGTTGTTGTTCTAGGTTCCTTAATACCAACAATGGGTTCCCATGGGATTAGCAATGATGAGCATAATATTTTTGTTGTCTAGGCCTTAGCATCAAACACTTTGTACTTGTATGGTTTTGTTAGCAGATTGCACACCAAACCATATCTCTTCATGGGAATAGGTGTGGGTGTCGTGCTTAAGGTGGCTGGGGCTATGGATGTGTCCTTGAGGTTGCCTTGGGAGTTGCCCATTGTTGGTCTAAACGGTTTAGCAAATTTCCTACCATATTGTCCATGCTCATGTCCTTGACTAGGAATTTAGCTGGTGTTGGTGGGGTACCCTTAGCCATTGAGAGGCTTTGGATGATGCATCCCCTATCTCTTGGTTTGCGTTGGATGAATTCTACATCCTTGTCTTGGATATTATCCACTAGGTCTATTGCCTCATAGAGATTATCTGTTGTTCGGGTGGACGACTTCTACATCCTTGTCTTAGAGAATATCTACTAGGTCTATTGCTTGGCGGAAACACTCATCGAAGATGTAGTGCCAAGACATGTAGAGATGGTCATGAAGTCTCTTTCTCTTGAGACCGATCATAAATCAGTTGATGAGAGATCAATCATTTAGTCTCTCGGGGGCTACATCTCATACACAGATACTTGGTTCTCGTAATATAGTGCTGCATTGTTTCACCCTCCTCTTACTTGAGGTTATAAATATGTGTGTGATGGGGCTACACTAGGTGAGAATCCCACAATGAATGTGTATCTCAAGACCGCATATAGCTGGCCTTCTCATGTGGGTTTAGAGACCTAAACCATTGACCTACTTTGGCTTTAAGGCAAAGTCAAATGAACAGATCTTGGTGGGATTATCAATCAAAATTTGCTAGATATTGAATGGGATCTCTAGTTCCATCAAATTTAGTCATCATCCTTGAGATGAGTATTGGCTTTGTTTTTCCCAACTATATGAGCCTCTAGGTAATATGTTTGTGGCAATCCCTCTTCCCATTTTAAATGCCATACTAAGCATGTCTTTTATATATTCACATGGTAGTGCAATGTAAGGGAGTGGTTACATAAAACCCTTATTTCAAGGTTTGGGATTTATAGCCCCATGGGGTTTGGCTATGCGGTTTTTAATGATGCTCGTCCTACATAAAACCCTTATTTCAGGGTTTGGGATTTATTGCCCCATGGGGTTGGGCTATGCGGTTTTTAATGATGCTCGGCTTTAAGGGAGTGGTAACATAAAACCCTTCTTTCAGGGTTTAAGGGAGTGGTAACATAAAACCCTTCTTTCAGGGAGTGGTAACATAAAACCCTTCTTAATGATGCTCGTACTACATTGTCTCGGCTTTAAGGGTTTTTAATGATGCTCGTACTACATTGTCTCGGCTTTAAGGGAGTGGTAACATAAAACCCTTCTTTCAGGGTTTAAGGGAGTGGTAACATAAAACCCTTCTTTCAGGGAGTGGTAACATAAAACCCTTCTTAATGATGCTCGTACTACATTGTCTCGGCTTTAAGGGTTTTTAATGATGCTCGTACTACATTGTCTCGGCTTTAAGGGAGTGGTAACATAAAACCCTTCTTTAATGATGCTCGTACTACATTGTCTCGGCTTTAAGGGAGTGGTAACATAAAACCCTTCTTTCAGGGTTTGGGATTTCTTACCCCATGGGATTGGGATGTGCAATTTCTAATGATGCTCATCCTACATTGTCTCGGCTTTGAGGCTGCTGGATCGCTTTGTGAGAAGACTGAGGACATGTTATGTAAATGCCTTTGTGGATCCCTTTGGTTCGAGGTAGTCCTAGACATTAGCTCTTTACCCTTCCTCGTGTTTTATGCTCCTCGTTCGAATGGAGAAGAACTAGAACTTGGTTCCATGGGTGAAGACGCTTCTATAATGAGCCCAACAAAAAGTGGGACTCCTTCTTGCACTGTGTGTACTTGTTGTTATGTGTTTTAAGTAACATCCTTGAAGGTGGTACATTAAAGGAGGCTCCCGATGATTACCGTTAACTATGGTGGTGGTTGGGCTACTTGTTGGTTGTGGTCTCATCTCTTGGGATAACCCCAACTCAAGATCGACACCAAATTTTTGAAACATTATGGCATCTAACATGTTCTTTATTACTTCCAGAGCCTTCCTTTGGCCGGCACCTTTTCAAGGGTTTCACTTTGGTGGTGAAGTATTTTCTAATGTTTTTTGAAGTAGGTTTAAAAGTGATTTCACACACATCAGTTCTACTTAAGCTTAAAAAACACCTTTATTTTTTAGTTTAAAGATTTTTTACTTTTTTAATTTTTATATCAAGCCAGCTTGTCAGGCTCATGACGTGAAGACTGCGAGTTTGAACCCTGGTCTCGTATGTAATAGTATCAGTAGTAAAAAAGCAAACGAAGATTATAGTATAATAATCCATGCTTAAGACTGGAAAACATTCCCATCTTGCAGTTATGTAAGGAAAGGACTAAAAAAGAGAACCAAGAGTATCGTATAATAATCCATGCTTTAGAATGGGAAATGGTAGGGAAGTAACCTCACGAGGTGAACCGAGAACAATTGGTGATGATAATAACCTTTTTCGATGATAGGGAAGTAACCTCATGAGGTGAACCAAGAAAAATTGGTGAGAATAAACATTTTTCGTGAGACAGAACAAGATCATAACTAACTACTTATTAGGGTGGGGTTTGGGACTACTTATCAGTCCTCCTTGCATACTTATTGGACTAGTTGTTGCATACTTATCGGCCCTGTCAAATGGCCTTGCATACTTATCTAGGTTTGTAAGTGGTGGCTGGTGTACATCATTCAGAGTAACCTACTCTGGTCTTTAGTGATTAGCATTACTTATCTAGTCTTTAGTGATTAGTTCTACTTATCTTTACTATGATTGGTGCTATTTATCTAGTCTTTTAGTACTCCATCCATCGGTGTAGATCATTTGGAGTATGTAGGCCATAGCCCACTTTGGTGTTTAGCGATTACCACTACTTATCTAATATTTTACTATACTTATCTAGTAGTAAAGATCTCTTCTAAATCATTCATCTTATCAATTATCTACTAGGTAAATTGGTTATCTATTATCTAGTAGATAAAGTCAAACAGCATGTCTCGATGAAATTGGTGTGGATTTTAGGTAATAGGAGCTAGACAATTGCTAGAAACAATGGATTGACATGGCCGCCCCCACAGTTATTCAACCTCTTCATGCTATTTGAGTGGATGCACCTCACCCTTTTCATGGGCTAATGGGGACTAGACCAATGTGATTTCTCCTTGACATTGGTAGTACAACTTATGGAGAAGAGACTAAGGCCTTCTCTAACCAAGAGACACCTTCATGAAAAGGAAAATATTACATTGCACTTGTGTAATATTTAATGTAGTCAACTAACAAGCACCACACTTGTATCCATTAGTTGACTATGTTTCCAGCTAACATTCTTTGTCATTACAAACAACACCCTTTTCTATTAGGGTAGGCATACATCCCCATGTCTGCGTGCTCATTTGTATGGTTGGTTGAGCCTTGAAGTGTAGGCCCAATACCATAAACATCAGTAATTGGTTGAGTCCCAAAGGGTATGAGTCCCTCCCAAGATTACTGTGAAGGATAGAGTGATAGCCTATGTCATAGTTCATACATTACTTTAAGTGGTAATCCATATGGATTCCAATCCTTGCGGTCCGTAGTACCGATTAGTTCGTTGAAAATCGACCAATAATAGCCTAATCATTTATACGTTGCTTTGAGGAGAAAATGAACCTATTCATTCATTCCAATGTAGAATAAGAATTTATCCTAGCAAATGACTTGGTAAGTGTTGGTTGATTGATGGGATCAAACATTGGGTGGGCTTGAGGAAGTGTGGTTTGATGCACTATAGTCAATTGTATTATGGTTTCCAACAACTAATTCACATTGGCTTTGTATATTAAAGGATTCACTCTGGTGAAAAATACTATAGTGCTTATTGACATAGGTTTGAAACTGATTTTAGAATCTATCCCATCAAAAAATGACCTATTGAGTGTTGGTTATTGTGCTAGGACCAAAGGTTGGGTGGATTTAAGGAAGTGTGGTTTGATGAACTATAGTCGATTGTATTATCATTTCCAACAATTAGTCTAGATTGGGTTTGCATGAAGGGTTTTACTTTGGTGAAAAGTTCGCTAGTGCTTCTTGAAGCAAGTTTGAAATTGATTTTTGACAAATTTGTTATGCTTAAGCTACAAAAATATAAATTTTCACATTTTTTTGAGTTTGAAGTTTTTTTGTAAATTTTTTTATGTCTTTCTAGGTTCAAGTTTATTGACTCATGGTGCTAGACTCAAGTCTCTAAGTTCACGTGCCTAGGTTCACGTCTATACGCATGATGTTTGTTGTAAGCTCACGTACTTTATTTTTATGAAATAGTCCTACCTGGGGTACATAATTTTATGTACTAGGCCTATGATAGAGTTGGTGTGCAATTATTAGATAATATTTATGCTTAATGTCCTAATAATTTGTTAATCTAAACATACAACCTTGCGCACAAGAGAGGGAAAGAAGAACAAAAACAACCATGCAAGGGTCAAGTTGGAGATGTTGTGTACTTAGCCAACCCTAATGAGGGTTAACTCCCCTTTGTAAGGCCACTATAGGGGCTTACGCCACCAGCACTTGTGTCACCCAAGTGGAGAATCAAGAGCTAGGTGAAGAGAAAGGAACGAGGGAGCTATGGAAAGCTCAACCTTCACTTCGTACCACATGCATGCAAGAGGGAACTTGGTAGAGAGACGAGAGAGGGAAGAGGAGAGGAGAAGCTAGATCATCACCATCCCTAACATGCACACACAACAAAAATCAAGCATGCAAGCATCAACAGTATAATCAAGCATCCACAAGCTCAAGAGAGTAAGAGAAAGAGAGAGGCAAATCTCAAATGAGACTAATGGGATTGTCCCTTTTCATATTTCATAAAATGTCTTATATACAAGAGCTCTCATTTTACAATGGCCGGTCGCCCATTTACAATTTGGGGGCCCAAAACAAGCTTCCTAGCTCTATGTACATCTAACCAGAACTACACAAGTCGTAAGCTCGATCATCCCATATCTCATTTATCAATTAGTGCTTTGCGTGGTTACAAAATGATAAGGCCTACCTGGGGTACATAATTTTATGTACTAGGCCTATGATAGGGTTGGTGTGCAATTATTAGATAATATTTATGCTTAATATCATAATAATTTGTTAATCTAAACATACAACCTTGCACACAAGAGCGGGAAAGAAGAAGAGAAACAACCATGCAAGGGTCAAGTTGGAGATGTGTACTTAGCCAACCCTAATGAGGGTCAACTCCCCTTTGTGAGGCCGCTAGGGGCTCACGCTACCACCATTGCGTCACCCAAGTGGAGATTCAAGAGCTAGGTGAAGAGCAAGGAACGAGGGAGCTATGGAAAGCTCAACCTTCACTCCATACCACATGCATGTGCAAGAGGGAACTTGGTAGAGAGACAAGAGAGGGAAGAGGAGAGGAGAAGCTAGATCATCACCATCCCTAACATGCACACACAACAATAATCAAGCATACAAGCATCAACAATACAATCAAGCATCCACAAGCTCAAGAGAGTAAGAGAAAGAGAGAGGCAAAACTAAAATGAGGCTAATGGGATTGTCCCTTTTCATATTCCATAAAATGTCTTATATACAAGAGCTCTCATTTTACAATGGCCAGCTGCCCATTTACAATTTGGGGGCCCAAAACTAGCTTCCTAGCTCTATGTACATCTCTTTCTTATGACCGGCATTACACAAGTCGTAAGCTTGGTCATCCCATATCTCTTTTATCAATTAGTGCTTTGCATAGTTTACAAAAAGATAAGTTACAAGAAGCACAACCACGCTAGAGAAATAATGTTAACCGGAGTGGTTAACATACCCCCTCCCTAAAAGAGGTCCGTCCTCACAGTTGGCCGGATCTAGCGGTAGTAGATTGAATAGGTTCTGACAAAGTCTCGATGGAAGACAGAGTAGCTTGTCTAGAAAGTGGTCTCCATCATGTCTTTAAAGGTTTGGAGGCACCAGGCTGGCATCCACATGACGCGCTCGTAGTAGCGAAAGATTCGCTTTAGTGTTGGCCCTTTGTTGATGTCAAAGGCCAATCCTTGAGTGCCTCCATGATAGTGGTTCCAGTCGGGGAATGTCTCTAGCATCGTGATGATTAGATTGAAAAATCTGATAGTGGTGACCACCGCAAGATCGGGCACCTGATCATATCTTCTGATGAATTCGTGGATGCGCTTTACGACGACTGGGGCATCAGAGGAGCTAACCATGGAAAGTTGAATTGAAGCTTCAGATTCTTTGACTGTTCCTCGTGGAAGAGATTCCAAGCCCATCTTCATTGGATTGGCAGGTACTCAGGGTTTATTCGGAGTGAGCGTGACACCTTGCAGCAACTCTCCCAGATGTGTAGCTTCAGTAAGAAGGGTCACTTCCAGGATGACTGCTCGCCCATGAGATTGAACGTTATGGGACAAGCAGTGGTGCCGATGATAGCCGCCTCTTTGTTGGGGGGATGCTTGCACTTCCAGTTGTGATGCTTCGCATCATCGAATGTAGGGACGGAGGACATGGATGTCCATACGATCCGTGACCCTTGTGAGTGGCTTTGCCTGGAGTTGTTGACCAAGCAGGAACCGTATTGCCTTCTCGAACTCCGTTCTATTGAGTGGGTCATGCTAGTTCAGTGGGTTGAGCGAAGGGTCAACTTCCTCACGCTCGAGTGGTGGTGACGGTGGGATCTCGCCTTCTTCCCAAGGGTGGGGGGAGGGGTTTCTTGGTGGTAGCGGTGATGACAAGGTTGGAGGGGTGGGTGATGATGAGGAAACAGTGGCGCGGTTGGCATGAAAGACTAGGGGAGGTCTGGCCGATGTTGAAGGTAAATCTGTAAGGGCGGTGGGCAGGCCTAAGTTCAATGCCAATGTGGGAGGTGAGGGGGGTGTTGGTGAGGGAGGTGGAGTCGTGGGAAAATGGATGGGTGTAGATGATTGTGAGGGGAAGAGGGGGAGTGTTGTGGTGCCATGAGGGGATGGGGTTGGGGGTGGGGGCGGTTGTGTGCTTGTGCTTGGGTGAGAGGGGTAGGGGTGGAGGTTGATGGGGGGGGAGATGAGGGTGGTGGTGGTTGAGGGGGTTGGGCTCCTAGGACTCCATCTCCGCTGTTGTCATCATGGCTGCTATGGTTGCTTCTTCGTCGAAGTATTTTGGGCCGTGTGATCGGAAGAACGCCACATGTGAGTCATCAAATTGCATGATTCCCATGTCTTGCATGACTTCCATCTGGATATGACATCTTCGATAAAGGATTAGGAGGCCAGCTGTGGAGTATGGTGGGAGCTCGTCTTGGTGGAGGGAGTGGTAAGCTGCATTTACGATCTCCCAACCCTTGTGGTGGAGATAACGGAGGGCGTCTGTGGTGCATTGGGATGGGTACGGGTAAGCACACAGCCCGTTTGGGATGGATAGATCGATTACATCATTCGGGTCCCGAGGCATCCCAAAGTGGAGGAGGTGCAACCAGCTCATGAGGTTGGCCCGGAGAGGGTGGGTGAAGGAAACGAGGCCTTGGAAAAAGAACTGGGCCACGAGGGCGATGATGTGGAGTGGGAGCTTGCTGAGGATGTATGCGTATGTGGTGCGAGAGAGGGGCTCGTCTCTCTTGATGAATATGTCATGTTGCAGCAGCAGGTTGAGGCAGACAGTCTTGTAGTGGAGGTCAAGGAGCTGCTAGTACTATGGGGTCTGGGGAGGGATGGCGAGGATAGGGAGCTCCATGTCATACTGTCCATCAAAGCATCAACCTTCTTCTTAGTGGCACTGGAGGAGGGGTTAGAGGGTGTTGGTGGTGGCTGTGCTACTCTGGCTTTTGCGGCTTCCAGCTGGGCCTCTTTCTGGTGGAGTGTCTCCTCTGTTATCTCGCGATAGTGCTGGAAGTCGAGATTTGTTTTGTTGAGGACTTCTTCCGCCACTGTAGCTCTTTGTTTGGAAGTCTTTGGTGGCTACAGCTTGGGCAAGAGATAGGTCATTTTGGTAGCCCTCTATGTTACCTCATGTGCAGCTTGGATCTGGTGTGCTGGAGTTCTAAAATGGATCAGAGAGCATTGATCAAATGCTGCTCCTTTTTATTGATGACTTTTTGAAGATGAATGTTGTTCAGGGTGAAGGTGTACAGATCCTCGGCGTTTCGCCACTCCTGAGCCCTCGTATAAGCAACATTTGTTGCTATGCCAATGAAGCAATCTCCTGCTGGAAGTAGATGCAGTCCGTCATCTATGTTATGAGCCATGTGTGAGAAGCCCTACAAAGTTGGGTACTTCCCCATGTGATGCATGGGGAAGTGGATGCTCTCTGCATAAGCCTCATGGATTTGAAGCTGCCAATCCTTGCCCAGTGGAGGGTTTCCACAGTATTAAAGTGGGAGGATGGAGGAGAGGAAGGGCCCGCTTTTGAGTAATGAGGGGCAAAGGAGATGTTCCTGTGGGGGGTGGGGTTTCAAAAATATTCTACTCCAAAAAAGCTTGCCTTTGTGCCTCCTCCTCAGTGGCCTTACGTTTGGCTTCTTCAGCTTCCTGCTCTTTGGGGCTGGGGCCCTAGCTGGATTGGGGGGGGAATGGGCTCTTTGCCTTTGGGGTCCGGGTGATGGCGCTTTGGTGTTGGTGATTGGGGGGGAGTAGAGAGATGGGGACTGTGTCTAGTCCACTAAGCTGCACAGCCCTAGGAAGCTCCTCCCATCCAATAGTATGGTAGAGGACTTTTGTGAGGAGGGTGGTGGCCACGAACTTGCCTTGGCGAACTTGCCTTGGGGGTTCGAACAGTTTGCATGCAACAGCTCCTTATGCAAATATTCTGCCTAGTTGTTGACGGGGCATTCCTTGGTGGACTTGGGCCAAGGTTGAGAGACTACAATGACTAAATCTGTTTGTCCACCATGTGGTTAATAAAAAAGAGAGAGCCCTTACTAGCATCACAAGCTCCCCCTGAGTGATGCTACTCCATTCCAAGTCGTCTTTGGTGGTGTTTCCCTTGAAAGTTCCCTTGGTTAACCATGGGGCATTGGTGAGGCACACATACGGTTGGTCCGGTCTGGGGAGATGGAGGGCTTTGCAGATCAGGTCTATGCTGAGGTGGACTTTTTGCACTACGTGTCCATTATCTAGCACTTGACCGGTTCCCTGGTTGGTGTCGTAGGTCTTTGTAAAGTATAGACAGTTGTATAGGTCATGTCCCCACCCCACGGCTCCATTGTGGGAAGGCCTCCGAGCCCCAGCAGCTATTGTAGGCACATTGCAATAGCTGGATCAGCAAACAACAATGGCCTTATAGCATGATCTAGTGAAGTACAACAGCTTATGCTCCACTTTATGATTGTTTCTCATAAAGGAGTGGACTATGTGGCCGCTGACTTGCTTCATTAGTTGCTCTACCAAGTGTGATAATTGGGTTGGGTGGTTGCCGTACTCCTCAAAGCGTCCCCCCGCACGCCGGGTGCTTCTTCCTGAGGGTGGGGTGCTTGAGTACTTCTAGGGAGGAGTTTAATGTGTCGGTCATGGGTGAGAGAGGGTGGTCAGTGAGGGAAAGCTTGAGAAACAAATTGGCAAGAGTTTAGGTAGGCTAAAAGTAGAAAGTGAGGAAATGAGAGGGTGGGACCCATATATATAGCTTTCAAAAGGACGTGGCCGTGGCGAGATGATGGTACGGGCGTGGCATTCCGAGGGAAACAGGTGTGGCATCGGTTTGGAACGGGTATACCATATGGTTGGAATGGCCGTGTCCTTTGAGTGTTGAGGTTGGAATGGACGTGGGCAATTGGAGCTGAAGATGTTAAGGTTAGAATGGCCATGTCCTTTGAGTGTTGAAGTTGGAATAGGCGTGGTAGTTGGAGCTGAAGATGGAACGGTCGTGGGCAAATGGGACTAAAGAGGGAACGACCGTGGCAAAAGAGGATGAGAATGAAATGACCATGGAATTTCAAGTGGATGGTACGGCTGTGGGCAAGTTTGGTACGGTCGTGGCATACCTTGAAGTCTGAATGGTCCGATCGTGGAAAAGGTAGAGGGGAATGGTACGACCGTGGCAAATAGTTTTTTTTAAAAGGGCACCCTAAAACAGGTTTTATACATGTGGGCTATGCTGCCAGCACCCCATTGCGGGTTTTGTACTGACTGTGTGCCCAATTCGCCAAATGAAGGAGTCGATTCCAATTAGGTGATGGTGAGGTTGGGATTTCCTTGGGGAGTTCAGAGGCTGGTGATGAGGGAGTACCTGAGACTAGAGAGGTTGAGGGTTGATTGGGGGTACTCTGAGGTAGCCTGACAATGACGAGTGGGGGAGTAGCCCATGTCGAGGGTATATATTCGGTATGGATTGTGGGCTACTGATTGGGGGGTCAAAAGGTCGTCGTGAAGCTTTTGCTTCCCTTTCTCTTGTGCCGTATTCGTGTGACAGAGGCCACTTTGGGTTTCCATCATTGAAGGGTTGGTAACCGGATAGACAAGAGTAGGGAGTTTGTGCCTTGGTGATTTGGGGACCCAAATGTGGCAAATGCTCTCATAATACTGTTGAGCCTGAAAGTAGAGATTTGGGGATCCACTGGGAAGTTGTTGGGCATGGCTTAGGGCATGAGTGAGGATAGTTTGGATTTGGAGAGCATTTGGGCCTTTGTTCGTCCTATACCCTTTGGGCGTGGGTTGTGGGTATATGTGAGGATGAGAGCTGGATCTTGAGGGGATCCACAAAGTAGAAGTGTCTTCATAGCGTTTTAGGTACCCACTGTCAAGAAGGCTTGCCCTGTGTGTATTTGCTATTAGGAGGGTTAGTGTGGTTAGTTTTCTGTGGGGGGGTCAGTAGCTTGGGTGGCTTTTGAGAGGTGGAATTGGGCTACTGCCCGAGTGCAGTAGTGGAGAGTATGTGAGATGTAGTGGTGTGTTTGGAGTGGGGAATGGCCTCTTTTTGAGCAGTATGGAGAGCTATGTGGATTGGAGGGTGGAATGATGGTGGTGAATGGAGGGGTAACTTCTTGGCATGAGGGAGTAGTGGGTATGGGTATGGGTCCTTCGTCCCTCATGTGGTGAGGACTATAACTTGGCCGGAGGCCAGCTCTATAGGGTAGCCGTCCTTGCATCCCAGTCAATGTTGCATCAGTTGTGTCCCATCCAACCTCTTTCGAGAAGTATCTCTTCGTGCATGGTTCTTGCAAGCATCACATAAAGCTTCCCTTCTAAGGGATTATTCCCAATGTGGAACAAAAGTGTGACTGTGCCTAAGTAGGGAACTTTTTGAGATGCCACTGTTGTGACCATGGTAGGAGTCTCTTTCAGTGGGGGTTCCCTGATGGAAAGCCATATCTCATGAGACATTAGGTTGTAATTAGCCCCTGTATCTATCAGAGCTAATTTTTAGGTGAAGCTTATCAGGGTGGTCATTCCTAACCATAACCGAGTAGGCTTCACCTCCCATTCTTCTTCTTCGAGGTCTACAACTTGGGCCATGTTGACCACTATATTTTTCTGCCTAAGTTTGTCTTGCCTCACTTTAGCCTCTTGTTGGGCTGTTTGTTTCATTTTTTTGTGGTCCTTTTTTCTTTGTTTTTTTGTCATGAATAGTCCTTAGGGTGGTTTCGGTTAGTGGTCCAGAGTAGTGTTTTAATTTGCTACCATTGAAATACCCTGCCATTTCAACACCGTCAAGTGTCTCTATGTGCAGAGCGCCTGGTGGGGTTATTACAGTGACTAGGAAGGGTCCTAAGCCTCTGAGCTTGAGTTTCTTTTTATGTGTTTTTGTGCTAAAGAGGAGGACCATGTCACCTTTGTTCATTTTCTTGTCTTTTAGTTGGTCTCATCGAACCATTATTTACGCCTTAGCTTTTCTACAATCATGCTATATACAGCTAGGAGGCATGTTTCATCAAGGTTTTCAAGCTCGAACATGCAACATCCTAGGATATTCCCCGTGAGTTTTTCTTGTATAGCGATGCGTAAGCTTGGGACCAAGAACTCCATTGGCATAACCGCTTTAGTACCATAGGTCAAACTAAAGGGTGTGGCATTTGGTAGCAGCCTTGTAGGAAGTTTGATAAGCCTAGAGTGTTGCTGCTGATAACTTTTGTTCCCAATCATTGCGGCTAGCCTCAACAGTTTTGGTGAGGATGGCACATAAAACTTTGTTAGCGCTTTTGGCTTGGCCATTATCTTGGGGGTAATATGGGGAAGATTTTCTATGAGTGACAAAGAATTCTCGTAAGAGGAATTGGATTACCTTATTAATAAAGTGTGTTCCATTGTCACTCACAAGCTCAAGGGGGCAATCAAAGTATGTGATGACTGACTCATAAAGGAATTTTGCGATAGAGTGTGCATCAGCTTTTGGCCCATTTGGTGCAATAGTCCATAGTCCGTTTTGGCAACGATTATATATCGGGCTCGAGTGTATCTTCTGTTTGCGGGACTAATGGGCCTAATGAAATCAATGCCCCACTTTTCGAATGGTTGCAAGGACACAACAGGGTTCAGGGTGGGCCATAACCCAGCTGTGAGGACTTTGCCTATAGTGATATTTGCTCTGCAAAGTGCCCCAGCACAAGCAGAGTGAGCCTGTTCTAGAAGGAAGACATATTCGTCTTCACAGATACAACATCTGATAATCTTGTCTTTTCCTTGCCTGTAGAGTTGGCCTGCAAATGAGTTGGTAGGGGGCCATTGTTTAATGAGGTATCAGGCATGGTCCTTGTTTAGGAGGGGGTCAACTAGTAAGACATTGGCTAGAAAGTGTGCTACCTCCTCACCCCATTCAAGAATTAAATATAATTGGAACAGGACGGCATCTGGTAAATCATCATCAACTCCCAGGGGGCGGGGCTCGTCATTGGGGATTCTTGACATGTGGTCTGCTAAGACATGCTGTGAGCCCTTTCGCACTGTGATAGTGAGGTCAAGCAAGATGAGTACGTACCTAGTGATTCTTCCTGTTGTACACGGATTATTGACTAGGTATAGAAGAGCTTGATGGTCTATAAAGAAGATAAATTTGGTCGCCAAAATATAATAGAAAAACTTCTTGATGGTGTAAACCTGGCCAATTCTTCCCTTTCAGTTGTGGTATAATTTCTCTCAGCCTTAAGTTGGCGGCTGGCAAAGCTGATGGGAAAATCTATATTGTGTTCCCTAGGTCGGGGGCCAGCACACATCCAACAGCAAAGGAAGAGGTGTTGATGTGGACATGGAAGATAATATCCTAGTTGGGGGACCTTAGAATAGGAGCAATAGCCAAGTCTTTCTTGAGGGTGGTATAAGCCTATTGGCATTCTTCTGTCCTCTCTCAGAAAGGATCAAGAGTCCGTAAAGTGGTCGAGCTATCAGCATACATAAAAATGAAACACTGATAATAGCCAACATGTCCCATGAAATGCGGACTCCCTTAAAATTGGTGGGTGGGGGTAGCTCAAGGATGAGCCGCACCTTGTTATCACCGTGGAGATTCCCTCTCGGCGGGAGACAATGTGTCCTAGGATAACTCCATGCCTAACCCAAAACTGACATTTGAATGGGTTCAATGAAATGCGGTACAGCCTGTATCTTTCTAGCAACCTTACGTAAACAGTCAAGGTGTGCCTTCCATGAGGAGTTGACACAGAGGTCATCCATAAAAAACCTCAAGGATTTTCTGAAGATATTCCTTATAGGCCATGCACATTAGTCGTTGAAAGGTATTGGGGGCATTGGTCAGCCTGAAAGACATGATGCAATATGCGTAAGTTTCCCATTCTATGGTAAAGATTGAGTTGTGCTGATCTTTGGGGTTGATCAACACCTAGTTGTAGCTGGAGAATCCATCAAGGAAGCTGTAGACTTCCTTTCCCGTGACTCGGTCAAGCACGTGCTCCGTAAAGGGTAAGGGATAATGATCTTGTATGGTGGCGGCACTGACCTTTTTGAGGTCCACACACACTCTTACCTTCCCATTCTTTTTGGGCACTGACCTTTTTGAGGTCCATACACCCTCTTACCTTCCCATTCTTTTTGGGCACTATGACGATGGGTGATACCCATTCTGTGTGCTATTTTGTAGATGAATCCAGTGTCAATGAATCTATTGTTTTCTTCCCGGACCATCCTGGAATACTTTGGGTTCATAGGGTAAGCCTTTGTTTGACCAGTCATCTCACTCTATTGACCATCGGAATGGTGTGCTTGACTACTTCGGGAGGAACACCCTTCATATCCGTGTACTTCCAAGCAAAGCAATCCTGGAATTCTGTGAGTAGAGCGATGAGCTTGGTCTCTTCCTTGGTAGAGAGGTCATCTCCAATGTATACTAGCCTTGGGTCTTCACCTGTGGGTCTTCACTTGGGCATGCTAGGTTAATTTCCTTTACCTTAGATGGACCATCATATGAGGTCCTTGGTTTTTTGTTGTGGGATGTCACGTAGGCTGTAATGCCTGTGTGACCGACGGCAGACCGGATGGCCATGTCCGGGGTTCAGTGGGAGAGGACGCCCATGCGGAGTCATGGGCGGCCAGGCTAGTGTGGACGGTAGGCCACACACTATATAGCCTGGGGGATGAGGGGCAATCCTCATTCTTCCTCTATGGCTGGGTGGTGAGCCAGAGGCCGTCCCCTCTTGTGGTAATGCCCGTAGTAGCGGCGTTACGGGAATGTAACACTGGTATCAGAGCCAGGTTCGAGGGGATCGTGAGAGTCCACGCGTGAACGGGGACCGGAGATGGTTTTCATCCACAATCTTCTCACCCTTATCTCGAATGGAGGGTGTGGAGGGAGGCGGCCATGGAAGAATGGAAGGGAAGAATTCTCTCTCTCTCTCTCTCTCTCTCTCTCTCTCTCTCTCTCTCTCTCTCTCTCTCTCTCTCTCTCTCGCGACACACACAGTGCGGAGGTAAGCAATTTTCGTTTTTTTGCTGCGTTGAAGCTAATTTCATTTGGTGAGAGCGAAGCTCTGTCTACTGTGTGTGGGGGTGGGGGGGGCGAAGATCAGCCCCACGCGTTAATGAGAAAACTCCGTCTGTAGCGCCGTTTTGCTGTAATGCGCCGTGTGTGTGGGGCGAAGCAAGCCCAGGGGCCAGCCCAGGCGGCTACGCAAGCGTGTGGAGCTGCCACTATCGCAAAGAGCACAATGTGCGAAGATTAGCAAATCTTCCCGTTGACCTGCGTGTGGGGGGCGACACCAGCCCCAAGGCGAAGAGTAGGCTGCGAAGCCTTGCGTTGAAGGGGGGCGAAGAGCGAATCTGTGCTGCGAAAAGGAAAAAAAACGTGTTGAAGAGCGTGGGGGGGGCCACGCAGCCTGCTGTGTGTGAAGCACATTATGTGCGACCTTTGAAGCGAAAACACTCAAGGGAAAGAGCAGCCCGAGCCGCGTTAAAGAGCCTGGGGGGGGCTTGTCTTGTAAAGGCGAAGAACAGCCCGAGAGCGAAAGCCACGATTGGCGTGCTGAGAATGGCTGTATAAGGGGGCGCCTGTGCTGCGTAGCCAGCCAGGCCGGCCAGCCAGCCAACCAGGCGACAGCGGCGGCCAGCCAGCCAACCAGGCGCGACGACGGCGGGCGGCGGCGGCCAGCCAGGGGCGGCGGCGGCCAGCCATCAGCAGCCAGCTAGCGCTGCAGGCGGCCAGAAAAAGAAAAAAAAAAGAAAAGAGTTAAAAACCATTTTTTTCTTTTAAATATATTTTTATTATTCATTTTTATGAAATTAAAAATGAGAAAATTTCAAATGAATCTTCTCTCGGAAGGGGAGGAAGGATAATTCCTGCAAGAATAATCCTGGCAAGGCACAGCCTCTCGATAAATTTTTTTTTTTATGAAGACTCTGGGAGCGTAGCCTCACCAGATTATTTCAGTTTATACTTTTGCGAACGTCGTCTTGCTAGAGTCAAAGTTTTTGTTCGGACAAATTTGTGTTTGTTCTGTAGTGACAAACAAATGTGTTCTTCTGTAGACACTCCACCAAACAAACCCAACACGGCCGTCGTGCCGTGTGGTCGTAGTGCCCGTTTTACACGAAAGAGACCCACCACACACGGCCGTAGCGCCGCGTGTTAAGAGAGAGACGAATCCCACGGTCGTAGTGCCGAGTCCTTCGAGAGTGAGCCGTTCTATGGCCGTTGTGCCTAGTGAACACGTCTATGGCTGTAGCGCCTCGAGAGTAGCACATGTAGAGATCACACATTTGGTTCAAAGAGACTAAATTTAAGCTGAGCATAGATTTAGTATTGACCATAAAAGTCACGTAGTTTGGCTATAGTGTAAATCTAAAACTACGGTGTGTTTTACTTGGGCTAAGAAGACCGGCAATGGCGTCAGTTGTGCCCAAATTAGACGAAGCGCTTATCATGAGAAATCAAGGTAAGCCTAATTGAGCCATAGTGCTCATAACCCTTCACAATCTTTTAACAGTTGCTAGAAGATTGTGATAAACTTTGGCAAATGGGAACCATGTACAAGCGTAGTCTTGATGTGGTTATGCCTTGTGTCCAAACAAGTTGCTTACTGTTTGTAGCAACAAAAGGCCTTAGCCCGTAGAGGCAAGCTGACCCTTGTTAAAAGTAACAAAATAGTGTCACTACTTGGGCCTAGAGAGTGGTGACTAGTTTGATTTAGTCACGTGATTGCCTGGTAAAAGTAATCCCTAAGGTGTGTATTACTCAATTTGGTTTATCTAGGAGTACTAATCTGAAGGATTAGCATACGCCTAGATAATAATACAAATTTAGGATTGATTTGTAGAAATCAAAGATAAATCTGAAGGGGTATAGTCTTGAGATGTAATGCTCAATACCCTTATAAAAGTTGATCGAAGAGAACTATTCTTAAACTCACTAGCATGGTTTTCTCTTCTTTTTATTGCCATGCGTTGACATCCCACTGCTCGAGAGTTTGTGGTGATCTTTCGAGGGGGGAAAGAGCCTTTTTATATGTCACATCAATTGGTTTGGTGGTAATTTGATGGTATGGGACATCAAATTCTCACGAAATCGATTGTAGTCTTGGTGGAATGGGACGCCAAGGCTTGTGCATGTAACTTGACTCTTTGGCAAGTTTGTATGTACACTTGTCTGTAGTGATAAAGTGTGCAAGATAAAATTTGAACTTTGAAAATTACCAAATATAGCCATAAGTTGGGATAAAACCCAGGTAGAGAGTTCGGAGAAGCTCTAGGTAGCAAGACCATGATTGTGTACTAGTGCTAACAGAGTGATTTAGTTCCGGAGTGATCTAAATCTAGAGGTTAGCAGTAAGACTAGTTTGGTTGGACAGCTTCATGCATGGGGGACGCCCTATAGCATTTTGCAAGTGTAGTCTTGCCTATGTTCAACATAAGTGTGAGATTGTGAGCACATTTTAGTTGCTACCATATGAATTTGGAAAATATATTACTTTCCTACATAAGCAATTGTAATATTGCATGACAGGCTATTTTGTTTACAAAGTTCATGTGCGTGTAAACCCTATGAGTCGTATGACCCCTGGGAAATGAGTGGAGCATTTCTAGGATTTAATAAGGTTTTACATGGCAATAGTAAGTAGTATCTCACTCCAGATGAGCCTGGTTGTTGTTAGTATCGGATCCGACATATGAAGTGTACATAAACTCGGGCTGAGTTAGGATAGAAGGCTAAGCCAGAGAGCTTAGTGGTAAATCCTACTGTATTTGGTGAGTTTTGACTTAACCGGAGTGTTAAGAAGTAAACTCAAAGTCTGGGGCTGAACCGGAGTGTTCGGGAGCAGACATATCTTTTGTTAAATCGGAGAATTTAGCAAAAGATGAGCTTGGGGTGAACCATGGTACCCAGGAAAAAAGCTCTTCACACTAAAATAGTGCACAATAATTTTAGGGTGATAAAAATCCATCTCGCAGGAATGTTTAACAACTTTCCATAGATGATAGATGAAGACCATGTACTTTACGGAGTTAAAGTACATAGGTGGTGACTTCGGCGCCACATTTTTTGTAGGAAGTCACCAGTGGTGTGGTTAGGTCAGCCGATGCACTAGTTTTTAAATGACCTCTATGATAAGGACGTCCAAAAATTCGTGTTGTAATACCAGAGATTGTACTGTAATGTGCAATAAAGGGGTCAATTTGTGTAGTCACTTCTTAGCAGCAAGTGACTTAAGCATCTTGTTATAGATGGTTTTATCTGGTACTCCCACTCGGGGGAGGTACACCATTGGGTACGGAGTTACTCACTGACTAGTATGGAGCTACTAGTGTGATGATAGTGGGTACGTAGTTACTCACTACTAATACATAACTGCTAATAACATTAAGATCCTCGAGTGAAAGATACTCTAGATCAACATTTTAAATTACCGAACCACAATCCATGAGTATCGAGGTACTCATAAATATGTTGACATTGCTCAAATCGAGGGACCGATTTGTTCGATGGTATAAAATAAGCAAGAAGAGTAGAGTAACTTAAAAGTTACACATCACTAGTCCTAGTGAGTTGTCGAGGTCATCCGTAGTTTGATGATCCCCTCTACCTATCAGATAACATTCAATTTTGCAAGCCCTGGCATTTAATCCGTAGTGATTATGAGTTGGGTGTGATATGGTTATGAAGTTCTTACAAGAGTACTTGTTTATTTGCTTGTCATTGGTTATAGCTTGGTAGAGATTGCCACCTGTGATGGTGGGTAGGTAGCTTTGCCGCTATAATGAGGAGGCAGCAAATAATGTTCTCATAGTTATACTTCATACCAACACCAAACAGGGATAGGATGATATTCCTAAGTTCATCATCACGAAGTACTGTGATGTTTGCATTTATATTGAATGTATGATGTAATGAGACATTGGGCTTGTGTAATTACCATCAATTATCTAGCAACCTATGGCTTCGCAGCAAGCTCAGTCATTATCTGTGGATTGATAATGTGGTTATTAGTAGTTTGGAATTGATAATATGATTAGTAGTTTGGAATTGATAATGTGGTTATTAGTAGTTTGGAATTTTTCTTGATAGATGGTACAACCCACCCAAATAATTCATAAGTGTGTAACCGCTTATGAAGGATAATAATATGCAACAATGAAGCACTTTGTTACAAGTGTGAAACCACTGATCTGTTGCAAAGCAGTTTATCAATAGTACCACCATATGTGCGTAGACACTATACCACATCTTCGTTGCAAGATGTTTAAAAGTTTCTTGGAAGGACTCAAGAATGTAACATATGATATTAAACCGGTCTAGATTTGTTCTTGGACCTATGACACTAGCGCGTAGTCCGCTTAAGAGTAGAGTTTTTGAGGACAAAAACCTTTCTTGAGGGAAAGGAGGGATATCCTCAAATATCACATAAACTGGAATGGTTGTGTGAGTCCAGACAATACTGGAAGGGATGTGTCTGGTAATAGCAACAAAGAGTTGTAAGTGATTGGATGTAACTCCAGACACCCGTAGTGGTGCAATAATCTTTATCAAACATCTCCACATACTATATGGTCTGCCCCCGCATATATAGTATGGCATAAGAGATAGGAAGTTTGATTGTTATATTTGAAGGGAAATTTTCAAAACTTACATTTACTCTGAGTTGGAGTGGAGTTTAACCATCCGTAGATCGATGGTAGTTAGAAACTCAACAAGATTCTAGAGCATATGCTTGTGCAAAGATGTTACTCTAAGATCCTTATGATGCATGATTAGATTAACTCTAGTTTATTTCTCCTATGGCTGTAGAGCTTTCCAAGGAGAAGTTTTAGCAAGTTGGTGATGCAACATGGTAGCGTAGTCTACAAATCTCTAGTAGCATAGTCTAAGAACTTGCGCCACTAGAGTGCTCTCCAGTACATTAGCTTCTGTGCTAATGGCATGATGCAAAATCAAAGCATAAAATTTGCCTTGGGGTTTTGGTTGAAATACCAAATCATGGCTTGTGTGAACATGATCCTGTCTTTACAGAGGTCTGGCGTGCTGTACGCGTACACACTTTGTCTCACAGCCGCGCCCACCTTCCTCGCCGGCACATAATGCTAGTCCCGGAGAGACTGGCCGTAGGTGCGGCGGGTAGCGAGGCGAGAGTTAGTCCGGAGAGGCTAGCCGAGCCTTCGAAGTATAGTTTTGATAGTCCAAGTGCAGGTCATCCTGGGATTCAGAAGACCTATGCACTAGTAAAAAGACAGTTTTATTGGCCTAGTTTGTTTAAGAACGTCCAGACTTACGTGCTGAAATGCAGTAAGTGCCAGGTCAATAAACATGAACGTCTTAAGGTGGAAGGACTACTCCATCCGCTGGAGATTCCTCAAGGGAAATGGGAAATTTGTTCCATGGATTTCATTACCGGTTTACCCACCAAGACGAGTCCAGGGAATGACTCGGTGTGGGTGGTAGTGGACAAATTAACTAAACTGGCAAAGTTTATTACCACGAAGAAAAACTGTAAAAACGCCAGAGTTGGCAAAACTCTTTATTGAACATCTCTACAAGCTATATGGCCTGCCCGCAGATATAGTGTCGGATAGAGATAGAAAGTTCAACAGTCATTTTTGGAGGGAAGTCTTCAAAAAATTGGATACTACTCTGAGTATGAGTATGGTAGATCATCCGGAGTCTGATGGTCAAACTAAAAAAGTTAACCAAATACTCGAGGATATGTTGCGTTCTTATGTAAGTAAGAAGCAATCAAATTGGGAAGAATATTTGCCCATATTGGAGTTTGCTTATAACAACTCCAAGCATTCAGCGACGACTAGATTTACACCATTCATGTTAATGTATGGATTCCAGCCGAGATCTCCGATGGCTGTAGGCCTAGAAAAGGAGAAGATTCAATCTGTCAAGGATTTCCTTGAAGATATGAATGATATGCTCAAAGCTGCACGTGAGAGCATTCGTAGCGCACAGGATCGCGCTAAAATATTTGCCCCTATAAAGGACGCAGACAAGTGACCTTTGCAGAAGGTGACTTTGTATTTTTAAAGGTTCCTGCGCAGTCAGCATTCGTAGCGCACAGGATCGCGCTAAAATATTTGCCTATAAAGGACGCAGACAAGTGACCTTTGCAGAAGGTGACTTTGTATTTTTAAAGGTTCCTGCGCAGTCAGCAACAACCATGAAAACGGGAAAGTGTGATAAACTTTCTCCTAGATATTGCAGTCCTTTCAAGGTCCTTAAGAAGATTGGGGACGTACCATATAAACTTGAGTTACCGGAGAGTTCTCAAGTCCATCCTGTCTTCCATGTCAGTAAACTGAAGAAATCAGTTCACGGGTTAGAGAACGCAGTTTCTCCAGATATTTTGGTGGACTTGATAGAGCCACCAAAGATACCACATGAACCGGAAAGGATTCTTGGGTCTCGAGACAGACAAACCCGACATAAAGTGTACCAGAAGGTACTTGTTAAATGGACAGATAAAGATGAGGAGGCAGCAACCATGGAACGCCGTAGTGCAATTTCCAAAAGGTTTCCCTAGTTTGTTTTCGAGGACGAAAACTCTTCTTAAGGGGGGGTAATGTCACGTAGGCTGTAATGCCTGTGACCGACGGCGGCAGACCACTGGATGGCCATGTCCGGGGTTCAGTGGGAGAGGACGCCCATGCGGAGTCATGGGCGGCCAGGCTAGTGTGGACGGTAGGCCACACACTATATAGCCTGGGGAATGAGGGGCAATCCTCATTCTTCCTCTATGGCTGGGTGGTGATGAGCCAGAGGCCGTCCCCTCTTGTGGTAATGCCCGTAGCGGCGTTACGGGAATGTAACATGGGACCTTTGGGCTGAGTCATTTTGCATAAATTTGGCAGCCATCTGGAAGGTTTTGAAGTGTTTGGGCACTTGTTTGGTCTCTTCTACCCTAGTGCTCTCTTCTTCTATCCGTTTTTTGGCTTCTTTTACCGCTAGTGCTAACTTCTTATTGCATGCTTTGTGCATAGAGTGGCAAAGCTTTTTAGATTCGGGTTTGGGATCAATGGGTTTCATTAGCTTTCAGGTGGTCATGTGGACCATAAGGTAGTTATTTGTGAACTCCTTTTACCATATTTGGTTGAAGTGGTCATGTGCTTCAACCACCCCTACATATTTTAGCCAGTGGGTGTCTGAATCAGTAGGGAAAACATAGCATTCTACCCAAGGAATCCATCACGCTTGCGAGTCCTGTGTGAACGTGTTCCTGGTGATTGTTCTACTGTATTGGCTTGTTCAGGTTCATGAGGAGCGATATTAGGCAGGTATGCAGTGCTAAGCATGTAGAGAGATGTGATCTCCTACCCATCTGCTATAGCAAACTTGGTTCCCGTCTGTCTTGGAAATATGTCCAGGGTAGCAAGTATATGCATCCAATTCTCAGAGTCTTCTGGCTCCAAAAGAGGTGCACATTCCTCGCTACCCTTTTCATCATTGATTGTTTTATGGCACATTTGACATAGGTGGACTACAGTGGATCTGGTAGTTATTTACTGATTCCTCTGCAAAGGGTCTATTGCTCATGGGATGTACCTTCAACGTGCATAGGTTGATCTTAACTGTCTGATCTTTCCTTCGACTATAGATATGGTGTGTATTCCAATCATGGATCATTTTAGTTTTCCTCATGAAAGGCTGACGTCTGAAGTTCATCACAAAGGCTGAGGTCTGAAGTTCATCACCACAAAGGTGTGGCGGAAGGTGGTTCCAAGGATCTTTATTTTTATATCCTTCAATAGACCAATGTTTCTAGCAGTGGCTCCGTAGTGAGTTTTACCAATAATGTTGTGTCATCTATGGTGGGTGCTCCCCATTTTTCCCAGCATTGTTTGGTAACAATGCTCACTCCTGCTTCCCCATCCAGGATTGCTATGACCTAGAGGCTACCAAAGGTTATTGGCAATGTAGCATTGAGCTTATCACCTTCACAAAATATTGTCCAAGTTTATTTACTCAAACTGTGGGGGTGTCGGTGATCTCGTGGGGTTCAATTTCATCTTCCTCGACGTCATTAGAGCTATCTAGCTCTATGGATTCTTGCATGCCTGCCTCAAGGCGTCCCTCCATCCGATCCTTCAGATCCTTCCATATAAGCTTAGGCTACCTTGAAGCAAGGTGCCAATGGGTATCTGGATCTGCACAAAGAGAAGAAGGAAGAGAGACAAGTAATGTCTCTAGGAGCAAAGGCTATTTCGTGGGGGGAAGGTCGCCTTGGCTTGTTCTCAAGCTCTTATTTGTATAAGGTATTTGGATGGGAATCTATGTGTCTATTCTTTTGAGATGGTCATCCCCCAGGTTTTTGAGATATTCAGCTACTCGGTTTCCCTAGTGGCGGGTAGCTATCGCAGTGGCTGTTTGTGTTGGCCTATGTGGGGTGACGGGTCTGGGAGCTCTCTATTATATACTTGAGCCTCTTCAGTGGTTCTCATGTTGGAGACCGAAGGACATGGCTCAAGGTAAGCAGTTGGAGGCTTATCTTCTATCTGAGCTTGGCAGTCCCAGACCAATTCTTGGGCTATCAAAAGTCATTCCTTCTCCTCAATGGGGTTAGGATATTCGGAAAGCTTTTTAGAGAGCTGGTTAGTGTCAATCGGTTCCCTAGCCCTGGTGGCTGAGTGTAGCAGCAGATCTTCCTCTTCTAACGAAGAGGTTGATGCATGTGTGGTCGTGCCATCTTCCAAACCACTCTTAATAACTACCAGACTATCTTCCTCTTCTAACGATGAGGTTGATGCATGTGTGGTCGTGCCATCTTCCAAACCACTCTTAATAACTACCAGACTATCTCATTTTCCAATTTTCATGGTTTTCTTTCTTGAGCGTCTAGTTGCTCGTGCTTGTTCAAGGGCATTTTTTGAAGATAAGACCTTTGTGTGTCCCTGGTCTTGTGAGGTTGATGCCTCTGCTACAGCATGAGCTGTGGCCCTCTCTTTGTTTTGCAATCTCATTATGGCGTTGAGAGGGACCGTATGGATGAAGCCGTCTCTTACACTCAATGCTGGTGCTGGGATTAGCTTCACGAGCCTTCCCTGTTGTCCCTGGTCTCAGCGGGGCAGACAATCCTTATACATATGGTCTATCCCACACCCAACAACCCATAAAGGGGTTAATGCAAAAGTGCTACAGAGGTACTTGCCATCCCTTTCTTGATTGGGCACTTGGCCACTTAGTGAGGTCCTGCACAATGGTAGCATTGCATGGGTGGTCATTTAGCCATTATATTCATATCCCGACCTTGTGGGATTGGGGAAGCTTACACTAGGAACATTTGGTCTCCCTCCATCACGTAGTGGCTTAGAATTTGGGAGGGTGGACTCGTTGACTCCAGACATTCGTAGGTAGGACCTTTAGGACTTCCCCCTCGTCCCCTTCTTCAAAAATTTTCGTCAGGGTTAGGTGACAAACAAGTGTGACTTGCGGCAATGGGGGTTGAGGTGGGAGAATTGGGGGTGGTAAGGGGATTTCAGGTACCCTTAGAATTCCTCTTTGGGCCACTTCTTGGCCTGGTTGAGGTACATTGTGAAGCGCATGCGCTGGAAAAGCCAACGTGGTTGCCTTGGGTTTATAGGAGGCAGGGCTTGAGGTAGAGCGTGAGCTTGTGCAACCCTTTTCTGATAGCAGTTCATGACTTCAAGATTGCCCCATCTTTGGCAATATGTGTAGTAGAAATTGGAATGGGGTCGCAAATGTGGACACTCCATGCTATATGGTTAGCTTGATAGATTTGGTGCCATACTAGCTCCCTCTTTGGATAGAGATGGGATTGGCCAACCCGATCCCAGCCTTGGCTGGTTCTCCAATGTTGGGTCATTTTCTGCATTAATGCAGCAAATCCAAATTCTTGACTTGTTGTCCAGAAGTGGACTCCTTTCTCTTTTCATCAGATCTTATGTGTTGGTGGTCTTGAATGAGGCTTCTGATGTACCCTCATGGAGTTCTTAGGAACGTGCTCCCTTGAAGTTGTCCTCCTCGAAGTCCATACCACTCCTACAGCATTGCTCGAAGGAGGTATTGGCCAAGGCATACAAGGAATTGTGTAGGGGTACGTCATTCGGACCTTCCAAAAGTCTCCCTATTAACCTTCCATCAGAGAACTTGTCTCTTGCACTGCAATGGGAGTGGAGATATCTGACTCTATTAATGTAATCTCGGATGGTTTTATCATCCTTGCTCAACGGGACTCCATCTGATTCCCTGATGAGAATATCCAACCTTGAAGGCATCTTTCAAAGCTTTGAAGGTGGCCTTGTTCTTAGTTTTCAAGGACCTAAATCATTGTCCAGCTTTATCGTCTAAGGTGAGGCCAAAGGCACTCACCTTAACTTGATCGTCCACATGGCCAAAGGCTTCACAGATCTTGTTAAACATCTCTAAGTGTGGGATGGGGTCTCTAGTCCCATTGAACTTAGTGATTAATTTCGAGATGTTTGCGGGTTTGTTCCGTTCTAGTCTAGGTCCTAGTGCTGGTTGATGGGGGCGTGATGCCCGCAGCCACCCCCTCCCTATTTCCATGGCTATTCTTAACATTTTTGGTGTTAGCCCTGCCCCATGGCTAGAGCGGGTGCTTGCTGATCCCATTTTGAATTAACAAAGATGCTTCTCCAATTGAGGACATTAATAAGTGTTATGTAAAGGCACTATAAAAGTTATACATTTTGAGATACTTGCCACCCAAGGCCTTGGTTAGTAAGTTTTGGGCACCCACATGTGAATAATGGCTAGTTGTATAAAAGGAAAATTCTCATAATGAAAGGACACAATCCCCCTTTGTGCTATGAGAGCTCTTTCTTTGTTTTGTGAGTGAGAGAGAGAGAGAGTGAGAGTGTACTCTAGTGCATGTTCCTCTTCTATGCATGTGTGTGTGGAAGAGTGAGAGGTAGATTACCTTGCATTGTGGTGAGAGCGACTTTGCGGTGACAATGTGGAGGTGGAGATTGGAGGAGTGGAACTACCAGAAGCGAGCTTGGGGAGCTTTAAGGGATGTGAGCTTGAAGCATTGGTAAGTACCCAACAATAGTTGTTGTCTATTGCTTCTTCCAATTGTGAATGGGTAGAGTTGTCTCTTGGGAGGTGTGGTAGCCCATAACATTTTTGGTGCCGCTCCCAGGGAAACACCATTGTTTCTTCCATCCTCTTAGAGCTCCAGCTCCCATTATGCAAGATTCACTATTGCCTTTGCATTTGGAAGGTGCATTGTGAAGAAATTGTATAGATAAGGTTTGAGTGGTAGAGAAAGAATTACATTAGTTTTGGAAAAGCGTGTGTTGGAAGTATGGGTGAGTATTTGGTAGAACCTAGAGTAAAGCTACACTTAGTTTTACATTCAATTTTGATGTTTTTCGTCACCACAATTCCTACAGTGTGAGCTAGTAATTGGTGACACGTAGTGTATTGTTTTTTCTAAAAATCATGAAAACTACAAAAAAAGGAGCCATTGGTTGTGTTCATGTCTTGCATTGCATTCCTAATCCTTGGCACAACCTTTCTAGATCAATTGGATAAGGAAATCACCTTCTAACCATCATTTTGTTGACGTGATTGTTAACACGTGAAAGTGCATGAAATCGTTAACGACGTGAAACATAACTTGCTACTTAATGACGTGAAACACTTTCCGCAATTAGTGCCGAGAATCTTGGGATTACCTTACTAAAATTAGGGCACTTTATCCTCACACATCTGACACAACAAAACAGAAAATCTTATCTTGTGAAATGGTAGTGAAGCACTTCACGACGTGAACAACATTCTGTTTCATGCCATGAAGCATAGTCTGTTTCATGACGTGAACTGCAATCTGCTACTTCATGGCGTGAACCATAACCTACTACTTCATGAGTTAACACTTCACATTTAACCCTTCATGTACTAACGCTTCACGTGTTAGCAGTTCATGAAATAACCTTTCACGGACTGGTAGTTCACAAATTAAGGGTTGTTAGGATGAAGCGCAATCTACAGGCACACGGGCCCATCAACAAGCATAGGACGGTCTAAGACTGGATTTACCAACCTAACCTTCTGGCCCTAGGAATGCTAACACAGTGAGGATTAGTGGGATGACCCCCAGGGTTAGAAGGGATAAGGAAAGCACTGCTAGGATAGGTCAAGTCTTCTTCCCTATGTTGGAGGAAATGGAAACGGACTTGAAGAGGGCAGAGGCAGAGTGACAATTGTAGCTATTGAGCTTAAGAAAACAAGAACTCGATAAACGAAGAACAAGGGAGGAACAGAGGGAAATGGAGGATTTGAATCCATTTTGACCACGTGGAAAAGAACTAGAAACATCTAGAAATGCCACTTTGAAACCATGTGGATGGGAATAACAAAAGGAGTGATACCAACTCTAGAACCCATCAATGAGGAACCAAGGGCTGACGAAAGCCTTGAAACACAAGAAGAGGAGGGAAATCTACCTAGGGCACCTACTACAGGAGGTGATGATCATCTCTATAAAAGAGAGGATATACAAAAAATGATCAATGATCCCACGTTCTTGCAGAGCATGGAACTCTTAATCGAACAAAGGCGGGCTAATAATGAGCTAGGAAATGAGGAATTACCTAGACCCAACCATAGACCCAAATTGAATAGAAGAACCTATCTGAGAAGAGGACGTGGTCTAG
This sequence comes from Cibotium barometz, assembly GCF_041138505.1. Lineage (NCBI taxonomy): Eukaryota > Viridiplantae > Streptophyta > Polypodiopsida > Cyatheales > Cibotiaceae > Cibotium > Cibotium barometz. The sequence goes on from NC_141060.1 coordinate 47,803,470, forward strand.
GTAGGGGGCGAGTAGCTCCTCGGAGGCTAATTGTGGATCCCAAGACAGATCTAAACGTAGTCACAAGGGCGGATCTACTAAATATGGTCACAGAAATGGGCCAAGGCATGGTTAAGGAGCTAGGAACTACCCTGGAATCTAGATCATCCCATATGAAGTCACATATTATTTCAAAGCTTGTGCAAAAATTATCAGGAGATGGAGACTTGATCCAACATGTAGAGGCCTTTGAGTCTACTTGTGAAACATGTGGGCCAGTGTGAGCGACGAAACCATGATACATGCTCTTTCCTTGACCCTAGAAAAGAAGGCTCACCAATGGTATTAAACACTAAAACCTAAGGATAAAGTCAATTTCAGTCGACTTAAAAATGTGTTCATACCAAGATTTGCTCGAAGTGGTGACAGATGGAGTCCTGTGGCTTAGCTCCACAATATCAAACAAAAGGAAAATGAATTCATGCAGGATTATGTTTCTCGGCTCAAGCACTTAAATTCAAGATGCAAGTTGAGGGAAAGGCCTCAGAAAGGCTAATTGAGGATCAGTTATTACCTTGCTTCTGCAGAGGAGTCTGAGATTGTAAGATGCATGATTATCTAGTGTTAGCCCGACTAGCTACTCTAGATGCTTGCTGTAAACTGGCAATTGAATATGAGGACAATATGCTTGAGTTGCCACCTTGAACTAGAAGATGCTAAGGCATCTTTAGTAGTGGCAATATCGCAAATCTCTAGTCATTAGGACATAGGAACCAAGAGCAAGCATGTTGGCAATATGACAGTGGAAGAATTCAGTAATGCCAGCTTGGAGAAATCAAAAGTCAGGGATGGGAGAGAAGCATCAAGGTAAGACTCATCTCTACCCTCAGAGAGAATTGATTTAGTGCTCAATTTGTAGACAAAATCACACAAGCATCAAATGCCCTCATCATTTAAGACCCAAGAAATTACTCTATTGTGCTCACTGTTAGAGATTGGGAAACCATGACACTACCATGTGTAGATATTGGAAGGTCTAGCTCTTAGCACAACTACCAACACCCAGAGTGCTGCTAGCCTTGCTAGCACTACCAGTGCAAACCAATGTGGCTGGAGGGCTCTTAGCACAACTGCCAACACCCAGAGTGCTGCTAGCCTTGCTAGCACTACCAGTGCAAAACCAATGTGGCTGGAGGGCAGTCAAATACCTATCTACCAAGAGGGATGTTCCGAATGGAGGACATGTCACCTTTGCCGCCGCCACACTTTTTCTACCCCCACATCCACCACAGGCCAAAATCAACCAGGTGTTGATTGAGGAGCCCTTAGATGAGGGAGAAATCATGCTCAAGTAGAAGTCAATAATGACTACTAGGAGGAGCCCACGGAGATCACACCAGAGTATTATGTCTTACAGAGCAGCACGCCAGTATCGGTGTTTCAATCCACGGTACAATGGAAAGGAAAAGACATAAACTAAACTATGAGAAGGGGACCCATACAATGTTTTCATTGAAATGGACCTCATCGATTAGCGGAGTGTCCTCTTAAGAATGTGGCTAATACTGGCCAAGCTCAGCCAGTCATAGCACATACCAACGTCATGACTACACTTTCATGTGTGAAGTGTGGTGTCAATCATTTGATTAAAGACTTCCCATATTGTGAAGAAGATGAGTTTGTCATGATCTTAGAAGAAGCACATGTAGGAATAGCCAAAGGACATTTTGCGAAAGAAGTTATAGCTCACAAAGTTCTTTAAGCAGGACTGTGGTGGCCTACGTTATTCGGGGACACCATATAATTTGCAAAGAGATGCGAGGAATGTCAACGATTGGCTATTTCACAACAAAAGGAAAGGATGCCATTCACCCCTATGATTGTGAGACAATCCTTTGAGAAATGGGGTATTGATTTTGTTGGACCCATTAGTCCAGCAGCGCATCCATCACAAGCATGTTATGTGATCGTGGCTACAGATTATTTCACTAAGTGGGTAGAGGCAAGAGCCTCTAAATGAGATGATGCTCGAACTACGACCAAGTTCCTCTATGAACATATCATTCACATTTCATTAATGAGGTGATTAAACAATTACTTATAGGATTCCTTGTATACACTGTAAATCATCACCTTATTACCCACAAGAAAATGGCCAAGTAGAGAGCACAAACAAGATTTTATGTGCTATCTTGGAAGCTAGTTGCACGGATTGGGAACATAAGCTGACTGTAGCAATATGGGCATTTCACACATCATATAAAGTAGTGACGGGATACACTCCCTTTCGTCTAGCTTATGGCATTGATGTGGTATATCCTATAGAATTTTTAGTTCCCAGCCTGCAAATTGCCGTACAAGAAAGGCTCATTGAAAATGCATTAGCCAAAAGGTTGGTTGACTTGGAAAAACTCGATGAAGCTCGGTTGATTGCATTGCATGGGATTATGGTCGAAAAACTATGGAGGAAACATTGGTTTGACCATAAATTGAAACACAAAGAGCTGGAAACGGGGGACCTCTTTCTCTTGTATGGTGTGGGAAGAACCAAGAAAAAGAAACTAAAATATAGAGGGTTAGGACCTTTTAGAGTTTCCAAAATCACCCCTCAAGGGTCAATCCGAATTAAAACTATCGAAGGGGTAGAAATGCAAGGGTGTATCAATAGAAGAAAACTCAAGAAATATTATAAATCATTGACCCAGGAAATGCTCACACAAGAGCATCTCCTAAAACAAAAGAAGGAACTAGTTAAGGAAAAGATTAAACAAGCTCAAGAGAGGAATCTAAGGCAAGGGAAGCCAAAGCAAAACAAAGACTCCAAGGGAGAACGCTACACATCAACATGGCTTCACTCACCTTGCTTGACAAGGATGATTTGGATATTGAACTTGCACGATTTAGTGTAAAGGTCTCTACAAAGGAGGGTCACACGATAGGAATCGCACTCACTAATATTGGCTCAAGTCATGACTTGATTTCCGATGAGACATGGGTAGCCTTAATCAAACCCCCATTAGAGGCAACTAATGCATAGGTTCACAGTGTGCATCCATCTGTCACACATACAATAAGACTTTTGAATATAAACATCTCAATCAGAATTAATCCCTTGGTCAAGAAGGTGTTTGTTATGCTTGCAGGAACCATGGAAGAGGAAATGCTTCTTGGACGATCCTGGATTTGCACCAGCAATTGCCACATCCAATGGGGAAAATGAGGGGAAAATGAGAAGTACAACTCAATGATGGTAAAGATATCATCACCGGTGACATTATGGAGTCCATTGAATAAGGGGAAATAGGCAGTGGCATGCAATATGGAATGTCCAATGATGCCACGAAAAACAGAAGGCTTAACAGAACGAGCATCCACATCGAAAGGTCATCCCTCTTCAAGAGAACCAAAGCAAAGGCAACAAAAGTATACAAGCAAAAAACAGAAGGCTTAACATAACAAGCATCCACATTGAAAGGTCATTCCTCTTTAAGAAAACCAAAGCAAAGGCAGCAAAAGTATCCAGGCAAAAAACAGTGGGTTCCCAAAGCCCAGCTTGAAGCACAAGGATGCTATGAGATAGACAAAGCCTCATGGGTAACAAAGCAAAAAAGCCATGCTACAAGTAAGAGACAAGGAAATCCAGAAAAGGACATGAAGTGGTATTCTAGGCAAACCCGCACACAACTCAGTAGTCTGAAAAGACTTACTAGTTGTGAGATCCCTGCCCCCTCTGCAACTTTGGAGTGCTGGCAGTGGAAGTAGCAACCTCGCGTGCAAGGCATAGCTTCCCACTTGAAAGATCCCTGCCCCCTCTGCACAAACGGATTTAGGGGTGCTAGCAGCGGAAGTAGCACTTCTTGCACAGGACAGAGTCTCCCACTCGGGGCCTCATTGATAGGATCTATTTAGAAATTTGGTTATGTTTTTCTCCGAGTACTAGGGAAAAGAGTTCCCAGGCCCCCTAGCCGATGCTTCAAGTAAAGTTCAAGATAGTCACACCACTTACACACCCAATATAAAATTTCTTTTTTCTTTAAAACAATCTTTTAATGAAACCATAGTATCATTGATCTAATCCTCCAAAATATCTAGCTTGAATTCCAATTTCCAATCATTCCTTCATTGGTGTACCTATGGCATCATTGGCAAAATAAAAACGCTCACCACCTACTCACTCAAGGGCCTTTTCAATAGTTCCTAGCTCATAGTACACGAGAATATAATCATCATATAAAAATCCAGATGGGCTCTCCGGCTAGATCAATCAACAAGATCCATATAAAAGGGTCATGAACTCATCCATTGAAGACCAGCAAGGTCAATCAACCAAATCCATGCCCGTGATCAGAAAATAACTCCAACTCATTTTTCTTCCCCCAACACATGCGTGGGTATCTTCAGCAACCCAGAGCCCGAGCACCGTATGGTCAGCACCCTCTAGGCTCCTTCGTAGGTCACTTAGCGCTTCACTCATAGGCCGCTTCCTTGGTCCCTCATCCACCGTTACACCGGAAGCTCACCATTTTAATTGAACCGAGGCTGGTCAAGACCTCGGCTGACCATGCCACGCGAGACGTCCTTCATTGAGTCTCCGCCAGCTGAATGTAACCTTATCACTTAGGTCCTCAATCACGACCTTAATCTACAAGATAGTCAAAATGCTTCCCAGCATTCTTGACATAAAACAATCTTTTAAAAATAGGTTTCATATACAATTACAGTTTCCAAAAACTTCCATCTTTCCACATCGTTCCACATCATTTCTCATTATTCCGCATTCTTCTACATTAATTCACATCGCACATTCCACATCCATTCATATCCATTCCCATTGTCCTTATCCATTTACATCCACTCACATCTATTCACATCCACTCACATCTATTCACATCCATTCTCATCCATTTACATCCACTCACATCTATTCACATCCATTCTCATCCATTTACATCCACTCACATCTATTCACATCTATTCACATCCATTCAGATCCATTCATTACATCTATTCACATCCATTTACATCCACTCACATCCATTCATCTCACATTACATCTATTCACATCCATTCAGATCCATTCATCTCACATTACATCTATTCACATCCACTCACATCTATTCACATCTATTCACATCCACTCACATCTATTCACATCCACTCATATCTATTCACATCTATTCAGATACATTCACCTCACATCAATCTATTCACATCCAGATCCATTCACATCACATTACGTCCATTCACATCCATTCATCTCACATTACATCTATTCACATCCACATCACATCACATCCATTCACATCTATTCACATCCACTCACATCTATTCACATCTATTCAGATCCATTCACCTCACATCAATCTATTCACATCTAGATCCATTCACCTCACATCAATCTATTCACATCCAGATCCATTCACATCACATCACGTCCATTCACATCCATCCACCTTACATCAATCTATTCACATCCAGATCCATTCACCTCACATCAATCTATTCACATCCAGATATTCACATCACATCACGTCCATTCACATCCATCCACATCACATCACATCCATTCACATCAATCCACATCTCATCACATCCATTCACATCCATCCACATCTCATCACATCCATTCACATCTATCCACATCTCATCACATCCATTCACATCTATCCACATTACATCACATCCATTCACATATCATCACATCCATCCACATCACATCTTATCACATCCATTCACATCCATCCACGTCTTATCACATCCATTCACATCCATTCACATCCATCCACATCACATCCATTCACATCCATCCACATCACATCGCATCCATTCACATCCATCCACATCTCATCACATCCATTCACATCCATCCACATCACATCTTATCACATCGATCCACATCAAGATCCACATCACATCACATCATGTCCATTCACATCCATCCACATCACATCACATCCATTCACATCACATCACATCCATTCACATCACATCCATTCAGTACGGTTACTCTACTTTCGATATTGATAGAACTTTTCTAAGTTTCTGCCAATTGCTTGGCTTAGCTAAAGGTAACTTTTTCTCGATCCCATTAAATCTAAGTATAAGAGTGTTGTTGAAGGTTTAAAAAGGAAAAATGAACCTTTGAATATATTCTTCTTTTTGAATAAAAGATTCATGGGATTTACAAAATCAATTCTATCCATAGTTCTTAAGCAAATGATAATACTCAGAATTCTACTTTTGATAATCATATTTTGAATTATGCCAAAATTTTTTCTTTTAGCATTTAATTGTTTGGATCTCGAATATCATGGGAATTCCTTTTTTTACATCTAAATTCTTATGCATAAAAATAAATTTATCAAAAATTCATCTTTTCTCTTTATTAAATATTTATGCATAAATACTAAAAAAGTAATTTTCATGAATATGATAAAAATAATTCTTTTTGCATAAAATATCTAAACCTAGAATATGATAGGAATTCCTCTTTTTTCTTTATTCAAAATATGCATAAATTTAAGATTTATCTTTTTTCTAGAAAATTTTATCATAGCTTCATTGTAATTACTGATAATATTCAATTTTCTATTTGAATTGAAAACTTGTAATGAAAATATGATAGAAACTCCTCTTTTAGATTTAAAATTAAATTATGCATACTTAGCATTTGTAGCCATAATTATAAGAATAATCATGATTATTTCTCTTACTTAAACTAAAATAACCATTTCTCATTTCTAAAATTGTTAGTATAATCCTCTTTCAATTTAGAATGAGTTAATGTGATTTTTCCTACTCATAATCAAGCTAAAAAGAATTAACCATCATTTTTACTAAATTAAAAATCATCAAAATATCTAATCTCATTCTCTAGCTCATCAAGCCTAGAGTTTGGATTGAAACAAGAGATTATCATTGAAAATCATCCTTTTACTAAGGATCTAACCATAGAGATGATTAATCTTTTCAAGAGAGAGATTTTCTTAAAGAAAACATTATAATTAAGCATAAAGATTAACATAAATCTGATTAGATAGTATGAATCTTTGAAAATCTTGATTTGAAGAAAAAAACCATTGCTTTGAAAGCTTCTCAAGCTTGGGAGGGATTGAGAAGAAGAAAATCATTGAGATAATTGAAAAAAAACCATTAAAATAGGATTAACTCTTTGAATTAGTCTTGATTCTTTGGCTAGAAGTGAAGCCCCCAAGTAAGTCCTTGGCCACCAAGAGAGAGAGAGAGAGCAATCTCCAAGAGAGGTTGGAGGAGAGAGAAGCTCCAAAGCTCCCAAGAGAAGAGGCAAAATAAAGGGATAATAGAAATATGCTAATTTTGAGGATAATACTGGCATGGTATAGCTCAAAGATGAAAATACAAAGAAATGAGGGTCTATTTATAGGTGAGGGAGGCCACTAACCAAGTCCAACTGGGTTCTAGAGTGTTCCAGATTCAGTTTAACCCAATTTGGACAAGATTTGGATCAGTTTGGCTCCCTTTTCAATCCAGTTTGCTCCAGGAGAGAGGAGAGATAAAATATGACATTTTTTTGAAATAAAAAACCCAAACAATCATGAAGAAAAAGGCTCCTACCTCAAGTGTCTTCCTCTCCTTACCAAGGTGTCAAAAATGCATCATTTCACCAAAATATCTCATTTTTTTTACTAATATACCTTAATTTTTAACTAATAAACCTTGTCCTTAGTCAACTCTTCATCTTATGTGAGCATTTACTTATTTTTGGGTATTTTCTTTTATTCTTTGCATTTATCTCATCCCAACACTTGGATTAATCCTATTGGCCCATTGGAACCTTAATTGGATCATAATCTATTTTTTTTTGAAAATGTGGATCCTTAGGCTAAGGTCCTTATACACATTTGCAATTAATTCCTAATGCACATTAGAAAGTTCATTTTGAACTTCTGTTTCAGGGAAATCCATTTTAGACATTAGGAGATATTTGTATCCAAAGATATCTCAATTTTGAATAACCTCTCTCTAGACATTTTCTCTATCTAGGCCAAAACAAGGTAAAACAAGATCTTTTTCCATTTCTGAGGGGGGGGGGAAATTACAAGAGAAAGAAGGAGAGATTCTTACACCTTTACATCTCAAAAGCTGGAGGGAGGAATCTTACATCCTATCCCACTTAAAAAATATGAGATGTCCTCATTTTGACAACAACTAGAGAATAATCTCTTTCATCACTTTCTTCTTCTATCACTTCCAGTGTTACTGCCTTGGAAGTGGACGGCTGGTTTGGAAACTTCTCTTTTTGATTTCCCCAATTCATAGACTGAGGTCTTGCATTATTTTGGATTGAAGCCGAGGGTTGGTTAGAGGGTCTACAAGAGCCATTTTACTCTTCTCGTTATATCCGGTGACATCGAAGTATTTTTCCATTGCTTTGATCCACTTCTCCATAGCCTCGCCCAAGTTTTCCCCTTCACCCTTGAAAGGTCCACGCTACGATCTATGAAGAGTTTTACGAGCATCTGGGTCGAGCTCTTCCTCATCAAGTTGGGGATTAACATTCCTACCACGACGACCTTGATCCATAATCCTATCAATACGAAAATTCTTGTTAAGTCCCTTTTTCCAAATTAACCAAGACACTCAGCTGAAAAGACCACTTTATTTATAATTCGTAGTCAAGAGCCTTAAATTACTCTTTTTTATTCCAATCGAACCCGTAGGTCACATGGCTGGGTCAAGGGAGGAACTTGCACTTGGATCATAGAGACCAATGCTTTTTTCCTCGTTAAGAGGCACAGTCGTTGATTCTTTTCCATAGAACAAGGATTATCCATCAGTCCAGCCTAACCCCATCCAATCCCATGGGTTAGCCAACTGCCCAAGCCAACTGCCCAACCACTATATTGATAGGATCCATTTAGAAATTTGGTTACGTTTTGCCTTGGGTACTAGGGAAAAGAGTTCCCAGGCTCCCTAGTAGCCGCCGGCGCTTCAAGCAAAATTCAAGATAGTCACACCACTTACACACCCAATATGAAATTGCCTTTTTCACAAATTTAGCTATCTCTAAAACAATCTTTTAATGAAACCATAGTATCACTGATCATAATCCTCTAAAATATCTAGCTTGAATTCCAATTTCCAATCATTCCTTCATCGGTGTACCTATGGCATCATTGGCAAAACAAAAACGCTCACCACCTACTCACTCAGGGGCCTTTTCAATAGTTCCTAGCTCATAGTACACGAGAATATAATCATCATATAAAAATCCAGATGGGCTCTCCGTTGAAGATCAGCTAGATCAATCAACAAGATCCATATAAAAGGGTCATGAACTCATCCGTTGAAGACCAGCAAGGTCAATCAACCAAATCCATGCCCGTGATTAGAAAATAACTCTAACTCATTTTTCTTCCCCCGACGCATGCGTGGGTATCTTCAGCGACCCAGAGCCCGAGCAGCACCATATGGTGGTTAGCACCCTCTAGGCTCTGCAGGTCACCCAGCGCTTCACTTATAGGCCGCTTCCTTGGTCCCTCATCCACCGTACAACGGAAGCTCACCATTTTAATCAAATCGAGGCTGGTCAAGACCTCCGCCGACTGTGCCACGCAAGACGTCCTTCATTGACTCTCCGTCAGCTGAATGTAACCTTATCACTTAGGTCCTCTTACGACCTTAAACTACAAGATAGTCAAAATCCTTCCTAGCATTCTTGACATAAAATAGCCTTTTAAAAACAGGTTTCATATACAATTACAGTTTCCAACAACTCCTATCTTTCCATATCGTTCCACATCATTTCTCATTATTCCGCAATCTTCTACATTAATTCACATCACACATTCCACATCCATTTATATCCATTCCCATCGTCCTACATCCATTCTCATTCATTTACATCTGCTCACATCATATCACATTCATTCAGATCCATTCATCTCACATTACATCCATTCACATCCATTCACATCCATTCATATGCATTCACCTCACATCACATCTATTCACATCCATTCAGATCCATTCACATCACATTCACGTCCATTCACATCCATCCACATGACATCACATCTATTCACATCCATCCACATCACATCACATCCATTCACATCACATCACATCCGTTCATTCACATCCATCCATTCACATCACATCACATCACATCCATTCACATCTCATCCACATCTCATCACACCATTCACATCTATCCACATCACATCCATCCACATCTCATCACATCCATTCACATCTATCCACATTACATCACACCATTCACATCCATCCACATCCATTCACTTCCATTCACATCCATCCACATCACATCTTATCACATCCATTTACATCCATTTACATCACATCTTATTACATCCATTTACATCACATCACACCCATTCACATCCATCCACGTCTCATCACATCCATTCACATCCATCCACATCACATCGCATCCATTCACATCCATCCACATCACATCGCATCCATTTACATCCATCCACATCTCATCACATCCATCCACATCACATCTTATCACATTCATTTACATCTTATCACATCTTATCACATTCATTTACATCTTATCACATCCATCCACATCACATCACATATATCATATCTTATCACATCTATTTACATCTATCCAGATCCACATCACATCACATCACATCACATCCATTTACATCTATTCAGATCCACATCACATCACATCACATCTATTTACATCTATTCAGATCCACATCACATCACATCACATCCATTTACATCTATTTAGATCCACATCACATCACATCACGTCCATTCACATCCATCCACATCACATCACACACATCCATTCAGTACGGTTACTCTGCTTTCGATACTGATAGAACTTTTCTAAGTTTCTTCCAATTGCTTGGCTTAGTTAAAGGTAACTTTTTCTCGATCCCATTAAATCTAAGTATAAGAGTGTTGTTGAAGGTTTAAAAAGGGAAAATGAACCTTATCAGAATTTTATAGTAAAAACTTAGAAAGAGCATTTACGTATTGTGTTTTCATTCCTTAAGCTTCAATAATGAAGACTAAATCTAAATTTTCGTTTACTTATTGGATCCTTGATCCTCCCAGGATTCTAGATTCCCTTTTCTGATTAATAATTATCCAAGTTTTCTCGATGGATATTTTCACATTCTTTCTCAAATTTCTCAAAATAAGATATATTCAACATTCTTCTTTTTGAATAAAAGATTCATGGGATTTACAAAATCAATTCTACCCATATTTCTTAAGAAAATGATAATACTCAGAATTCTACTTTTGATAAATACTCATATTTTGAATTATGCCAAAAATTTCTCTTTTAACATTTAATTGTTTGGATCTCAAATATCATGGAAATTTCTCTTTTTACATCTAAATTCTTATGCACAAAAATAAATTTATCAAAAATTCATCTTTTCTCTTAAATATTTATGCATAAATACTAAAAAAGTAATTTCCATGAATATGATAAAAATCATTCTTTTTGCATAAAATATCTAAACCTAGAATATGATAGGAATTCCTAGGACTTTTTGCTTTATTCAAAATATGCATAAATTTAAGATTTATCTTTTTTCTAGAAAATTTTGTCATACCTTCGCTGTAATTATAATTTTCTATTTGAATTGAAAACTTGTAATGAAAATATGATAAAAACTCCTCTTTTAGACTTAAAATTAAATTATGCATACTTAGCATTTATAGCCATAATTATAAGCATAATTATGATTATTTCTCTTACTTAAACTAAAATAACCATTCCTCATTTCTAAAATTGTTAGTATGATCCTCTTTCAATTTAGAATGAGTTAATGTGATTTTTCCTACTCATAATCAAGTTAAAAAGAATTAACCATCATTTTTACTAAATTAGAAATCATGAAAATATCTAATCTTATTCTCTAGCTCATCAAGCCTAGAGTATGGACTGAAACAAGAGATTATCATTGAAAATCATCCTTTTACTAAGGATCTAACCATAAAGATGATTAATCTTTCTAAGAGAGACATTTTCTTAAAGAAAATATTATAATTAAGCATAAAGATTAACATAAATCTAATTAGACATTATGAATCTTTGGAAAGCTTGATTTAAAGAAAAAAATATAATTAAGCATAAAGATTAACATAAATCTAATTAGACATTATGAATCTTTGAAAAGCTGGATTTGAAGAAAAAAAACATTGCTTTGAAAGCTTCTCAAGCTTGGGAGGGATTGAGAAGAAGAAAATCATTGAGATAATTGAAAAAAAACCATTAAAACAGGATTACCTTTAGGTATCTTACGGGATACATGCATGTCACATTCGAAGATATGGTTGACATCAGGTTCTGGATGTCCACCTTAGCATTCTGAAGAACCCTTAAAAATATTCCATCCTGCCAAAACTTCTATAGACACGAGTTCGGCGACCATGTCTTTTGACCTAGGTAAAGGTTTTGAGGAGAGAACCTACATTAGGTAGGCGAGATGTTAATTCCATTTTGGATTAACAAAGATGCTCCTCCAATTGAGGACATTAATAAGTGTTATGTAAAGGCATTGTAAAAGTTGTTCATTTTGAGATACTGGCCACCCAAGGCCTTAGTTAGTAAGTTTTAGGTGCCCAAGTGTGAATAAGGACCACTTGTATAAGAGGCAAATTCTCATAAATGAAAGGACACAATCACCCTTTGTGCTATGAGAGCTGTTGCTTTGTCTTGTGAGTGAGAGAGATAGAGCGAGAGTATACTCTAGTGCATGTTCCTCTTCTATGCATGTGTGTGTGGAAGAGTGAGAGGTAGATTGCCTTATATTGTGAGAGTGACTCTACGGTGACAATGTGGAGGTGGAGATTGGAGTGGAGCTTCGAGAAGCCAGCTTGGGGAGCCTCAAGGGACATGAGCTTGAAGCATTGGTAAGTATCCCCAATGATAGTTGTTGTCTATTGCTTCTTCTGATTATGAATGGGTAGAGTTCTCTCTTGGGAGGTGAGGTAGCCCATAACAGTGTTGGTTGGGGAATGATGGGTGGAGGATCTAGGCTAGGCGGATGATAGACCATTGGAGGTCATTGTCTCATGGGTGGATTGGGTTGTGCCTCGTGGCCCCATGTGGTATCTTGGGTAAGCTCCCCATGTGGTGGGTATTGTTGATATAAAGGTGGCCCAGGTTAATGTGATGGGGCCGGGTAGGCCCTTTCTCTCTGATATGACATTTTAGGTCCTTGGGAAGATGGATCTGGTCTCGGTTTTTGTATGGGTCTTTGGGCCCTATATGAATCAGCCACCCTCGAGACGAGCATGGCTCTCCAGATTGGTGCGGATGAGTCTGGGTTTGATGGCTCTCGCTTTGCCCTATTTTTGCTCTAGGATCTAGAGAGGGCGGCATGGGCTCACTTTCCTATTGGTGTTCCATACCTCTCGCCCTAGGATGTGGCTCTTCCGATTGTGTGTTACCCAGGATAAAGTTGCGGAGCCTCAAAGCAAGGCTTCTCTATGAATGTGTAGGAGAGGTAGGGTCTTGCTCCTGGATAGGATCTCTATCCATACACTGAGTTTCAAGCTCCCCTTTTTTGAGGTCAGGAGAGTCTCATCCCGTGCTGGGATGAGACTCACTGACGGTGCTGTCAAAGAGCACTGTTTGGCTCCAAGTTGTATTGAGATTGATGGGTTCAACCTTATGAGCAAAGGAGCTTTAGGAGAGTTTATATCGTTAAAGAGAATGTGTGGAATTACTGTGTAGGACCCCACTGTGAATAGTCTGTTTTCTCTTCTTCTTTTTTGGGAATGGTATGGCTATACGCTTTAAGATGGTACGGGTGCACACTTTAGGAGAGGGAACGAGCTTACGCTTTAGAAGGGAGAGATGGTATGGGCATGGCATAAATGGCACAGACATATGCTTACTATAGCCGGGGAAAAAGAGAATGACGTAGGCGTGGTGAAACTCAAGGGAACGGGCGTACGCTTTTGAGAAGGAATGGCTATGCGATTCAAATGGTACGAACGTATGTTGTGAATGGTATGGGCATTCACTTCCACTTTTTAGAGATTTTTTAAAGATTTAATGTCGCCGCAGGTTTGACTACCACCTACAAATATTCTCTAACAGTGCAGCTGTATCCCCTTGGGGGGTTCACCTACAAATATGTAAGTATACTATGTGAGTTCAAATGAAGGGGTTTTTTAATTCAAAATTTTAAGGTAAAGTTATAGAAATACATTTACAGAAGGGGTTTTTTAATTAAAAAAAAACCCAAGAGTCCATAAAGAAAAAGGGTCATTTTATCAATGAAAAATTAATAGGTAAGGGTTTTTTTTAATATCCCTTGAACGCACGTGATACATAGGATTTCTTAGTAGTGCACCCCTTGAGTGTACCCCTTGATTAAATGCAATTTATGCTTACTTATACAATTATTCCCTTGTTTTAATGATCAATGGCAAATTAATGGCTGAAGATCTCACCAGATTTACCCAAGAGAAATGTAATTGGCATGGCAAGTTTGCCACGACCGTTCACTACTATGAATGGAACGTGCGTTAACTTCTCACTTTCCTCCTCTGATTTTTGTAGATTCAGGTATCTTCCCAATATTTTTTTGGATTTTTGTTTTGATAGGGAGCTAGAGCTAGTCTCTAGCTACCTACTATTGATACCTAGAATGCATAAAGAAACCTAATAAATTAAGATTAATTTGATGATTAAACTATGGTACAAGCTTAACAAAAGATGGAAAAAAATAAAAAATTGTATGAATGTCAAGAGCAAAAATTGAACACTTACTTGTGTCTCCCGCAGATCTCAATGCTCCAATGCTTCGGTTGACCTCCATAGCTCCATTGAACACAATCAATAAAAAAAACAACAAACTCAAACAACAAGAAACCAACCGATGGATTTGCACTCCAATTGGGCTAAATGAAGACTCTAGCACATGAAATATGTGGAGGACCTTAAGCTAAGTGCTATCCCCGGCAGTGGTGCCAAAGATGTTAATCTAAATATATAACCTTGCACACAAGAGAGGGAAAGAAGAAGAAAAACAACCATGCAAGGGTCGAGTCAGAGATGTGCACTTAGCCAATCCTGAGGGTTAACTGCCCTTTGTGAGGCCACTAGGGGCTCACTCCACCACCACGTGTGTCACCCAAGTGGAGATTCAAGAGCTAGGTGAAGAGCAAGGAAGGAGGGACCTATGGAAAGCTCAACCTTCACTCCATGCCAACATGCATGCAAGAGGGACCTTGGTAGAGAGACAAGAGAGGGAAGAGGAGAGGAGAAGCTAGATCATCACTATCCCTAACATGTGCACACAACAACAATCAAGCATGCAAGCATCAAAAATACAAGCAAGAATCCACAAGCGAGAGAGAGAGAGAGAGAGAGAGAGAGAGAGAGAGAGAGAGAGAGAGAGAGAGAGAGAGAGAGAGAGGCAAAACTCAAATGAGACTAATGGGATTGTCCCTTTTCATATTCCATAAAATGTCTTATATACAAGAGCTCTCATTTTACAATGGATGGCCGCCCATTTACAATTTGGGGGCCCAAAAATAGCTTCCTGGCTCTATATACATCTCTTTCCTATGATTGGCATTACACAAGCCATGAGCTCGATCATCCCATATCTCTTTTATCAATTAGTACTTTGCATGGTTACAAAAAGATAAGTTACAAGAGGCGTAGCCATGCTTGAAAAATAATGTTCACCGGAGTGGTTAACATAATTATAAAGGATAAGAATTTTTCTTGGAAATTATAGCTAGTACAGATTGTATGATAATAGTTTTACTTTAATACCCTAATAATTACAAAGAACAAGAAATTTTCTTGGAAATGGTATAAATTGTGATAAGAAAATAATTAAAGGATATGAGTAGGTTCTTACAAGTCTTCAAGGTAGTAATTGTTACAATATTACAAGTAGGTATGTCCTTACAATATTACAAGTAGGTATGTCCTTACAAGTCTTTAAGGCAGTAATTGGTGTTGGTACAATATTAGGTATACCTACCTCTAGACTCAACTAGACTCATGTCTTGTTGACTCATGAATCATGTGTCCAGACTCATAGATTATGTATCCAAGCTCACATCTTATGTCTCCTAGCTCACATGCATTAACTCACGTGTTCGACTCGCATCTTTTTTGTGGGGGTTGTGGGCTTACATCTCCTAACTCAAGAGCTTGTTTGGCCTGGTTTTTAGAGTATTTTAGTCTTGATGGGAAGTGATGAAGGGTCCAAATCCTAGTAATTAAGTGTATTCTAATTATTTTTTGTTGGATTAAAAAAAGAAAAGAAAAACGATCCTTCAATTAGTTACCAAAGAATAGCCATAATGGCTAAGTACAAACTCATTCCCATATAGGAAGCGAGAGTCAAGAAGCATAAAGGAGAGGATGCTCTTCTCCTTTGGCTAACCAATCTAGCAGGAGGAGAAGGCTATCTCATAGAGTGGGGGGAGGGGGTAACAGCCACACAAGTGGTCTATAGTGCCAAGTGGGATCTCCTCTACTCCATATAGTAGCACTTGCATAACCAAGCAATCAATAAAGAGTGCAGTAGCCTGGACATGCTAGCTATCAGAAATCATATAGCTACTCAACAGTGATATTTTAATACCAGCCTGGACATGCCAGCTATCAGAAATATTATAGCTACTCAATAGTGAAATAATTTTAATACCATGAGAGGAAATGGTTTGAATCTTGTCTCACAATAATGGTGATGTTGTGGCAGTTGAGCAGCCAATTTTGGAAAAAACTAGATTTTTGGTGTTTGGAAAGCTACCATCCTTGTTGTATGTAGTATTGATGTAATAACAAGCCATTCATGTCTAAAACTAAATGCTTTGTTTTGGGGATAGAGGGACATGCCATAGTCAATGATGGTGCTAAAATAGATCCTCTATCCTCATTTATACTACTATTTCCACCTATGAACTCTTGTTCTCATCTAAAATATAAATAATGGGATCTACTTTTGCATGTTCTTTATTTCTAGTTCTATATCTATGGGCTCTATGTCTACACGATAGAAATTTTAGGCCATACATTTGTGTGTCTACATTTCTCGGCTCCATATTGTCTATGAGATCTTTAATTACATGGTCTTCATTTATAAGATCCACTCTTTCTATGTTTCCACATTCTCTAGGTCTATGGTTACAGACTCTTCATTTTTTATTGCTCTTTTCTTACACATGTTCTACACTTGTTTGCTCTTCCTTTGTAGGTTTTACATTTATGAGGGCTCTATATACGTGGGCTTTGCATTTTCACGCTTCATGTTTATAGGCTATACATTTTCACGACCTATCTTTGCATGCATGCATGCTCTACAAGGGCCAACTCCATGTTTACTAACTTTACATTAACATTTAGAGGATGCACATTTTAAGGCCCTATACATGCTTTGTAGGGGTAACTTTATATTTTTAGACACTGTATTTGGAAGCTCTTCACATTACCATGATTTACATGAATAAACATGAATCATAAATTAATTTGAATTAACATTAATTCACCAATTGGTACATGATATTTAATCAGAGAGAAAAAATCTTCATTAAAAATAGTTCTCATTTTCATGCATGAACATATTACATAAACCATAACTTTAAAAGTCACTTTATATTTTCTTGCAAGTCTTAGATTTAGTGGATTTACCATCATTTTTGTTCCCCTTTCTATTGCTCTTTCAAGTTCATTGAGGTTGTACTACATCACTAATCATGGCACTGCTTCCAAGAACCCTACTAGTATCCACTAGCACTTCACCCCATTAGCCTTGAGGTTTTGTTTATGGAACTTTTAAGGGTGCATATTATTATCTATGAAACACACAATAGAATCATTACAATACATCATCATGATGCATAAACTATAAACCCAAATAATAATGCAACGAGCCTAAATTTATCATCTCAAAACCTTGGTATGAATCTGGCAATGGACACTAATGAATTGTTTGGACATGCCTCATTAATACATGCAAGCTGCTCTCTGAGATCTTTGATCCTTGTGATAAACTCATCCATTGAGTCTCTCTCATTCATATACTTGGACTCTCATTACTTGTGTAAGTAGCCCACATATCCTGGGTGGCCACACGTCTTGTTACAACATGTTTGGTAAAGTGTAGCAAATGCATATCCTCGGTGGCCACACGTGTCTTGTTACATATTTGGTAAAGTGTAGCAAATGCATCCCAAGACTACTTTGTAGTTTTTATAATCTAATATGAGGCTGCTTCTTTTCACAAAAAGTGCCACTAATGCATGTGCATGTGTATGTGCATCCTTGTCATCCCACCTAGCTAGTTCTGATATGGGAAGTGTAGAGGTGGATGCCGAGTGGATGCCACAGTTACATTGAACTAGTATCACTATACAAGACAAGGTTTGCCTCAATACCAATAAAAACAACACTCCAAATCCCTTTGAGGTATCATATAGGACCACAATGGGTAGTTAGTTATGTTAAGCTTATCCCAAATACATCCTTGCCTACCATTTCAACCTATAAATAACAAACCTTTGACATAAAAATCTAAATGTCCCAAATAACTTGTAAATAAGTACTTGTAAATAAGTACTGTCAATTCCCACTCTGAGATAGCTACCAGTAGATAACTGATGATAAAGAGACCTACAAAGTGTATAAAAAATGGCAAAGTATAGATTGTAGAAATGTTACTAGCAAGGATACAAAAGTCAAAGACAATGATGATGAACTTAAAGTTGTGATATTCATGATGATGACAAAGAAGTGGTGACCAAATGTCTGCACACCAAATTTATACTACTTCAATGCTAAAAACCTAATTGAACAAAGATAGTTTGAACTAACACTTCCTCGGGTTGTTTGTAAAAACCTTACAACATGTGAATGGTCTCCAAAACACACAGGCTCCAAAATGCACATGAAAGTGATAAAAAGCTTGGTTAACATAGTTAACCAAGCTATAGGGTATACATAGTTAACTATACACTATAGGGTATACATTCTCCACCTAAGAGGATAACTCAATCTAAGATGATCAAAAGAGCAGCTCGAGGAGGTGATGACAACAAGGTGAGGGCCAAGAGAACCTAGCGTTAATACCAATTATTAGAGTGAAGACAAATGTAGGAACACACTCATAAATGTAGCAAGCAAGCAGAAATAGAGAGAAGCACAATACTCAAAATAGATTGATATTAATGAGTGAAGTATAAGTGAAGTGACATGATAAGGTCACTTACACATACTCATAAGAGTGTGTATATATACTCAAAGGAAAAAACCTCCTAAGGAGGGAAAGAGTGCCCCTGCCCCCGTGATTAGCATGCATCCACACAATCACTACCATATAAATGGCTACAATACAAATGGTGTAATATATTAAAACAATCTATTTATATCCAATTTGTACTTTATGCCCCTTTTCATCTTTATCAACATAGATTAGAGAGACGTATCATCCTCTTCCTCATAGTTGTTTTCTCTCTTCTCTACCCTCAATTGTAGCAAATGTTATTTTGCTCTATCCCATGATAGTCTCTCCCATACTAATTGGCTTCTCATCACCAACCCTCATATTGGCAGTGTAAGTATCATGTTTACTCCCCTTATTTGGAGCAAGAAAGAGGTTTTGAAGCTTGGGAGACTTTGTCGAGCTACATTCTTGCAAGCAATGCAAAATGTTAGCTTACTCTCTTTGAAGCTTATATTATTACAAAAACTATGAAGTAGTATAGATTAAGGTGGTGATGTAGATGAAATACCAGTGTAGATTAATGTAGTGGTATAGATGAAATACTAACTGTGTAATTAGTTTCCATTGATAACTACCATCGAAGGTTGCATCTAGCTCACTAAGCCTCCTCTTTTGAGTGTTTACCTCCTATCTTGTAGGTCTCATGTGAGAAATGTTTTTGATTAGAGAGGCTAGGGCAAGGACTAGTAGGACAGTAAGGTGAGAGACAGTCACGACATAATACCATTTATCTAAGCTATGTTGTATTTTGTTTTATTATGGCCATCTCTAGAGAACATGAAACGCAATCATTTTTATGTTCATCACGTGTGCGTGTGCCCATAATCTAAGACCACACTTTAGCTCATTGTCAACGTATAGAAATGTAATAAAACTTGTAAGATAGGAACCTCAAAATTGTTTTATATTGGTGTACATAAATGCCTTTAAAGTCTAAATTATTCGTAGCATGCATTTAGTGTTCTCAAGGATTCTTTGTTTGGCAGCATTTCTCCTCTATGAGCATTCTGTGCACATAACAATAAAATAATGGAAGTGATATACATGTCTATAAGGGAGCATATGAGAAGTAGTAGCCTGAGAAAATTTCAAACCAAAGATATTGGTTGGTCCATCTAAGCCACAAGAGAACTTAGAGAAATGGTAGGTGGTTTTTTACATTCAAAAACATACTTCATCTTCCTACTACAAAAGCTATAATGTAGATTGGCCTATTCATACATCTTCTCTTTGTTCTCTAGTAAATCTCTTGCCATAAACAAAGAACATGTGCCTTTCAAGATTCATAAGATATAATGTATATACATGCAAGACTAGTATATATTAGTGCTAAATACTAGTCATAGAAAGTATAAATGTCATAAGGCATGCATAAGATTGCTACTTGATTACTATATAATAGTATTATATAGTAATCAAATACTAGTCACATAAAGCATAGAAGTCATAAGGCATGCATAAGATTGCTATTTGATTACTATATAATAGTATTATGCCATACATAATTGTTGTATAGTTGGTTGTGTCATATTGCAATCATGAAGTTCTATTAATGTTATAAGGAAGCATTAGATTACTTTTTGAATAAATGCTAAAAAGTAGTCATGAAGCATGCATAGGACTACTATGTCTATTATAAATAATGCATATAATTGCTATTTTACTCTCATTTTACTGCTATATGTAATATTTAACATGCACAATGTCTATAAAGTCAAAGAAAGAGACCTAAGACATTCAATATGTAAAAAAACCCATACAACATGTGAGGGTAATTAAAAACCCCCTACCTATGGATTTTTATAACCTATATACACTAAAATATATACACAGCACGGATGCTTACATTAGGAATTATATTTAAAACGTATTAATAATGTTAACAAACCTTAATTAAACTTGTTAAATAGTAAACTTGTTAATTGCAATTGATAATTACAAAGAAGTTAAATGAGAGAGTAACAAATGAGATGAGGCCAAAACAAATTGTGCCATTCATTCCCAAAAAGTAGGGCTCCTCACACCTAGCCGTCTTAATCCTAAACCTAATCCTACACATAGCTACCATATCCACACAAGGTTCACACAACCACTTGAACCTCCCTTGTTATCTATACGTACACACTCAGACTTTAAGATTCCACCATCCTGGGTGAAAACGCCTAAAGAGAAAAAGCAATTGAGCATGCCTTAGCCATAGCAAAGTGAAAAAAGACAAGTCCTCCAAATGATGCCAAGAACTCTCCAAGGGAATCACTGGGAATGGAACCAAAAACATCCCCCTCTTAGATAACTTCTATGATTTTGGACATCTATGAAAGATAAAGAAGAGAGACACTTCACACATCATGAGAAGAGAGAGAAACCACACACACATCCTAGGATTAGAGAGAAACTTCACACCCTACAAGAAGAGAGAGGGTCACACATATTCATAACAAAGAGAGAGAAAGAGACTCATCACCCTTATCACACTTTTGGGAGAGAGAGAGAGAGAGAGAGAGAGAGAGAGAGAGAGAGAGAGAGAGAGAGAGAGAGAGAGAGAGAGAGAGAGAGAGAGAGAGAGAGAGAGAGAGAGAGAGAGAGAGAAGCTTACCATAAAAATTTCAAAGGGGACAAAAAGAGGGGGAGGGGGTTTCAATGTTGAGAAAAATAGGGGGAAGGGGGGTTTGAATTTTGAAAAAATGTGGGTGGTGATAATGTTAGCGTTATAATTTTTTTTAAAATTTGAATTTGTATAACAATCTTTTTGGCACTCAAAAGTCAAATTCTATGAGATAACACAACCAAAGAGACAGATGAAAATCTTAGTGAAGAAGATTCAAAAATATGGTTGTAACCTCATTAAATATTAGAATATAAGGTTATGATCACAAGCTTGTAGCCTTATTCGAAAATAAGGCTATGACAAGCTTGTAGCCTTTCTTAAATACTAGAATGGTAATTTGGAATAACATATCCATTTTGATATTCGAACATTTTGGTATTTTTAAAGTTTTCTCTATTGAGAGAAATTAGAAATTAGTGAATTTCTTACAAGGCCCTCCAAATGACCTCTGAAATGTCCTAACGTGTGATTATGAGTCCATTCACACGTGATTACATTTTGTGTGACTAAGGGGTTTGTGTTAAGTATTGTTGGCATTGTTCACATGCTTAGTGCTTAGTGAGCATGTTTCCACATATTTTTTATGCTTTGTGGAGTATTCACACATCTAGGGGTGCCTTGTGGAGAGTGTTCATGAATTCACAATTATGGGTTCTTCCTACTATTTTTACTCCTCATTTGATCGACACTCTATACCCTATCATGGTCATTTGATCGACACTCTATACCCTATCATGGTCATTGATATCACTATGTTACCATCTCAGATCTTGATCTTAGGAGGTGCATTATATTTATGGCTATATGCTCGTTTTCTACCATTTTGTGTCACGGATCATATTTCCTTTGTCGTATTCACACATACTTTTGGCACTTTGAGGTTTAGTCCTTTAGACCCTCATTCATCGACTTCATGTTATGCTGAGGTAGCTATTCATGCCACAGATGGTTTTTCGAGCTCGAGGTGTATGTTTGTGTGCCAGATGGTCTGCACATGAGGATTTCATTGTTTCATTGCTTGACTACCTTCACACGGATGGTTCAACATTGTTTGCATGGGATGATTCTTCTTGGGGCATCTTACATGAGTGTCCTAGGATGCTCTCTTGAGTCATTATGATTATGTCTCTGAGGATGTGGACTACACTAACATAGATTTAGATGACGATAAATGATGTATCACACCCACATTTAAATGATGATGTATCACACCCACATACCTATGATGATGTATCACACCCACATTTAAATAAATGATGTATCACACCCACATTTAAATGATGATGTATCACACCCACATACCTATGATGATCTATCTCATACACATACATGTGCTGATGATATTGATACACGTGCACATGATGATACACATGTACATGATCATAGTGATACACATGTACATGATCATAGCGATACACATGCACATGATACTATTACCACATATGTACATGATAATGCTAGTGATGTGTGTGAGTTAGATCATGTGGGCATGATCTCAAGGGTAGAGATGGCACCAAGCACACCGAGCACATCGAGCATTAATACCGTTATGCCTTTCTTCCTTCGTATACGGATCATGTGGATACATTAGTTGATCATGGAAGGATTTTAGAGGGTAGTGTGCATTCCATTAGTGATAAATCCATTTTAACACACGAGTTTAGTGATACTTCACATGTGGATTCTTGGGATACTTATGAGAATAGGCCTAAGTTCCTTGTGCTAGATAGGATAGGCTATTCTTCTAGGAATTTCACATGTGGGGACATTCAGGATTCGACCACTACCACTACTTCTAGTTCTCATAGCCTACTTGGTAGCATTTGCATGGATGTAGTGCACATATGAGAGCAGTCAAGCATTGTGTATGAGAGTAGTGTGGATTTTATTGAGGTGAGGCCTCATAGGAGAGGCACATTGATGCATATGGATCTAGAGAGTTTCTCATTTGACTCAGGCTTTTCCCTAGATCTAGTTATTGGAGAGATTGACCTAGTAGAGGATATGTTGCATAGTTTGGATCATGTTTATACACACGTAGATGTAGTGGATCATGCTATTGATTGTTCGAGTGACACCACATGGGACGAGGGTATTGGTTCACATTTGATCTTACATGATGCTGACCTCAACTCGTGCTCATTTGGTCTCTATGGGTGTCGACATGATCTTATATTCTTTGGAGCCAGGACATTTCCCTTTGGGTGCATTCCATGCCACTTGAGATGTACAGTAGATGATTATGTGGTTTGACATTTAGATGCACTTGTAACATATCATAGTCTTGTTCTACATGATGGTTCTTTTGTTCCAGGATAGTTTGACATTCTGTCTAGGAGTTTCGAGCTCATTTGGTGGATATCTTTAGTGTGTCAGATTCACACTCCGATTGTTTCAAGGATGGGCTTGATAGCTTTCCCTTGTATTTGGGCTTTCTTTTTGACCTAGGAGCTACTTCTACATCGACTTTAGAGGTTTGAGATGTGTACCATACACATCCATTTGATCCTAGAGGATATGCGGCTAGCTTTGTCATCGACGATGGTTCATTATCTCCTCTATTTGATTGAGATCGCCATTATCTTGGAGTTTGCATGTTTCATATTTCCTTTTGATCCAGGTGGAAGCATAGCTAGCTTTATCATCGACATTGGTTCTCTGCACTTTACATTTGATCGTAGAGGATACACGGCTAGCTTCGTCATCAATGGTGACTCCTTATCTCCTCTATTTAATCGAGATCACCATGGAGCCATTGTCTTGGAGTTTGCACGTTTCAGATTTCCTTTTAGGCAGAGGCATAGCTAGGTTCATCATCGACATTAGTTCTCTGCACTTTACATTTGACCCAGGCGGATGGAGAGGCATTGTCTTGGATTTCACATGGCTTGGACTTCCATTTGATCTAAGCGGTTGCATCATTAGCTTCGTCGTCGTCGACGGGAGCCCCTTATCCTTTCCATTTGACCTTGGGGGTCATATGATTCATGTGTTTGTGGTCTTCCATGACATTGCCATTAAGTTTTGGATGTGATTTTTTAAAGGCTTTTGTATATAGCCTTGGTATGTGTCTTTTGTGCATGACCACGCTTCGATTTTGGGGATGAAATTATTGTAGGAGGGGATGGTTTTTGTAATGAAGCAATTATATATCCACATGCACTTGTATGGATTTGGGCCTAGGCACATGGACCTTGGGTCCCTTGAGCATAGATTTGGGGCATGGACATATTGATTAGCCAGTGTGAAATGACTAGGAACTATATAAGTGACCTTGGTCTAGTCTATTATACCTTTGATATTTTTTTGACTACCCTTTTGATATCTTCTTGATATAGACATCCTTTGTTCTTGGAGCTTATGCTCAAGCTTTCATGGCTGATTCATGGCAGTCTTCCCATGTCTAGGTGCTACTCCCTAGGATGAGTGTGGGACATGTGTGTACTCCATGCTGATGAGTGCAATCCCTAGGTCCCTTCATTGCATTGGTATCAGAGCCATGGATTCTCTTCATTGCAATAATTGAGGAGTCAATACATCTTGTTGAGCCTCAGGGAGTTACTCAATGTGACTTCCTTATGAGAATTATGAAGCAAAAACATTTGGAGGAATCATTCACCTTTCCTACATAAAGATTGTTGTAGTCAGTGAGAGGAGTCTACAAAATAGGCAAGCATTAGGATATTATGATATGAGGCCCAAGTGAGCTGCTATATCCTTAGTATGATTCTGCATAGATAGACAAGTAGGGGTCTTGTAGGATAAGTGTTGAGAGTACATACACATGACTGCTCTTTTCAACAACTATTGAAGAGAGATGGTCAAAAGAGTGGAATAAAGACTACCCTTTCACATACTATAGTCAAAAGAAAAAATATGTTACTGTGATTTGGCTGATTATTGAAGGGGGATGGGGTAAAAAGTGCATAACGGCGGACTTTTTTCTTTTTAACAATATGATCAATAGGATATAACAAAGTTATATATTTTTATGGCTTGTAATAGAAACATACGTGTGTTTTTGCACACCAATTGCTTACCTAAGTAGTTTCTAGTGGGATAGACAAGAAGAGATGATGGAGTATGATCGCACTTATGGAGGGTAAAGAGAAAGGGGATGTGGTTTTCTATCTATTTTTCTGTCTCTTACATGAACATATTTTTTCAAGGGGGAGGGGAAGTAAGAGATAGATAGAGGAGAGATTACGTTGTGTGTGGTACATATAATATACATGTATGCTTTATAAAGTAGTATGATCACCGCATAGATAACTTCAATAGGAGACTACTATAAAAGTTATGTAAGATAGCACATAAGTGTAACAAGAAGGGTTTTATTTTTTTGTTAAGTCACAAACAAATGTACATACATGTAACCTGGCTTTAAGTGAGAATTTGATACTAAAGGGGGTTCTAATGATCTGAAAAACCATAGAAAGGATGCACCTAATCACAGAAGCCCACACGTAAGTTTTTTTAAAAAAGTACCATTTGAATACACATGCTATATGGGATCTTATGACAGTGAACTACCCGCGGCGGCGGTCCCTGAATTGGACAATGTTGAGAGCCTTTACGAACAAGCCCATGAATTGGACAATGTTGTTGCAAGCCTTTACGAACATGTTGGGTGTTACATGATCTCCCCCAAGGGGTACTTGATGGCTTTTGGTGTACCAAGTAGTTTAGAAGCCAGCAAAAGGGTTTTGCAACCGTAATGAAGGAGTTTAGGAAGTGACCAAGGAGCAAAAGGGGTGTTGAAACCGTAAGAGGGTGAAGTGACATATGAAGCATATACCAATGCGAATGACGGGAAAACTAGAGAGAACCGAATGATAGGTGAAGGGTGAGTGTATCTGTTGGGTAGGTGAGACCTAAGGAGGGTGGTGGTTGATGAGGAAGGTGAGGGTGGCAATATAATAAGAAGGAAGCAATGCTCTCTCACAGGTGCTCGCAAAACCACTCAATTTACAGCGACGCGAGTGCGCGAGCAAGCTGCTATACGAGGGCGGCGGCGGCTCTTTGTAGCTGGTGCTCGCAAAACCACTCAATTTACAGCGACGCGAGTGCGCGAGCAAGCTGCTGTACGAGGGCGGCGGCGGCTCTTTGTGATATGCCGCGTAAGAAGAAATCAGATCACGCCTGCAGCAGCTCTAGTGATGAAGGGCGAAAGCTTCTGAGGAAAGGGTGGTGGTCTCCGGAGGAAGACGAGCGCCTCGGCAACTTCATTCGCCAGCACGGCCGCATCGGCTCCTGGAGCTCAGTCCCGCAGCAAGCCGGTAACTCTCTAATCCAGCATTAATTACCCTAATAACACCCTTAACCTTCGCATGCTATTGTCGCTAATGCACCACCTTTCCTCCACTAAACTTCACCCTACTAAGCATGGATTATATCGTCTACCTGCTATTACTCCACAGCAAGCCGGTAACACCACCTCTAAGCCAGCATTACCCTAATAACCCTCCGCTACACTTAACCTTCTCATTGTATTATCGTTTTACCTTGCTAATGCACCACCTTTCCTCCACTAAACTTCACCCTACTAAGCACGTATTATATTGCCTAGCTTCACTAATTAGGCAATGCTTTTGCATCTCTTCGCTAATTAGATAGCTTATCCATGAAATGACATCCTCTATCTCACCATTTATATGGTAATCACTAATAACTTCTCTATCAAATCAATATAATGCTTCTCTTCCTCAAATTCACTAATTAAGCCCCCTTTTGAGCCAATGTGTATCATATGTTGAGACAAATCATGGGTCATATATATCCAAAGCCAATGGTGGCCAAAGCATGAAACCTCTTCTAAAAAGACATAGATGTAGTTGCCCGGCATGCATAGCAATTTTAAAAAAAGTCAAAATCAAGGGATACAAATTATAATTGGGCCAATTGCAAGTTGCTCCTTCAATTTTTTTTAAAAAAAGAAAAAATTAGCACCCATTAGCTCACAATTTCAAAAAATAAATAAATCATAAGGCTTGCATCCGCCATTAGATCCTCTACATTCATGTAACATATACTGTGCTTTTGGCATATTCACAATTTAGGTTTTCTCTACCTCTCACAAATTCATGCATCATCATATACAAAGTGCATTTGTGATACCTTCAAATTTTAATGCTTTCTCTACCTAAAATACGTACATCTCACATAAAATAATTTACAGCTTTATTGGTCCTTACGTGGCCCAATTCTCCAAATGAAATGGTATATAAATGTGATATTTTTATGAATCAGACTTAGAATTACAAGCAAATTCTAACTTCAAACATGCATTTCAAACATGAAACTTTAGTTAGGGTTGCATTAATATAGTCTCATTATAATAAATTTGACACCATCTTGTTTCATCACCAACAAATCAAGAGCTTTAACCTTAAACTTAATTGTTTGCCAATGTACTAGTACTTTGTCATCAATGGAAATGTTTATAAATTCAATCAATGTTTATAAATTTACTCATGTTTCTGGCTTCATGCCTAATTAATAGATTGCATGCATTGTCTTCATTTATTGCTAAATTGAAGTTTGTTATTATAGGCTTGATACTAGATCTCTTATATATAATGGCATGCTCAGTTAATGTAACTTGCATATAATCATATGTTTGGTTGACATTAGAATAGTTGAGATATTGTTGTTCTTGAATTTTGATAATGCTTTTAGAGAATAACGAGGGCACATAGGGTGTTGTACCAAATGAAAAAAGGATGATACTACTCAATGTGATGATAATTTTAAAACTTGAAATATTCAAATAACCCCCCCCCCTCTATTTGTCTTGTGCAAGGGATGTGGAAAAGTTTATAAGTTATAACTAGAAACCTCGGGAGGTTCACTTAAAAATATTCAAATAGACCCCCCCCCCACTTGTCTTGTGCAAGGGATGTGGAAAAGTTTATAATTTATAACTAGAAACCTCGGGAGGTTCACTTTAAAATATGTAAGTATACCACGTGAGTTTAAATGAAGGGGTTTTTTAATTCAAATTTTTAAGGCAAATTTACAGAAATACATTTACAAAAGGGTTTTTTAAAATCAATTTAAAAAAAAACTCGTAAGTCTATAAAGAAAAAGAGGTTATTTTATTCATGAAAATTTCACAGGTAAGGGGTTTTTTAAATACCCCTTAAATGCACGTGATACATAGGGTTTCAAGTAGTGCACCCCCGAGACTAGAAACATAGAAATACCACCCTTTCCTATTTGTCTTCTAAAAGGCATATGGAATAGTAGTCTATAATGAATAGGCAATGATGACATATGGATGTGTGAGAAAAAGCTTTAAGTATGGCCTTGTGTAATAAAGAAGATGCATTGTTTTTTTCTATCACAAGAGAAGAATCTATTTTGTAGCCTATCTAGGGAAGGATAGTGAATGACCCTTGCCAACCATGTGATATGGTATCTAAAGTTGGTGCCCTTATTTGACAATCTTGATAGAGATGGCCCACTCCACAATCTTCACATATCCATTAAAATTGCACTTGTTATTTCGTGTTTGTGTAATCAATGACCCTGTGATTTCCACCAATTGTGTGAAGATACACATAATCCCTTAAAGGTTTTAAACCCATGACCTTTGTAATAGGAACTATAGGCTCTGATTACTCTAGATGGTGAATATCCCAGTGTCTTTGCATTTGAGAGTGATGCCTTGTCAAAAAGAAATATAAAGCTTGAGACTACCCGGATTGCTACAAGTTATATTTGTAACAGCTTTCATAACCAGTGGTTGACTGACCAACATTGTGGTTTGAAGGATAAGAGACATACTTAATGTAGTAGTCTCATGTGAATTTTGGGTGCTAGATGTAGTAGTCCTTAGAAAGATTTCCTTGAGTTACTAAGTGGAGAACTACTAGTCTCATGTGAAGTTTGGGCACTAGTTTTACGAGTCCTTAGAAAGATTGACTTGAGTTACTCACAGTGGAGAACTAGACAAAGTGTGGACCAATACTACAATATTGTCAAACATACTTCAGTATATCATGGTGTTTCTTGATAAGATGATTCTCTCTCTCTCTCAAGGACAAGACAACATTCTCTCTCTTTTTCCCATATCTCAATGTGTCATGCTCCTTTATGGAGTGCTCAGCTTGTGACTATATCACATTGAGAGACTCTTCTTCTCTGGTAGTCACAGAGAGGGGGGGTGTGTGTGTGTGTGCATTTTTAAATGACATCCTTCAATATACCATAAGAATTTCTTGATAAGATAATAATCCCCCTTCCCCCTCTCTCTCTCTCTCTCTCTCTCTCTCTCTCTCTCTCCTTGTCATGCTCCTTTATGGAGTGCATTGACGAGGGGGTTGTTGGGAAATATGTACCACGATTTCTTGGTTTGATATGATAAAAATAGGCTAACAACTGCATTATTGTGGTATATCTGCAGGGCTTCAACGTTGTGGGAGGAGTTGTAGGTTAAGATGGATCAACTACCTCAGGCCCGATCTCAAGCACGGTACCTTTAGCCCTTCCGAAGTGCAGAAAATCAGCCATCTTCATAGCCTTCTGGGAAACAGGTTTACCTTACTAATCCTCACTAACATTCATTAATTCTATACTGATCTACGTTCCCTTATGACATCGAATCTATTATAATCTGCAAGTTCGACTGTATATCACCTTAATTATGGAAGCTTAATT
This sequence comes from Cibotium barometz, assembly GCF_041138505.1. Taxonomy (NCBI): domain Eukaryota; kingdom Viridiplantae; phylum Streptophyta; class Polypodiopsida; order Cyatheales; family Cibotiaceae; genus Cibotium; species Cibotium barometz. Next base: position 47,833,959 of record NC_141060.1, read on the forward strand.
ACTCGATCTTCACCTCCTGCAGATGGTCACGCATAGCTTCCTTCTTGCCAGGCCGCACTGATAATGAGATTAAGAATTTCTGGAAATCCACCATGGTCAAGAAACGATTAATTAATCTCAACCAATTAATCGATTGCTCTTTTCATTCAATGGCGGCTGAGAATCACGAGCTGAATGTAAAGGAGCTGATTGATATATCTCCACAGCTCACCAAAACGACCGCTTCAAGGGAATCATTATATGGAGGCTTTGCTACTATTAATGGAGCTTCGGAGGTTGATTATCACCCACTTAGAGTAAATGATCATGAGCGAGACAAATCACTTGAAATAACAGAGAAACACAGCAATATAGAACACAGGAATTGCATGCAGCCCTTGCAAGCTTTTACTCTCTCCGACTTACAAACCCTCTTATCTACACTCTCAAAAGTCCACCACACCCCACCAAGTTCACTACTTATTAGAAATATACCAAAAGGCAATCACACACCACCAAGTTTATCTACACCCTCAAAAGGCAATCACACACCACCAAGTTTACTACTTAGCAATTTACCCATTACTCAACAAGGCCTACCCTCTCAGTTAAACCAAAACATTACACCTAGCATAGTGCATTACTCGGATTCTGGTGGCCCTAATGATGCAATAACACACTCACCTTTTCATAATTCTGATACACTTTCATTTTCACCTTCTAATGATGTAATGACAATGCCAAACTCAATGTGGGTCAAAGCGAAAAACATTATTGGCAATGACCCCTTTTATGACCATGAGGACCAAACTCAGGCTAACTTTCTTCACATCTTGGAGGAATTCAAGGACCCTTCTTTAGATATCTTCGACTCATGGATGGATCTATCCATGCTCTTGTTGGAAGAAACATAACAAAGAAAGATGAAGCTCACATTCATCGCATCATTGAAAGTTTTATTTTTAAAAAACCCAAGCCTAGTTTTTAGACATCCGCACAGATCAAGTTATCATTTTAAGACCATGTATTGATTGAATTTTGTAATGCTTCACCCATAAATGTGGTCCTTCTGCACACATGTTATATGCCCATTGCCATGCCCTTAAAGAGAAAGCATAATGTAACCCACATTGAGACAATGCTATGCCCCTTGAGTGTAGAGGATAACTATCTATATTTGTATTTTGAACTTGTCTTGATTTTTTAAAAGCACTTTACGCTCATGATCTTGTTAAAACATTAAGTACCTCTCTCTCTCTCTCTACTACTACTACTACTACTACTACTACTACTACTACTAAGAAACCCTATGTATCACGTGCGTTCAAGGGATATTTAAAGAACCCTTACCTGTGAATTTTTCATGAATAATTTGATCCCTTTTTCTTTATAGACTTACGGGCTTTTTTTCAAAATCGATTAAACCCCCCCCTTTTGTAAATGTATTTCTATAAATTTACCTTAAAAATTTTAAATTAAAAAACCCCTTCATTTGAACTCACATGTTATACTTACATATTTTAACATTGAATTTGATAGCATGAACGAGCCGTTCACAACATCTTATTTGTATTGAAAATATTCTCAAAGGATGAGCCCGTGTGAACACGTGAACACTTTAGCTTGGATGGACCTCTTCATTGAAGTTGAGCTTCAAGTCCTCATGTAAATGAACTTCATGAATTACATGATTATGCATAATTTAAAGCCATGAGAAACTCCCTTGAGACCACACGTTAAGGTTTACGACCTAAAGCCAAATAACAAAAATATAAAAGATTGTAATTACCCCTTTGAGAGCTTGCTACTGCGAGAGTTGAATCAAATTGATTCATATGTTATGCCTATAGGTAGTACCATGTGGGTTCCTAATCTTGGTTTGCTATACAGTTTACTGGAGAAAAATTATCAAGCTGAGCAAGCTAATGATTGCATGGAGTAGTGAGAGACACTATAAAGAAACCTCTATGCCCACTAAAGTTTCCCTACTATTGTGCTGCAAATGTGATGCCACCTCTCAAGACATCCCAATGGAGATGTACCGGAAGGAGGACAAGGCATCTCTCACTCAAAAGCTTAATCTCTCTAGAGTATTCCAAAGGTCTCTCTCAAGTGTACTCTAGAAGTCAAGAGTACTCCACATCTCTCTCTCTCTCTCTCTCTCTCTCTCTCAGAGTGATGTAAACCCCTTTAAGTCTAATATTGAACCTTGTTTCCTAATCAATCTAAAAAAGCAACTAATGACCAGCCCTAAGAGCTCTAACAGCAACTTTAAAGGCCTGCTGTGTGTTCTTCCACTTGGAAATTTTTAGAACCATACGCGGTTGGATGGAGTGGATGAGGGTGGGGTCCACAATTCTGATTGGTTCATCAAAGAGGAAGAGGATAGCCAAGGTAGGCTTCATTAAGGTGTCGATACATGCAAGGATTTTGGGGAAGGTAGAGGTGGAGAAGAGTTCATATAGGAAGATGCCGAAAAGTGGAGGGAAATAGTATGGTGGATGAGGGTGAGGGTCTCTATTGGTGATCGACAAAGTGTGATCAATGTGTTGGAGGTTGATTGCCCATGAAAGCAAGATATCTAGCTTGTTTTGGTCATGACTATCCCATGGGGTATATCATATGAGGTGGTAATTTCTAGCCTTTGGATTTGCTTGTGTGTCTTAGAAATGGTATTTTCTTTTTATTGCAAGAGGTCTTAAAAGGCCTGGTGTGTGTTCTTCCCCTTGGCAATTTTTAGTGGTGAGGTGGGCTTTGAGTTCCCTTGGGATATTGATGAAATGGTCAACCACCATTGCCATAATAGTGTTTTATGTCCTTTGCAAACTTATTTGCAAAGGACATGGTCAACCACTACCACAATGAGTTTTATGTCCTTTGCAAACTTATTCGCTACATCCAATAATCTTGTCACTACTTTTGATCTCCCATCATTGGCCTCAATGAGCTTAGATTTAAGGCTTTGTATGGGTTTTAGTTGCCTTGCTCATGGCTACTTTTATTTTATTATTCTATAGTGCAAGAAGCTCCATGTCATGCTTGTGAATGTTGGTAAGTTCTTCTTGTGTAGCCCTCAATCACAATGAGCCCATGCTCAAGCTTGTTTACTTCTTCTTGAGGCTTTTTGAAACTAAATTAAATCAAATTTTAGTTCAAGGATCTCAGAATGAGTGCAATTGCTATTAGTTTTTATATGCCCATTGGTATTTTCTATCCCTAAAGATATTATAATGGTCTAGCATATCCATTGAAGACAATACAATGGTGTTTACATATATTCCCATTTGTATTTTCTATCCACCACTGAAGATATTATAATGATCTAGCATATCCACTGGCGTTCTCTATCCATTGAAGACAATACAATGGTGTCTACATATATTCCCATTAGCATTCTCTATCCACTAAAGACATATAAATGTCTAGCATATATGGTATACACATGAAGACAAATCTTTCGTGATACCCCACTATGAAGATAGTACACAACATCTAGCATATATGGCATACACAAGAAGAATCTTTGGTGATACCTTACATGTCCCATAAATTTCTCTATACCCTAATAACTTCTTTGGATCTTTATATGCACATTGGCATTTTTTTCCACTAAAAGGATAGTTAGGAGCTTGTACAAAGATCTAGCATATATGGAATCTAAGAAGATGAATCTTTGGTGATACCCTACTTGTCCCATGGTGGTGGAAATTCCAAGATCACATGGAAAGTACAAGATCACATGGATCTCATTCTCATATGTGGAAATGCCATTCTTAGAGATGTTGTGTCCCCAACTTAGGATGACTTCATGTTGACCCAAAAATAGAAGTCGAGTGGGTTCAATGAGAAGTGGCGCTAGAGCTGCATCTCTCAAACAAGTCTAAGATGAGCCAGATGATCCTTCCACTTCAAGTGCACACACATGTCATCAATAGATATCTCCAATGGATACATGTATGGTAAGGTGGCACACTTTTTGTGCTTTGAACCACTTGTTCAAAAGTAGTAAAATAATAACCTTAGTCACATTAGAAAGGAAGGTAAAAATTATAAATTAAAAAAGGTGAAATTGTAATCATGCAAACTACAAACTGCTAGTTACCAGATGGGCCCAACCCACTCCTCATTATTCCAAATTTCTTCTCTTAGGTTCTATGTGCAATGTCCTCTAAGATCCTACTATGCTGTAGAGGGAGCTCACAAGAGAGCTTAGAACCACTCTGCACAGCAGAAAGGGTAATTCTATTGGAGAAAGGGCATTGCGTAGCTTTGATGCAGGAGGGATTTCTCTCAATGGGCAAATAGGGGGAGAAGAGTATCAAATCACATTAAGGTAAGCTCATTCTCCCTCTCCCTCTCTCTCTCTCTCTCTCTCTCTCTCTCTCTCTATATATATATATATATATATATATAGCCTTCTCTCTCTCTCTCTCTCTCTCTCTCTCTATATATATATATATATATATATATATATATATATAGCCTTCTCTCTCTCTCTCTCTCTCTCTCTCTCTATATATATATATATATATAGAGAGAGAGAGAGAGAGAGAGAGAGAGAGAGAGAAGGCGATGGATATATATATATATATATATATATATATATATGTATAGAGAGAGAGAGAGAGAGAGAGAGAGAGAGAGAAAGAAGGCGATGGATATATATAGCCTTTTCTCTCTCATTCTCTTTCTCATTATCTATCTAAGCAAGTGTTGCTAGTCCAGCTCTCTCTCTCTCTCTCTCTCTCTCTCTCTCTCTCTCTCCCTCCCTCCCTGCCTCCCTCTCTCCCTCTATCTCTCTCCCTCCCTATCTCTATTTCTCTCAATACATGCTACTATGGGTCTATCTCTGTGTGTGTGTGTGTGTGTGTGTGTGTGTACATGCTATTGGTTTATCTCCCTCTCTCTCTTCCTCCCTCTCTTTATCTCTATTAGTACATGTTGCTAGTCCATCTCTTTCTCTCTCTCATCACTTTCTCAATGTCCATCTCTCCCTCCTTATGTCTCTCTCAATATTTTGTTGGACCGTGTATCTATCTGTGCAAACACTTGTGTATTTACAAGATCATAATGCATGAAAGATGATTGGAATCATATCTTTTCTTGCATTTAGATTGTGAAGATTCTACAACATATATTTGGATATATTAGACCTCTTGTGCATCATAAATGTAATTATTACATTGCATGTTTGGAAATGTTCATGTAATGTTACCAAATGTTTATCTAACATTGAAAATATTTAATTTTTATCTTTTAAGAGGTTCTCATCCCTAAATCTAGCTTCCTTGGTAAAAGCAATTTTTCTACACGAAGAAAGTGTTCCATGAGGAGTATGGCCTCAACCTCACAATTGAAAACCCATACAGGCTTGATAATGTTGATGTTTGGGACATGATGTGACTTACCCCGTCTTCAAAGAGGTCCATAAATTAGTTCAGGAGGAGTTTTATGAGGCCTTGATGCTCTTGCATCACAGGGACTCCCAAGAGGCTCCCAAAAATTATAAAGTTTCTTTGGCACTTGAAAATGGTGAAGCCGCGTGAGACGACTCCGTCCAAGAAGGAGAACAAAAAAGTTGCATGGGTTGCCCAGAGAGTGTGGTGGACAATGTAATCTAAAAAGGCATGCTCCAGAAGAAGATTGATAGGTCGAGATTGGAAAATGGTACCATTGATAGGGGAGCATCTTTGGCCTTATACCATGGCCATGCGGATACTAATAGCTTTGAGAGTTTCAGGGGGGTTTTCTCTCCTTATCAGGACATGCCAGGCAACCTCATCACACCTACACTACACACGCAACTTGGTGAGACTATTCAAGATCCATGGTTAGTGCAACCACAAGATGAGTGATAAGAAGAAGGAGTGGTTGGAGAAGGCCACACATGCTCTCGAGGATGCAAAAGCTCAAATGCATCAAATTTAAGGGGTTTTGACTGCCATACAGGAATTGTGGGAGAAGCTAAGCACTTCATCCGCTCAATTCTTAGAGTGCTGTGACCAAGTGGTTATTCATAAGCTCAACGAAGATATACATGCTTTCTTAGATACCCTTTCAATCCTTAGAGCTATCATAGAATCGATTGACTTGGAGATGCATGTGGCCTCCTTGTGCAGGTTTGTTATTGTGATAATTGATAATAATATTTATATTTACTAGATATTGTAGATTAAATAATAGTTTTATAAAGATTTCTTTTATAGGAAGAGAGGGATGCCTAGCACATAACAATAGTTAAGGGGTGGGTTAGTAGCTTGAGTTCCTAGGGGCATTTAGTAGTAAGTTAGAGAACATGGGGATTTTGGTCATTCTTCCATCACCTTCATGTGACCTCCACTAGCCTAATCTAAAAAAATATTATTGGTGAACATTGTATAGCATGTGGGCTCTGTTTTTAGAGTGAGGTACTGCCATATTATCTCCCTCTTTTATGTTGGTCTATGTGCTTGACACTTCCTATGAGACCCCTACCCCTACTAAAAGAGAAATCACAACAAAATATTGGACTAAGGGTAGAGTAAACTTGCTTGGGACCTCCATACATCAATATCCTATCGCTTCGGCTATCTAATAGTGTTCCTGATATAGACATGAATAGATCTTACAGTAGGCATTGAGTATGATTCCTCTAAGTAAAAATGTCCCCTTCATAATTCTCACAAATAAGAGATATCAATGGCTCCCTTGATCTCAACATGAGTTCTTATTCCTCAATTATGAAGGGAACGGTTCTACCTTAATTCTGCTAAAGATTCTAAGATCTAAAGCTAGTTCCCAAAAATTTTCACAAGTTTCTAAGTTTATATAATGAAGTTTGCTCTCTAGGTTTAGAAAGCACCCGTAATTTAGGTCCACTCACCTTTTAGTATTTAAATCCTTATCAACTTTGACCAGATCCATAAACTCAACCTAACCCTATCGAATTATCCCATGGGTAAGCTTGATGCCCTCCACTAGGCTTATGGAGCTTGTGTGAACTCACACACCTATAGTTGAAGTTTCCTTTTTCTTCATGCACATACACTTAAGCAAAAAACATAGCTCACACATACACTCCACGACAAACATTTCCTTTCAACCCAAAAAGTACTTGGAAAGACTTAAATATCTTTAATACATCATCATAAAAATAGTGTGAATGTACCATAATAAATCATTGTAGATCACTATAAAATCCATCAATATCTTTGCACACCATAACGTTGAAGGGATTTTTTGTGGCCAAGGGAATATGCTCAATGGAGATGTCCACCCTGACACACCAAGAAGAAAAAACATCAAATTGCGTATGGTTAGGGACCTTAGGAAATATAGGATTGTTGCATGTGTATCTGCATATTAGTACATTAGCTGTTATTAGCTACTGTTAGGACTGCTGCATGAATGATAGCCGACTAGATTGGGTGGAGTAGTTGAGAATATGCATGAAGTAGAGCACAATTGTAGAGGAGAAAGAGACAAATCTTGTATGTTTTTTGAGAGAATTGAGAGAGTATTGTGTGTTGAAGAAGAGAGTGACAAGAGAGCTATTTTTGTTGGAAGTTTACAGTGAAGTCTATTGGATACAAATTGGCTTGTTCTGAAAAGAAGGTGACGCGGGAGTAGCTAGAGGAGACTTACACTTGTTCAAAGTAGGGATTACAGAGGAGACTTACACTTGTCCAAAGTAGGGATTACAGAGGAGATAGAGGGTTCTCTGTGGAAAGTGGTGTCCAGTTGTGTCAAATTAGTTGGTTGGTCGGGTACAGTCATTTCGAAGGTAGTTGTGGGTCAGCTGCAATTAGCAGAGATCCTATAATGTGATATCTTGATCAGTTGTGGGTCAGTTGTGGGTCAGCTGCAATTAGCAAAGATCCTATAATGTGATATCTTGATCAGTTGTGGGTCAGTTGTGGATCAGCTACAATTAGCAGAGATCCTATAATGTGATATCTTGATCAATTTGGCGCATCCTGAGGTTTAGATTTGTCAGCAACGCAGTGGAGAAGTTATCTGACACAGAGGTCATTTTACTCTATTTTGGACAGCTAGGTCTGTCTCATGTAGAGCAGTCAAAAGGGAGTCCAGCAAAGTGTCAGCAAAGAGCAGGTGACTGGTTCATAGAGATTCTGATACAAGGATTTGAGGTTAGCTGCCCATAGGAGGATATTTTGGGGGCCTGGAGGACAGGATTCTGACCAAGAACAAGTAGAGGACTTCAGAGACATAATCTGAGCAATTATGAGTCAGCTGGAGTGGAATTTGGTCAATTGGGAGTCAGCTAAAGTCAGGAGGGGCTCTTAGTTGGAAAATCAGAGGTGCTGGAGGTGAGAGCTGACCTAAGAGGACAATTTGAGTAGGCAGTTGAACTGAATAGGGATGCTAGGAGGGTGTTGAAGTATTCTATTGTCCCAATTGAGGATCAAGGATTGTCAGCTGGGTGTGTTGGTGCCCTCTATTGTTGTTTTTGTTGGGTTGTGGTGTTGTTTATTGTTTCCTCCCCATGGTGGTGTGCTTCAGATAGGGCTATAGAGGTAGGTTCTCCCAGACACATCAACGTGTTCCTCCTCATACTAGGAAGGTATGCACTCTGAGCTCAAACACTCTTTAGGACCATAGTGTTACTAGAGGAGCCCACAAGTCTCACATTTGAATCCAATAGTCATGCCAAAATCTAGGGAGCTTCTTCAGACAAACATACCACTCCCAAGGCAAGAACACTCTAGCCAACCACAACCAGGAGCCACATGAAATTGCTGACGTGCATGTCCAATTGTCAGCACACCTACCCTACCCAAGATAACCAAAGCTACCCCTTGTCCATCTCACACCACTGATTGTGTCGGGTGCACACCCCCATTCGATCGAGATGGGTTAAGGTCTGGGACGACCATCTTTATGATAATATTCACCACTAAAGCGACATCTTTACAATAAACCATGCACCTATGTGGTACTTTCATAGGTATCCACAATAAACAATTTTACAATGAATGTAAGGTAAACAAGTAAAACATGATCAAGCAGTCATACATCACTCATGTATCCACAGTCTGGTAAAACATTGCAAGTTCAACGAGACTTTTATAGTCCTAGAGCCATAACTCCGATCACAAAATCCAGACACGTGAGGTCTTCGCCATAACAAATAATTACAATTTCATGAGACTATTTGAATTTATAGGGAATCCTCATAGCTTCTTTTCTAGAATCACTATGGTTAAGACTAGAGTAAATCTTAAATAGTGGCTTTGTGTACCTTATTTCTAAAGCCATAGGTTATTGCTAGGTCTCTATTGGGGATTTTGAGTTTGTAGTATATCTTAAGACTCAAGGCTTTAGGCCTTTAAGATCTACTTTCATCACTTTATACTCTTATTAGAGTGTACTTATGGGTCTTTTCAAGAAGACTTGCAAAAGTCCCAACAACTAAATCAATTGAATTATTGGTTCACTTTATTGGCTAAGATGTTTTGGGTTTTGATACCAGCTAATTTAACTAAAAACTTGGGTCCAACTGCATCACTTTCTCTCTCCTAAGCAGTTCGAGATTAGCCTTTCTTCTTTAAGGTTTTTCTTGATGCAAAATCTAAACTAAGGGAATATTTCTCTTAGAAATTCAGCCAAAATTCTTTATTACTTGGCTTTAAAAATCTATGTCCCTTTAGAAAATTATCCTCTAGGCTTAAAATGAATCCTGAGATTTTCTCTCTCTAGGTTTCATTTGAGATTTACTTCATCAATATTGTCCTTTGTTTTTGATTCAATAAAATATCCTAGATTGTCTCCTAAAGGAGAATTAAGTTAAACACAATCTTCTTTCTAGATACACCATTTCTAGAGAATTCTTCTCTAGAAATGGTGTATCTTCTCTAGAATTAAGTTAAACACAATCTTCTTTCTAGATACACCATTTCTAGAGAATTCTTCTCTCTCTAAAATTATCCCCAAGATACACTTGAATTCAAACCATCATTTTAGTGGGCTAAAAAAAGGCAAGCAATACAAAATAAGACAATGAGGTAAGCATGAGAGTAATCCTAATATTATGCATGCTTAAGCATGCATGCATGCATTATGCATAAAATCCATAACCCTTATATGCATTAGGGCCTAATGCATATGAGCATTATGCATAAAGCCTATAGGCACATGTATAAACCTATGAGGCCTACTCTATGTATGCATAAAGATAGCATACATACCATATGCATGCATAGAGCATAGAGTATGCTTTATGGATGTATAGAGCTTGTTCACTTAACTAACCCTAAACCCAAGCACCCAAGGGTGCAAACAAGAAGAGCTAAGAGAAAAAGAGCTTGTGTGTAAGAGCTAACCTCCTCGATAGGAGTTGGGCTAAAAAAGGTGAGACCTATAATACAAGAAAATGAGGTAAGCATTAGAGAAATTCTAAGGCTATCCATAAAGCATGCATAGCATTATGCATAAAAGCATTATGCATACTCTTATTATGCACAAAGCCTATGAGGCATATGCTTAATCCAATAAGGCATCTTCCATGCATGCATAAAGAGAGCATGCTTAAGCCTAAAGCTTTATGTATGAGACTTTATGCATATTAGTTTAACTAAAAGAAAAGAATCAAAACAATGAAAGAAGATAAAAATATGATTACAAATTAAAGAAAGGCTTACCTCTGATTGGTTGTCAAAATGAAGCTAAGCATAACAAAACCTAAACTTGAAAAATAAGAAAACATATTAAAGTTAATTAGAAAACATTTAATATTTTTACCTACCAAAAATGATATTTGTCTAATCTCTTTTTAGTGATAGAGAAGTGAGAAGAAGAAGACAAGAATAAAAAATATGGAGGTAAGTCTAACCATATCTTTATAATCCTACATATACAGATGAATGGATGAAATAAAAAAGGAGAGGAAAACCTTACCTTGAGCATGAGATTATTGCTTAAGGTAGAGGAGATGGAATCTTGAGTTAGGAAAGACAAAAGGAGGAGAAATATGTCTTTTTGGTGTAGGTCTAGTATTGGCAAGCAAAACCTTAGGTCACACACGACATGGGCGAATCCTATTTTTTATCACAGTATGTGACTCTGCATGTGGCTATCAATACGTGTATAGCCGTGTGCATGGCCATGTATATAGCCAAGTCTATAGCCACATAATGAGATTAGAGAAGGTATAAATAACCCAAGAGTGAATGATCCTCTATATTTGGGAGCTATGTCTAATTTTCTAGGTATCCATGAGAAATGATGCTTCACGTTCATCATCCGCAGGACGATGCATTGCTGTGAATGAGTTGGCATGAGTGGTTGTGTCAAAAGATTCTGTGTCCATGTGAGAGATATATAGCGGGTTCTCTATGGAAAGTGGTGTCCAGTTGTGTCAAATTAGTTGGCTGGTCGGGTACAGTCATTTCGAAGGCAGTTGTGGGTCGTCAGGTGCAGAGATCCTATAATGTGATATCTTGATCAATTTGGTGCATCCTGAGGTTTAGATTTGTCAGCAGATGTAGTGGAGAAGTTATCTGACACAGAGGTCATTTTACTCTATTTTGGACAGATAGGTCTGTCTCATGTAGAGCAGTCAAAAGGGAGTCCAGCAAAGTGTCAGCAAAAAGCAGGTGACTGGTTAATAGAGATTCTGATACAAGGATTTGAGGTTAGCTGCCATAGGAGGATATTTTGGGGGCCTGGAGGACAGGATTTTGACCAAGAACAAGTAGAGGACTTCAGAGACATAATCTGAGCAATTATGAGTCAGCTGGAGTGGAATTTGGTCAATTGGGAGTCAGCTAAAGTCAGGAGGGGCACTTAGTTGGAAAACAGAGGTGCTGGAGGTGAGAGCTGACCTAAGAGGACAATTTGAGTAGGTAGTTGAACTGAATAGGGATGCTAGGAGGGTGTTGAAGTATTCTATTGTCCCAATTGAGGATCAAGGATTGTCAGCTGGGTGTGTTGGTGCCCTCTATTGTTGTTTTTGTTGGGTTGTGGTGTTGTTTATTGTTTCCTCCAGGGATTTCATTAACGTCTTCACAATTTCGTGATCACGTTAACAAAACCTATTGTTAACATATTAAAACTTGTGATCACATTGTATATTCACATGACCTGAGAAATGACCTGCCGGAACCCACTATTCCAGTAACACCTCCGGGCTTCTACCATTCCCGGCGGGCCCGCCGGGGTATGAGATTTTCCCGGCGGGCCCGCCGGGAAAGATAACAGCCCGGCGGGCCCGCCGGGAAAAACAAAGAACACCGGCGGGGTATTATTCTGTATATAAACACTGCCCGACACCCGTCGTACAACTTTTGGGAAGATAGTCCTTGTTTTGGGGGCGTGATATCTCTCCTCAAAGTACTTGTAGAGCTCTCGAGTTGCTAGAAGTGTCCTCTTGGGAAGAACGTCCTTATTTTAGGGGCTGTCGTCTTTCCTTGTAGGCACTCCTAAGGCTATTGGGCCACTCGTCCTTAGTTCTTTGAACTGGGGGCAGGGTGTGGTTCGTAGCTAATACTTGCGGAGATTTAGGGACAAATTTGGAGTCATTCAGCTTTGCATTTGAGCCACGTACGTAATCTACCTCATTCTGCTTTATGAATGGTTTGATGGAGCCAAGAGTCCTGCTTAGGGGCTTGTATTGGTTCTTGATACTTGATATAGTTTAGAGTAGACAAGGGTCTATTGTCCTATACTAGAGTATTGGGCAAGCATAGATCTTTGATTTTTTTTGTGAATGTTAGAGAAGGTCTATTGTCCTATACTAGAGTATTGGGCAAGCATAGATCTTTGATTGTGTAAAGTATCCTTAATTGGGTACAAAAGGCATCCTTCATTGGGGGTGCAATGTGCATGATAGTTTCGAAGTAGTTTTGTAGTAAGACCTTGCAAGATAGTTTGAAATAGTTTTGTGTTATGTGATGATCTTTTGTATTTGTCAAGATAGTTTCGAAGTACTTTGTCTGCAGATGTATGTTTTGTTATACGTGAGTGATTTGTTGTTTTTTCATTTGTGTATTCATTGTTATATGCTTGGTTGAATAGGTTATTTGTTGAGATGGAGGACAATGTTGGATCCAGTGGTACCTCCAATAGAGTCCAAATTTCAAATAGCAGGAAAAAAAAGGCACCTGGGATAGAGTGGCAATATGCAATTAACGTTGGTGATCGATTCATAGATTGGGAGTGTAAGCTATGCCATGCAGTAAAATCAGGTGGGGCGCCTCGACTAAGAGAACACTTTTTAGGCGGACCGAAGAAAAAGTCATGTACCCACCCCTCTGCACCTATAGTGGCCAAACGCATAAGAGAAGAAATTCAAAAGAAAGATTCAAGAAAACATGACACTCCTACCGTTAATGTATCAAGGCAGCAAGAACACTGTTGTTCTAATCATCAAACTCCCGCTACATCGCCTACTTGTACCCCGAACGGCAATATGCAGCCAGAAAGTAATCTACCCAGTGCATCTTCTTGCAAGCAAAACTTTGACGTAGGAAATATACCCATGCGTCAAACTTCATTGCAAGAAAGCCTACGTCAAGGTCGACTCGATGATGCACAACTCGTCCTTGCTGAAGCGATTTACTTTTCTGGGAGTGCTATGATGATGGTGGACAGTGAGCATTGGAAGAGAGCATGGAAGAAAATTGGTGAGTTTGGACCAGGGTTTTCACCGCCTACGTACCATGCTATGCGAAATGATCTATTAGAGAAATGTTATGCGCAGGTAAAAGAACGTGTACAAAGAATAATTCTTAGCAATATAGAGCTTTCTGGATGTAGTATAGTAAGTGATGGATGGTCTAATGTGCAAAGAAAACCATTAATTAATGTAATGGTTATTTCACCTAGAGGTGAGACTTTCATCCGTGCCGTGGATTCAGCTGGTTCAATCAAAACTGGGGCTTACATTGCTCAAGTTATTAGCTCTGTGATAGAGGAAGTGGGTGCCAAAAATGTAGTCCAAGTCGTCATGGACAATGCAAAAAATTGTAAAAATGCATCCAGAATCCTACAGCGACAATATCCACATATTTTTCCGGTAGGCTGTAATACTCATAGTTTGAATCTTGTATTAAAAGATTGGTATAAATCTGATGATACCAAATGGTTTGCCTCAATCGTCGACACTGCTCGCCAGCTTGTGAAATTCATGCTCAAGAGACAGAGAGTTTTGGATATGTTTCGACCTCGCATGTCAGTTATGTTAAAGCTTCCAGCGGAGACTAGGTTTTGCACTCACTTTTACACTTTTGAGTCTCTTCTTAGAAATAAAGATGCAGTTTGTGAAACATTTACATGCATGGCATTTCATGACTGGGAGAACACTCAACTTGAAAAAGTGAAAGAGAAAATCAAAGTCTTGAAGGCAGCGCTTACGAGAAGAAGTTGGTGGAACAGTGTGATGGATGCATACCATGTAATGATGCCTGTTATGTATGCTGTACGAAGCCTTGATCAAAGAGCGCCTAATCTCGGAAAAGCATGGATGCAATGGTGGACTGTCCAGCGGAGTTTGGAGTGTCCTGAGAAATTAGAGCATTCAGTGGTGGAGAAGCAATGGCGTGTACCATTCTCTAGTAGACAAAGAAAAGTTCTGTTGAAGTACTTTCATGCTAGATGGATTGGAGCGCATTCACCACTGCACAGTGCTGCTTACATGTTAGATCCTGAATATTGGAATATGGATTTGATGTCCAACGTTGAGGTGGTGCAAGATTTTTATAAAGTGGTAAACACTTTCTATAATAATGATGATGATCGTGTACAGTGCATAAAGGAGATGACCTCATTTCGGTTGAAAGAGGGTTTATTTTCCAACTCCCTTGTTCAACAAATGGCTAAAGAGCAACCTGCATGGAAGTGGTGGATGATGAATGGTGGTGAGCATTATGCTTTATTGCGCAACCTTGCGATGAAGGTTCTAAGTCAGTGCTCTTCAAACTCAGGCTCAGAAAGAAACTGGAGCATGTATAAATATATTCATAGTACTATTCGCAATCGACTTCTTGCAGATCGAGCAGATAAACTTGTTTACATGTACTGCAATGAAAAGATCTTGCGAGACATCGAAAGCGAAGAGTATGAAGAAGACATGCCCAGATGGATGTACAATTGTGAAGATGTAGTAGACGAGAACTTTGATGTTGGACGTACGTTGTGCACCACCCTTGAGATAGAAGACAATTTAGACATTGACTTAGATGAGCTTAATTTAGCAGACGAGAGAGTAAACGGTGAAAGAATTTTGGAGCAAGATACTGACATAGAGGAAGAAGTCACTTCATTAATTTAATAAAAAGTACTTGTACAAATGATCATATTTGGAGAAATTATCAATACAAAAGTTGAATTTGTTTTTCTTAGCTCTCATCTTGAAATAAATTGCGAATTGCACTAGGAGTTGCATCTAAAGGTCCTGGTGGTTTATATTCGCTAGCCATGCCGAACACTGTATAAATACCTTGATTTATTGGGACATTGCACAATGCACATGTGGAAGTATTTTGCATTTGTCTCACTAAACATATTAAGTGGTAGTAGTGTCCACATGGTAGTATATACTGGCCGCTCCACCCATCGAATACTTTGTAACATACAGGACATTGGGGGGTGGAGGAACTTGTAGCCTCAGCAGAAACTCCCACAAGATCAGGATGTATCAAAAAATGAGAGATGTGGTTTCCTTGGCGCACAGGAGCAATACGTGAAGAGATGCTCTGCACGTCTTGGCTGATCTTTGTTAGCTGCTCTTGAATTCCTCTATTGGCCGGGGGAGGAGTTGACGCTTGAGTTAATCGGTCAGCTTCTTTCTCCTTCTCTGCTAGCTGTGCCCCTAAGCTTTCTTTGACCTGGTTTAACTCCAGTCCGGCGCCCTCCACCATAAGAGCAAGTTCTTCTCTTGTGAATGTAACTGTCTCTTCACGTATGTCGTGGGTGTTGACAGTGGCCTCTCTGGAGGCGAAGTCCACTGGAGTTTCCAGTACAAAGTGAGCATATAGCATTTTAGCAAAATACAGTGGAGCGTCGGCGTTATGGAGAGGACGACCGTACACCTCCAAGAAAATACGCTCGGCATTTGTTTTGATATCATTGTTAGTGCAACGAGAAATCTTCCATCTTCCCTTCTTTATCTCGCCATCTGGACATGGCCATATTGCCTTTATCATCTCTGTGGTTACCCGTTTGTTTATGTCTTTCCATTGGGCATATGTTGGATTTGTCCATTTCGATAATCTGCACGCTGTTCTTGTAGCTTCGCGCGCTGTCAGGCCATGTGCAAGGGCCTTCATTCTCTCGTATGCCTTCTTGGCTAACTCCTGATGCTCGTTCGCTTGCGCTTGCTCCATATCTGCATGAACGTAAACGACATTAGGATTTTAATGAACTGTAAAGATCAACGTAAGATAAATTGACCATTGCTCTCAAAATCTTGAAGTCAAACACAACGAGAGGAGATATGTATTACAAAGACTCGATGAGAAATATCCACTTGACTCCAAAAACACTTCAAACAATGCTCGCACATCAAATTTTGAAGAGAAAACATAAACTTAAACACCAGAAGAGGAGAGAGATATTGCAAAGACCCAATGAAGAGAGAAACAGAATTTTGAAACATTGGACACATCAAATTTTGAAGAGAAACAAAATTTTGAATGTGAAGAATAACCGTAGGCAGGATAGTCATGAATAGTCCATGTTAGAATGCTGGGAACCTCAACGCCTCATTCGCCTGTACGCTTGGACATGTCAAGTAATTTTATCCCTTTCCATAGTTGTTGTAGATCTTCGATGAGTGGTGCTTGGTACACACTGATGTCTTTGACTTGTCATTTTCTTGAATGGACATGAATGGTGGTAGGTTGTAAAATTGATTAGCACCACCGGCCAAGTTGACCACTTGCTTGATCTATGACAAAATGGATTGATTCCATAGAGACCACTTGCTTGATCTATGACAAAATGGATTGATTCCATAGAGACCAACACCAAGTTTTAAGTGACGGGGTTCTTGACTAAATTTTGGCCATGTTCTATCAATGTGCTTGAAAGCTTCACAATCAGATGGAATGCATAGGATCCCGTCTATGCTCACATTCTTTGCCGTCCAATCCATAAGCTTTGACAACTTCGGGCTTTGAAAAGGCTCCGAAATAGGTACTCTATTCATGGGGATAATGGAAAATGTCTTAGAACCTTATGAGAAATAAGAGTTGCTCCCTCCCTCCTCCCTCCTTAAAATGTGAAGCACCACATTTAGGATAGAGAATGGAGTTTTGATGCTCTCCTTGATACAAAATGTAATCATTGATGCATGCATGGATCATTTCGTAGTCAAGTCCAAGACTCATCTCATCATCTTTTGTGCCTCGTTCTTTGTTTTTAGGATGGTGTTATTGGGTGATAGAATCTTACTAGAAAGGAATCTGACAACAATAACAGTTTATTAGGAAAATAAACATACCCTATCATTTAGCATCCATGTATTATTGTATTATTGTATATGATCCACTTACGTTAGTAATACTAAAACTGATACATTGCTCTAGGAGTAGCGAACTTGGATATTCAGGATGATGAAGGTCATAGATAATCTCGTCATAGAATAACCCTCATAAATCTTTGTGAGTGCTTCTTCTCGGAGATATTTTTCATGAGTATCATTGACATTTGTATTACTCTAAAAAAACCAATCATCAAGAAATCCAGCCATGTCATCAGCATCATGCTCTGCATTGTCAGGTTGCTCTGTTTGACATGTGTATTGCTCTCTCAACCTTTGAAAAGTACTAGGATCCTATGCTCTAAGAATTTGCATACACTCTACTGATAATTGAGAGTTCCCTTGATGATATAAGGGCACATCCTCTGCAATATCATAGTCGAGAACCTATGATCCAATACAAATTAGACAATCATAAAGATAAAATAATTCATAATAAGACAAGTGGCAAAAAAGCACGAGTAAACACATTTACAAAGCCTCATCAAATTAAATTCTGACATCATGTACACATGTTGTTTCAAATATACTCAAATTAATAGGACCTTTGGTGCCACAAGATATAACAAGTGAAAAATACAAATATACTACTAGAATATCATGGATCGAAGCCCGTTACAAAAGACATGTGCACTAAAAATGTTATAAATACATCTATTCTCTATGTGGAGCTTGCAGTTGCCTACGCCAACCATAATTCACTAGCAACTCCTCACCAGCACACGCAACAATCTAATAGGATTGACTACAATGTATCTAGGTACATCTCTACTCATGTGCATTGACTCATGACCAGTGTCACACTCCATAAAAGTACAATTAGCTCTTTCATTCCTCCCTCTACTACTATTGATTAGCCCTGATATATTTCCTTGAGTGTAAGGTCTGCCCATCAATATACAATCTCTTCGATTCATTATGGGTAAGGCCTTTTCCAGCAAGAGAGGCGACATTAGCACATAGCCGATATGTGTAAGGTCTTATATCAATATACAGTCTCTCTGATTCATTATGGGTAATGCCTCTTCCAGTGAGAGAGACAGCATTAGCACATAACCCATATGTGGTCATACTGTTGATGTAGTGATCAAGCTGATGCCATGGACCCCATGAATAGATAGGTCCACAAAATGTCATAAGAGTGATAGAGTGAACTAAGACATGTAAATCCTATGCAATAAAAAGGCCTCGATCACCGTCGGCAATCATAGATAGTGCCATAACATAGCGAGCACCCCAGAAGCAGAAAACCTATTTTATATGTCTTTATGAGAGGTAGTAGGCGACTGGGTAAGGAATGATTGCGAGATGTCTCTGATTGAGAACCAGGAGGTAATTGGTGCACACATGCTGAAGAACAACTTGACTATGGCACGTGCAAGGAAGCATAGATCGATCAAGCCCATGAAAGCCATCGTCGGTCTCATCAGAAAGATGTACAACTAGATTTGGCCATGATGATTATACCTAGGTGCATGTTATACATCACTTTGTCTATCAAGATCATATATAGAATTTGAATGAGTCAATGTAGAATGCAGCTTAGAAAAAGAAATATCACTTACCATAGGCTGATCATGTCTCTCTGGTACCGGTGCATCATGACATCACTCTAGCTCGATACGGCATTGCCGTCGTGTCCATCAGTGAGTGCCTCAACAATTCACACACCAACATGGAACTCTCTGCTCGTAGTATGTATGTGCCTCATCAGCTTCATGCTGCACAAAACTAGAGGACATCGTAAAAGATGTCGATGTGGAGACAAGGACACACCTCCTCAACATATCATAGGAGCTCGTAGGCGTGTTGGAGGAGGCAGTGTACCGAAGTATGAGTCTGAACACTGTTTACCATTGGAACAAAATAAAAATTACAACAACTATTCATTAAAGTTAGTTATGTATGAGTTTGCAGTAAAAGTATTCATAGCATGTTTAATTTTTTTACATCATGTGAACCTAGTAAGTATTATCTCTAGTTGTAATGTTTGCTGCAACCTATGTCTACGTGATATGAAATTTGGTGATAGCTTGATCGGCAATTGTTTCACAGCTCATAGTTGTTGATACCTGCATTTATTTTTTATTATGACTTCTTGGACATGACTTAGAAATGTGTAGGAGATATTGTGTAGTGGTAGAGAATACCCACCCCACTAGTATGCATCCTGAGTGTCGTGGAGGACCTTTCAACAAGAGATGCGACTCAGGACACATTGGGATCAATAGAAGGTATGTAATATTTACTCTCTAGCTATGTACTTATGTTTGTCTTAAATCTTAGGTCTATGTGTACACACATGTTTTTTGATTCCGAACATATGTCTATAGGATGTAGCACAAGCTAGGCTATAGGCTAGGCATACATCATGTCTTGGCACTTTTGTATGTTTATGTTTTGTCTTAGACATGCATCTAGGTGTCTATCATATGTTCTTTATATCAACCGATAACTCATGTGATTTTTAAATATAATAGGTGAAGGACTATGGTCTTCATCTCCTCTTGCGAACCCACTCCTCAGGAGACAGAGACGACCACCTATAAAGATTGTAGGTATCTGAAGACCCAGCTACCTCCACCATCTACTTTTGTAAGTAATCTAGATTAAATGTCATTCGACTTCTAATTAAAGTATTCAAACATTAACTAATTAAGTTTTCTAAACCGTAGAAGTTGTATGACAATGAGGACATGACAGAGGTAGATCGACAAAGTGCCATTAGGCACAAATTTATGTCGACAGAGCAGCCTGCATCATGGGATGATGATCATGAGGATGACGAGGGTACATATCATGGAGACTAGAGGATCCTCCTTCTCCTTGCTCTAGATCCCTAGCTTGTTTCAAGCCCATTTTATATTTGGAGGTGTTGTACATAGTTATGCATACTATTACCCCCATAGGCATGAGTATACGATTAGGTAAACTATGCCAGTCTCACATTCTACCATTTGTACTCATCATATTTTACCATTTGCAAACATTTGATCACTTTATATACTTTGTACTCTTGTACGCTTACATATATTTACATGAGCTTTTATTTTTGTTCAACTTGTTGCACAAATGTAAATTGTTGAAGTATAATTATGTGCTTACCGATGTTATAATACGCCATGTTGAATTGATCTTTTCTCACTTGTGTGCTCGACCTGAGAGAGAGAGAGAGAGAGAGAGAGAGAGAGAGAGAGAGAGAGAGAGAGAGAGAAAATGAGTACTTTCATATTGTATGTATGTGTGTGTGTGTGAGAGAGAGAGAAGTATTGTCATGAGAGAGACAGAGAGATAGAGAGAACCGTCGTTCCAAAGCACATACATGCTAGAGAAATAGAGAGAATTGTTTAAAATATCCGTTGAGCATCGCTTATACAATGCCCATCATTATTTAAGTAACGCCCTAAGATACACGTCTTTTAAACGACATCTAATTAGCAGCGTCGCTTAAGCGATGATTTTTTCATTACTTAAGCAATACTTTTTCGATGCTTATATGACATCTAGGCATCACTACTGCCATCGCATAGGCGACGCACAGTAGCCACATTCATAGTGATGCCCATAGCGACACAAATAAGCATCGCTACTACGGGTGGATTGTGTTGTAGTGTGACTTCCATAGAAGGAGATTATAGTTTACTACTACCACTGTCCATGTGCTCTAATGGCATGATGTTGATTTGAGACCAAATGGATTGAATCCATCCATTCCCAATATTCTTCATAAGTCTACATACGTATAAGATAACATAGCTTAATTTTAGAGATTAGAAAATACATAGCTTAACTTTTGGTGGAGATTAGAAAATACATAGCTTAAATTTAGAGATTAGAAAATAAACGTAAAATAGACAGCAAATAACAAAACATGGCAATCCTTACGTAGGGTTAAGCATGTATAATGGAGTGCTTGCTTGTCAAGGCTACTTCATTCCATGTGGTTTTAGCCTCCTCCCCTTCTTATTCTCAAAGAAATCATCAACCATCTCATCCATGGCAAAATCCTCCTCGATTTCATGTGGCATTGAAGGAGACATTTCTTGATCATGCATAGGATGCCAACTTATAACCTTATTCATCTCAATTTTCTCCTGGAGATCTCTAAATTTTCTACGTAATCATCTACTTGTTACAAAAAGTATGGCATTGAATTCCTCATTCTGCAGCATGTCATCCTTCTCATCCTCGTCCGAAAATAAATGGACAAGCATATAAACACTTCAATTGAATGTGTACAAGAGGGAGCAAAATTTAACATATATACTCAGATGAATCCATCATTCTATCACATGTCATCTTTCTCATGCTTATCCTGAAATCAGCCTAAAATAAATGGACAAGCATATAAACACTTCAAATAAATGTGTACACAAGGTAGTGAAATTTTATACTCACTCAAGATTTCAAATGCCTTATTTCCTTAAATTGATCATACTCTTGCATGTGCGTTATTGTGATTTGTCGTAAATGCATGATTGCACCCTTGTATCTCTCACATCATGGACACAAAATCTTTTGACACAACCACTCATGCCAACTCGTTCACAGCAATGCATCGTCCTGCGGGATGATGAACGTGAAGCATCATTTCTCATGGATACCTAGAAAATTAGACATAGCTCCCAAAAATAGAGGATCATTCACTCTCGGGTTATTTATACCTTCTCTAATCTCATTATGTGGCTATAGACTTGGCTATATACATGGCCATGCACATGGCTATACACGTATTGATAGCCACATGCAGAGTCACATACTGTGATAAAAAATAGGATTCTCCCATGTCGTGTGCGACCTAAGGTTTTGCTTGCCAATACTACCAAAAAGACATATTTCTCCTCCTTTTGTCTTTCCTAACTCAAGCTTCCATCTCCTCTACCTTAAGCAATAATCTCATGCTCAAGGTAAGGTTTTCCTCTCCTTTTTTATTTCATCCATTCATCTGTATATGTAGGATTATAAAGATATGGTTAGACTTACCTCCATATTTTTTATTCTTGTCTTCTTCTTCTCACTTCTCTATCACTAAAAAGAGATTAGACAAATATCATTTTTGGTAGGTAAAAATATTAAATGTTTTCTAATTAACTTTAATATGTTTTCTTATTTTTCAGGTTTAGGTCTTGTTATGCTTAGCTTCATTTTGACAACAAATCAGAGGTAAGCCTTTCTTTAATTTGTAATCATATTTTTATCTTCTTTCATTGTTTTGATTCTTTTCTTTTAGTTAAACTAATATGCATAAAGTCTCATACATAAAGCTTTAGGCTTAAGCATGCTCTCTTTATGCATGCATGGAAGATGCCTTATTGGATTAAGCATATGCCTCATAGGCTTTGTGCATAATGCTTTTATGCATAATGCTATGCATGCTTTATGGATAGCCTTAGAATTTCTCTAATGCTTACCTCATTTTCTTGTATTATAGGTCTCACCTTTTTTAGCCCAACTCCTATCGAGGAGGTAAGCTCTTACACACAAGCTCTTTTTCTCTTAGCTCTTCTTGTTTGCACCCTTGGGTGCTTGGGTTTAGGGTTAGTTATGTGAACAAGCTCTATACATCCATAAAGCATACTCTATGCTCTATGCATGCATATGGTATGTATGCTATCTTTATGCATACATAGAGTAGGCCTCATAGGTTTATACATGTGCCTATAGGCTTTATGCATAATGCTCATATTCATTAGGCCCTAATGCATATAAGGGTTATGGATTTTATGCATAATGCATGCATGCATGCTTAAGCATGCATGCATATAAGGGTTATGGATTTTATGCATAATGCACGCATGCATGCTTAAGCATGCATAATATTAGGATTACTCTCATGCTTACCTCATTTTCTTATTTTGTATTGTGTAGGTCTTGCCTTTTTTTAGCCCACTAAAATGATGGTTTGAATTCAAGTGTATCTTGGGGATAGTTTTAGAGAGAGAAGAATTCTCTAGAAATGGTGTATCTAGAAAGAAGATTGTGTTTAACTTAATTCTCCTTTAGGAGACAATCTAGGATATTTTATTGAGTCAAAAACAAAGGATAATATTGATGAAGTAAATCTCAAATGAAACCTAGAGAGAAAATCTCAGGATTCATTTTAAGCCTAGAGGAAAATTTTCTAAAGTGACATAGATTTTTTAAGTTTCAAGCCAAGTAATAAAGAATTTTGGCTGAATTTCTAAGAGAAATATTCCCTTAGTTTAGATTTTGCATCAAGAAAAACCTTAAAGAAGAAAGGCTAATCTAACTGCTTAGGAGAGACAAATATTCCCTCAGTTTAGATTTTGCATCAAGAAAAACCTTAAAGAAGAAAGGCTAATCTAACTGCTTAGGAGAGAGAAAGTGATGCAATTGGACCCAAGTTTTTAGTTAAATTAGCTGGTATCAAAACCCAAAACATCTTAGCCAATAAAGTGAACCAATAATTCAATTGGTTTAGTTGGGATTTTTGCAAGTCTTCTTGAAAAGACCCATAAGTACACTCTGATAAGAGTAAAGTGATGAAAGTAGATCTTAAAGGCCTAAAGCCTTGAGTCTTAAGATATACTACAAACTCAAAATCCCAAATAGAGACCTAGCAATAACCTATGGCTTTAGAAATAAGGTACACAAAGCCACTATTTAAGATTTACTCTAGTCTTAACCATAGTGATTCTAGAAAAGAAGCTATGAGGATTCCCTATAAATTCAAATAGTCTCATGAAACTGTAATTATTTGTAGAATGGCAAAGACCTCATGTGTCTGGATTTTGTGATCGGAGTTGTGGCTCTAGGACTATAAAAGTCTCGTTGAACTTGTAATGTTTTACCAGACTGTGGATACATGAGTGATGTACGACTGCTTGATCATGTTTTACTTGTTTACCTTACATTCATTGTAAAATTGTTTATTGTGGATACCTATGAAAGTACCACATAGGTGCATGGTTTATTGTAAAGATGTCGCTTTAGTGGTGAATATTATCATAAAGATGGTCGTCCCAGACCTTAACCCATCTCAATCGGATGGGGGTGTGCACCCGACACAGTCAGTGGTGTGAGATGGACAAGGGGTAGCTTTGGTTATCTTGGGTAGGGTAGGTCTGCTGACAATTGGACATGCACGTCAACAATTTCATGTGGCTCTTGGTTGTGGTTGGCTAGAGTGTTCTTGCCTTGGGAGTGGTATGTTTGTCTGAAGAAGCTCCCTAGATTTTGGCATGACTATTGGATTCAAATGTGAGACTTGTGGGCTCCTCTAGTAACACT
Organism: Cibotium barometz; assembly: GCF_041138505.1. NCBI lineage: Eukaryota > Viridiplantae > Streptophyta > Polypodiopsida > Cyatheales > Cibotiaceae > Cibotium > Cibotium barometz. Next base: position 47,858,668 of record NC_141060.1, read on the forward strand.
ATGGTCCTAAAGAGTGTTTGAGCTCAGAGTGCATACCTTCCTAGTATGAGGAGGAACACGTTGATGTGTCTGGGAGAACCTACCTCTATAGCCCCATCTGAAGCACACCACCGTGGGGAGGAAACCAGGGATTTTATATTCACGTGATCACAAAATTTTTCTTGTTAATAACATGTGTGAACATGTTATTAACATGTTCACATGTTAACATGTTCACAAAAAAGCCGGTGGCAAGCGACCTGGTAACCGGGAAAAATCCCGCCGGGCTTTGGATATACCCCGGCGGGGCCGCCGGGCTTATGCTTTACCCGGCGGGTCCCGGCGGGGTCGTCACATATCCCGGCGGGGTACATTTTTCTATATATATGGGCCCGGGGGGCCCTTTGGGATTTCATTGCTGACAGCATACACAGGTAATAAAAACTTGTGTGTGTGTGTGTGTTTGTGTATGTGGGTGTGTTCGTGCGGGCAGCCGTCCACTGTCGCAATGCGCGGCAAGATGTGGGTGGTCCGCCACACGAGGGATGTGTGTGTGGGTGAGTTCGTGCAGGCAGCCGCCCATTGTCGCAATGCGCGGCAGGATTTGGGTGGCCCGCCACACGACTGGTGTGTGTGTGTAAGGCCATTCTTCGGAATGGTGCTTACCCTGGGGAACTTAGTCGGTAACGCGGCTAGTCTGTGTCCTATGGTAAGTATGGCACGCCGTAGCGGTACTAGTCGGTAACGCGGCAAGCATAGTATCGTTATGGCGATGTCACCTTCCCTTCCCTTCCCTTTGTCAAATGCGGACATATGGTCGGTAACGCGGCCAGTGTATGTTCGTATCTTATTGGTATTCCCATAGAATCGGGCGGCATTTTGTCGTTAACACGGCAAGTTGGTGTCGACCGCTAGTGCATAAAATGTTTTTTGCATATTGCGGCATTTGATCGTTAACGCGGTCGAAAAAGTGTCGTAAATTTGCTTGTGTATTTCGGCATATGATCGTTAACGCGGTCGAATAAATGTCGTAAATTTGTTTGATTTGACTTGTATTGTTTTTATTGTGTTTGATCCATGTGATACTTGGTTGCTAACGCGGCATTAGTATTTCATGGATCAAAGTTTACATCATATTGTCTAACCGTTTTATTTTATAATATCGTGATTCGTAACTCGAAAAATATGAATCTCTCTCTTCTTACCCCCCTCTCTCTCATGATACACTTCACAACTCTTTCTCTATCTCTCTCATGATTCACTTCACAACACGATAGATGTGTAGATAATGATTTTTTCTCTTTCTCTTAAAATATACATACTTCTTAATAATTTCTTTTTTCTCCCTCTATTTACTTAAAAATTAAAACAATACATTATTTTTCTCTTTAGGAACTCCCAAAAACATTAAAAATGTGATTTAATGTTTCTTCTCTCTATCTGTCACAACTCTCTCTTCCTCTCCTCTCTCTCTCTCTCTCTCATGATACACTTCACAATTCTCTCTCTCTCTCTCTCGCAATGATACACTTCACAACTCTTTCTCTCTCTCTCTCATGATACACTTCACATCTCTCTCTATCACGATAGGTATGTAGATGAGGAGTGCTTTAGGATTACAAAACATTATTTTTCTCTCTTTAGGAACTCACAAAATTATAAAAAAATATCATTTAATGTTTCCTCTCTCTATCTGTCACACCTCTCTCTCTTCCTCCCCCTCTCTCTCTCTCTCTCTCATTCGATAATGTATACACTTCGTAAGTAATAATGCGCTTGTTGCGGTTGTCTCACGTTCGATAATGTATTGCATGATGTTGAGTTCAGTAATGTTTGATATATTCTGTTCTTGTTTGATCATTGATAAGTAATGATACACTTATTGCTGTTTTCTCACGTTTGATGATGTATTGGATGATATTGAGTTCATTAAAATTATTTGATATTCCGTTTTTGTATGAACATTGACGATATTGATATACTTGTTGCTGTTCTCTCACGTCTGCTTGATGTTTATTTCAGTAATGTTTGATATTTTGTTTTTTTATGTTTAGTGTTATTTGCTAGATTTACGAAGACGATCAACATGCTTACTCCCGAAGAGCGCAAAATTGTTCTGCGAGCAATTCGCGTTGAAGCGGTCATCACAGTATCACAATGTACTGATGATGTCGTCAAGAAGATCAACGAGTCTGAGATACTCATGCGAGATCTCATAGACCAAATATGGGAAAATGCACAACGGCGGCTTCGAAGCGGAGGCAACGCTGAGCTGCTGGATAGACAGAAGATAGCAGATTTCAACCATCAGCACATAACACGAACCATTTTGGGGAGCATGCGAGTAGCGTGCAGTGATCTTCGAGATGCTGCCCCGCCTGAAGCCAACATGCAACATCTACAGTTATGGGACGTTGTATGGAGCGAGCAAAGGGCCAAGAGCAAGCGCATGAAGGCGTTGGATGCAGAGTCCCTCCCCAAAAGAGTGCGAATTGCCCAAGACGTCGCTGCAACGTCCAGTCAGGCAGATGCAAGTGGTACAGGTGTCATTAATCGTACCATCTACAATTCTATGTGCACACATCTTATTGGCATCCCGCACGAAGCTCTTCACGAAGGACGAACAATAGGCTCCGGTGTGTTTGGAACAGTAAAAGAGTATGCAATTAAAGGCATATCATTTTTACCAGAGCACATCACTTTTTGCGGAAAGCACTACAAAGGAGAAGGCAGCGCGAAGTTCGAGAGCTTCCAGGCAGAGCAGGGTATGCAAGTGCTACATCCATCGATTGTCCGATGCATTGCCTTTACAAAAGAGGCTCCTTGGATCACAATTTTCCCATACTTTAATGGCGGCGCTCTTGGTGATACTCTACTGAAGGTTCCCTTCAGATTCAGTGAGTTCACCAGAGCCATTTTTCGTTTGGATCGAGGATGGAGACAACCGCCGCCTGATAATATCCCTTTAGGTCATCTAGAACTTTCAAAAATAAAAGAGGTAGTAATAAACATGCCACATATTATGCATGCCCTGGTGGAAGGTGTAGCGGCAGCGCATATGGCAGGTATTGTACATACCGACCTACATCCTTTTAATGTAGTGTTGGATTATACAAAAGAGCTAAAGCCACGCATAGGTATTATCGATTGGGGATTGCTGCTGAGAGCGCCCAAAAAACGGGCTTTCCGAAAGGTCCCCGTGGAAAGAACATCCTCAACTACTGGAAGTTCTATGTCCCGAACACGACGAGACATCAGATTTGAAGTGACATGAAATAACAATTTCACTAAGACTTTGTTTGTGTTCATAGGTCTATCAAACAAAGGGTTACAAGGCATGTCCACCATGTGAAAATTGGCTACGGTCAAAATATGGCAAGAATCTCAACAAGAATATGTATCTCCCAACATAGAAGATTTATGTCGGAAGGACACAAATTGCAATCGAAAAAACAAGCAAGACATTTCAATAGAAGGATTGAGAGTGGAATGTTCCCTATACGAATGACTCCTATGGACTGGTACAGAAAATGAACAATAGGACCTATTATAGATCCAAATGCAGGGCTCACAAGCGATGAGGAAGATGAGGATTGTCAAAATCGATGACACCTAAGATTTCAATATGGTATAGTTTGGAATATTAGAAAGAACTTAAAATCACACATATTCTTGACCCTATGCATATTTTCAAAAATGTTGGACACTCACTTTGGAAATATCTTGTGGGTATCAAAGATATAGAGGCTACGAGGGTGGATTTAAAGGAAAAAAACTATAAACCATCTTTATGGCGTATAGTAAGTCCTAAAATAGGAAAGACAACTTATCATTGTGCACCATGGGTACTAACAAAGGATGAGATGAACACGAAATTGATGGATGCTTTAACCTATCATATACCATTTGGGGTCTCTTACAAGGTATTACTCCTTCAAAAATGTGTCTAGGATTGAAGTAAGTTATTGATTATGGTGTTTTATCATTTACCAAGTGGATCACGTCAAAGGAAATAGACACTCAAGAGTTTTCACAAAAAAAGTTGGAATGCACAGAGCTCCTATGCTTGATGGAAAAAGAGTTGCCTACGTCCTTTTTTTGACATTCAAGCCCATGTGCTTATCCACCTCGTTTTGAGAAGGTGCATCTTGTTGGAGTTGTAAGCACACGATGGATGTTTTGGGTTGAAAGATTCATGGAAGTCTTGAAGGGTTTTGTGCATTAGAGGGCAAGGCCCAAAGGATCTATGGCAGAGAGATGTTTGCATCATGAGTGTATGTACTATCTCTCTGAGTACTTGGAGCTTGTTGATGAGGAAGCTCCCCCTATTTGGAAAGGGACTCCCAGTATGTCTTGATCACGATGAACAAGAGAATTTAAGTATTTTCATGATCTACAATTCATAATGTATGCAAAACTGGATCAAAGAGCATGACAAACAATGGCAAGAGAATATGCGAAGAACATCGAAGAGGCAATAGGTGACCCCCACCATGTCAATGACATGGATACAAGAGAAAATAAAAAAGGTGCAAGAAGAAGTTGTGCAAGTTACGCGTGAGGAGTTCAAGCTCAGTCTCTTGGGTGTGACAAGGAGGTAAGATATGACATGGCCCACACTTGCAGTATTCTATGTGCATGATTTTGTGATGTTAATATTCTCTACACTTGTGATTTTAGGTTTGTTCATATAGTAGTATGTGGGCCACATCTTCGAATCAAAAGTATTGATGATATGCATCTTACTCAAGACTCGTGCATTGTTGCATCATTTCAACAACAATCTCATGCAAGTGCCTATGACATGAACCTTGTCGATTTGAAGAGCTATGTTATGTTGGGGATCTAGAGAGAATATATGAATTTAATTATCATTTTATGAAACAGGTATAGTCATTATAGAAATTGATTCATTCTCTCACATGTTGGTGTATTTGGTGCTAATTCAAGAACATGTTTATTATAGGTCATTTTGAAGGTTCGCTGGTTCCGTACACAATACAGAGGCAAAGATGCTACGGTGAAAAGAGAGCCCATAAGTTTTTAGTCTATCGACTCCTTCAAGTTGCTACGAGAAAGCAAAGAACCTTACCTTCTTCCAAAGCATTGTGAACAAGCATTTTTTTACAGGAATCCACATGACAGTCCATGGTGGTAAATTGTGCAAGTCAATCCTCGAGGTCAATAGATTTTTGATAGCACACTGGCCTCCTTGCTCAAGGATAGCAACCATATTGATATCCAAAAAGATACATCATTGGTCGAGGAGGAGTATACACATCCCAACCTCACCGTGATGGTGATTACTCAAGGAGATAGACCAGGACCATCTAATGTGAATGAGGAACGAGAGAAGGAAGACAAGGATGGGGGGGAAGACCTACCATTGAGCATAGGTAGTTGAGCTTGTAACTTCAAATTTCCCTATACCACCTGGGCTGGACCTAACAGAAGAGGAACTACAAGAAACTAGCAAGAACAACGATGAACCACTCTTTTACATTGACATTTTTCCTGAGTCTAGTCCTTGAAACTTAGGTATAATACTACTTCTCCAATAATTTTCCTAGTTTCAATGTGTCACATGCTTTTAAATCTTTCAAACATCACAATTAATGTGTCACATGATTTCTAAGCTTTCAGGTGAGGAATAGAGAGGATTGCCCGCTGCTGCTGCTGCGTGTGCATGTGACATTCCCCTCTGCTAGACTGTTGAATGTGAAATCCTCTTGGAAAACTTGAAACACCACTGACCTATCTATGGAATCATTTCACACACCATCTCCACCATTCATGGAACTCTGTACCTCTTGAGGCAATGTTGGAGCCACTTCCATCTTCTTATGTGGAAGAGAACCACTTGTTGATGCCACTTGAAACCCAAAATTCCATTTTCTCCTTCGATGATGGATGTCATTCTTCCCCATAAAACTCATGGGTAAATCTTGTACGCCTTGCAGATGCAAGATCTTAGACTGACTATCTATATACTGGACTACTAGGATGACTACTATATTGATGCAAGCCACATGCAACCCTATATGATATGTAAGAATGCAAATGAATGGGTTAGTGATGTATGCCTAAGGGAAAAACCCTAAGGATGGCCTGTAAGATCTTGAGAACTAGATTTAACTAATTAGAAGAAGCGACTACATGAGGACTTTACAGAATGACTTAAGGGATGAACATGAACTAAGGTTGGTTACCCTGTAGTACTGCCTTAACTAAACTGCACTTAGATGTACTTAAGAAATAGAGAATGGTTCAATGCAAATGCAATGCAAATATATTAAATGAGATGGTTAACAATTGAGTTCTATGAAGATCTATGATGATGATGATGATGACCCTGACTTCTGGATGCTGAACTGCTGAACTCCACCCTTCCTGGCCTTGAGCTGAAGACCACCAAAATGATAGAGTTACCTAGACTAAATCATGTGCCATGCTTTATATGTGAGTTTATTGCTGTTGGTCAAGTTGTGCTGCAAAGTGTTGTCGGTGGCCTGATGTAAATGCTTAGTTGGCTACTTCTTTAATGATCCTGTTGGATGCTATATTATGCCCATGACTATTGGTGGTCGGCTGATGTGGCCGATTGGTTTCCTTGGCTTGGCCGACTAGTCACCTAAGCCACCAAAGGGGCTGGCTGACTAGGATGCCTAGGTTGTAAATCTGCTTGCTTAATGCTCATGAATGTCAAGAATGACGTGCCAGATGTACACCAACTCGGTGTGCATGTGACATGTCCCGAATACTTGAGGGGTGGTGAAGAGTAGAGAGAGGGCTGTCGTCCCGAGGAGTTGATAACGAATGAGCAACCATAAAATTCAACTAACACATAGCTGTAGAAATGTTGGCCGACTAGTTGTCTAGCTTGGCCAACCTAATCTGGCTTGGCCTATGGTTAGGCCTCGTTGACCATCACCTAGCCCACCAAAGGGCTGGTCAACTACCCTAGGTGTATGGCAAGGGTTTGGATACCATTGTAAGGCTAGCCCACATTGGGACTGCCTTGGGACTAGCCTCTTCTATATGAAATGAGCCTAAAAATACCTAATCATTCATCTATGTCTATGGCTGACATCTACATGCACTTGTATGATGAATTCTTCAAGTGGGTTAAGAGGACTGACACTTGACTAACCTCTAAGGCTCAGAGACTGACCTATGTAGCTCATGCCTGACTATCCCTAGACTGAGGGCTTAGAGCATACAACAAATATTCCTAAAAAAGGTGCTACTTCTGTATAAACGTTGCACTGATGATCATGCCAGTGTGTCACTATGTACCCTATTTGCAGGGTGTCACATGCATCCCGCACTTGGATGCCACGTAGACATATTTGAACAAGAAGGTGCAGAACTTGGAGTGGAAAATTGGTCCCATGTGAGCCTAGTCTAGGATGAGTCAGCCAAGGTTCCACTCTATGCATCCAAGGCTAGGTGTGAATTTTCTTGCACATGGAGCAGTGCCAGTCCATAATGTGAGTCTCCCTGATGATCTATGTATCTGTTTTGCAACTAGATGCCAGACTTCTGTAATGCATGTAGAAAAAGGGCCAACCCATATAGGGCTACCCTACAGTAGAGCGCTTAAGGCTCTTGTAGTAGGCATGGGGCATCTTAGAGCCACCCCAAGGGGCTAAGAAGGCCCCAAACTATGCCCACCAGTCCTTGCATGGACTGGGTAGGTTGTCGGGGCCAACCCTAGGGGCCCTGCCTAACTAGTCAGCTCTAAGTGTGGGGCAGTCCCGCAGTGTTTGTCCATGCAGACAAGATACCACCTTGTTCATGCGTGCAGGGCTGGACAGGTTTGAAAAGATGTAGGGGGGAAGAGAGCTTGAGCTCTTGTAAGCACACACACACTCACAAAACCCTAATAGAGAACACACAAGGTGAGAGGCTGAAAATCTTCTTCTTCTTCACTCAACACTCAACACACCATATATACAAGATAAGAGTACACACATATGAAAAGGTACTCAACCAAATACATACAAGGGTTCTCTATAGTGTGAACCCAACTGAATGAGCTGGTGTTATAACTATGCCAGTCTCTAGAATGGCTGTCACACAGCCTGTCATCCCACTGGCCGCATATCACCCATGATCTCACCAACCATGCCAGTGGTGTAAGTGTGGGGCCTATCCCCCAGGTAGGTCATCAGTGTCCACAGCCTCACTAGACGAGCTCGATATCTCAACACTCCCCCTCGAGCTCAACTCCATCTCATGTACACCAAGCGAAGCCCTGAATCTACGGAGCTTCTCTGTACCCAATGCTTTGGTGAAGATGTCAGCTACCTGATCCTGTGTGCTGACATAAACAAGGTCAAGGTCTCCTGCCAAGACCTTCTCTCTGACAAAATGGTAGTGGACCTCTATATGCTTCGTGCGAGCATGAAAAATTGGGTTCCTAGCCAACTGTATACTGCTAATGTTGTCACAGAGAATGACAACTTGTCTATCCACTGATAGACCTAAATCTGTAAGTAGATTTCTCAACCAAGCTATCTCACATGTTGCCATAGCAACTCCTCTGTACTCGGCCTCTCTATTGGATAGAGCAACCGTAGGCTGCTTCTTGCTGCTCCAAGTCACAGCAGCACTCCCCAAAGAAAACATGATGCCACTAGTAGATCTTCTATCTGAGATACTACCAGCCCAATCAGCATCTGTATACCCATGTACACATATCTCTGTCCCAGTTTCATAAAACAATCCACAATGCAAAGTAGACCTCACATACCTGAGTATGCGTCTTAATGCATCCAAATGCGGTTTTCATGGAACCTGCATAAACTGACTCATCACCAACCCAGCAGCATAACTCAAATCTAGTCTGGTGATCGTCATCTAGATCAAGCTTTCTATTATGCGCCTATACATAGTAGGATCCTCCAAAATCTCTCCAGAATCTGCACTCAACTTGCCATTCTGATCCAATGGCACTGAGATAGGCTTACAGCCTGTCATACCATACTTGGACAACATGTCCAAGCCATACTGTCTCTACAGTAATCCAATACCATGTGGTGACCTAATCACCTCAATACCCAAGAAATATCTGGGCTCCCCCAAATCCTTCATCTCAAACTTCTATCTAAGCAAGATCTTTACATCAAAGATCTCTGCATCATGGTCCCCCGTAATGATCAAGTCATCTACATAGATGACAACAAGCACAACCCCTCTATCAGCGTGTCTCACATACAGCGAAAAATTTGCATTGGCTACATGAAAGCCAATAGTGACAAGATATTCAGAAATCTTGTCAGACCATGCTCTTGGTGCTTGTTTTAAGCCATATAAGGCTTTCTTCAACCTGCAAACATGCTCGGGATGACTCACATCCACATAACCAGGTGGTTGTAACATATACACCTCTTCCTGTAAATCCCCATGCAAGAATGCATTCTTTACATCCATCTGATGTAAAGACCATTGCTTTGACGCAGCCACTGCTATCACAACTCTCACTATTACCATCTTGGCAACTGGGCTGAAAGTTTCCTCATAATTAATGCCATATGTCTGCGCATACCCTTTGGCTACCAATCTAGCCTTATACCTGTTTATGCTTCCATCACTGTTATGTTTTACTTTGTACACCCACTTGCATCCAATGGCTTTCTTGCCTTCAGGCAATTGCACTAAATCCCAAGTCTCATTTCCATATAGTGCATCCATCTCCTCATCCATAGCTTTCTCCCAACACACATTTCCAATAGCCTCATCAATGCATGTGGGCTCTACAACTTGCACAACCTTTGCCATATATGCATAGTGATGTGCCACATAACCATCATATGTAAACCTTTGCACAGGATTCTTCACTCTCCCAGATCTTCGTAGCTTTGTGTTCATGGCTTCCATAGCCTTCTTTACACCAGGTGTTCTCATAGCTGGTATCCCAAGCTCCTCATCAAGGATCATCTCTGAGCCACTAGACTCTCCATCAACATGAGAATGCCCTGCAGAAATGTCAGGCATACCAAGGGGCTCAACCACTTTCTCTTTTCCTTTATGTGATGTACTAATCACATTTGCAGGACTGGTATTATGACGCAGCCTGCCACTCCATGGTCTATCAACTGAACCACTAGATGAGGACTCTCATGGTCCACTCAAAGATTGTGATTGCTGACTTGCATTCTGTGCAACCACATTTCCACTCACATTAGCCCCAACAGCTTCTTTTTCAGTAGCATACCAACTGCTCATCTCATCAAAAATAACATCCCTGCTTACCCTCAACTCACGTGTAGCAGGATTGTAACACCTGTATCCCTTTTGCTCAAGGGAATATCCAATAAACACACATTTTTCAGCTTTTGGATCCAGCTTAGTTCTCAGCTCATCTGGCACATGCACATATGCAATGCATCCAAAGTCTTTCAGATGAGACAAACCTCTCGATTTTCTGCCAGTAAACCTCTCCTCTAGAGTTACATCATGTATGGTTACAGTTGGAGTCCTGTTCATGATGTAAACTGCTGTAGAAACAGCCTCAGCCTAATAGCTATATGCGCTATATTCTTCTCTTCCATCAATGCTCACGCAATCTCAGCAATGTGCTTGTTTTTTCGCTCAGCAACTCCATTTTGCTGCGGAGTGTATCTGCATGTAAACTGTCTCCGAATACCATTCTTCTTCAAAGATTCAGAGAACTCATTGGAGACGTACTCTCCCCCTCCATCTGACCTTAGGCACTTTATATATTTCCCTGTTTTCTTTTCAACCATAACTCTGAAATTCTGAAAGTGAGAGAACACCTCACCCTTCTCCTTCATGAAGTATACCCACACTTTCCTTGTGTGGTCATCAATAAATGTCACATAATACTTGTACCCTCCCATAGACATGGTCTTCGTAGGACCCCATACATCTGAATGCACAACATCTAGTGCATTTCTGCTCACATTTCTGTTACGTGGAAATACATGCTTTGTTTGCTTTCCAAATTGGCATGCTTCACATATTTTCTGCATACCTTCAACTTTAAACTTTGGCAGCCCTATCACAATTCCTTCAGTCTCTGCATAGACTTCATTCTCTGCACATTCACATGTCCAATTCTTTTATGCCAAATGTATGTGTCTGCAATAATTACTGAACCATTTGCAAACATCGTAGCACTCACTTCAGGCATGTTTACATTCAATGTAAACATTCTGCCCACTCTGTTGCCTTTTGCAACCAACCTGCACTTGTCTTTAAATTCTTCAACATAACAACCATCAGGGTTAAACCGAACCTGCAAACCTGTTGAAATATACAAGTGAATAGGGTGTGTGCAGGAACAAGCCCTATGTTAGAGGGTGAAAGCATGTATAGGTGGTACCACTTTTTTCACCTTTTGGTGGTACCACCAATAGCCTCTAAAAGGAGGGAAGTAGTGTTTTTAAAATTCTGTATATGGAAAATAGTGGGCCATCATAATATTAATTGGGCCCCCCTCTTCAAAGCATGCAATGATTTGGCACCCCCCTTCTCTTAATATGGAAAATAGTGGGCCATCATGAAAAGGAAACGGGCCACCCTCCTTTAAGCATGCATTGATTTGGCCTGTCGTGTGCGCCCACCTTCTGCCTCTACTCCTCTTCTCCCTCTGCTCCGTTCCTGCATTCCCTCTCACCAAGCGAGCTTCCTGCCCATTCATCCCTCTGCTGCCTCGCATCACTCACGGTTTCACCGTCTCACAGCCGTGTGCGCAGAGATGAGTGATCCCACCCCCAAGAAGAACACCCCCCCTAGGAGGTGCAAGAGACCCTTTGCGGATGCTGACTCAGTCGTGCAGACCCCTTCACCGATGCCAGAGCAAGGTGAAGCTTCCTAGACAACATGCGGCTCCCCAATAGGAAAGTCCGCTCGGAAAGGTATTGTGCTCCTCTTACGTGTCTACTCCATGCACATATCCTTACACATCTCCTCCATTGGCGTTTGTTTGCACATTGTTTCCCTGTCAATGCATGCTTCCCGTGAGAACTAACGTTTGCTTGTTCTCTTATTGACAGCGTCATCTGAGTACGTAAAGCTCTCCCATTTTTGCTCCCTCTCAGCAGCTGAGTTGCATGCTGAGTACGGCTTGAGCATGGAGGGTAAGCTACCCAAAGACCTTACTGTCAAGGATTTGCCACCTGAGGAGTGGCTGACTGTCTTCAAAGTTCCCGAAAAGAAGAAGACAAAGGTCTTCCTACATATGGTGCAGGATCACCTATACAACGCTTGCCGTCTTTTGTATCAGAAAGTGTACCAAGCTGCCCCCTCTAATGGGGAACTAATGACAAAGTTTGCTGGGGGGGGTTTGCCTTTGAGAATTGTGCAGCTGCTAAAGCTCAACCCGAAAGTCACAAGATTGCATGGGCTGTGGTGGGTGGTATGGTCTTGGAGAATGTGAAGGCTCAACGGGGAGGTTTGAATCGCAAAGTGAGGAAGTTCATGTCCGATTACGGTGTTTTTGTCTTATATGGACAAACAGAGCATGCTGTTGACTCCTACGCCTTGACAATATCTAATCACCCTACAAAATCGACTGAGGTAGCATCCTAGTCCCTATACATAGAATGGTTAGGTAGAATTGCTGAAGATCTTGATGGGCTGGCCCATATTGCTGAAGCGAAGGTTGGTTCTACTAAATTGGTCTTAGCAGAGAAGAGGGATTTGTGGCTACGCAAGGAAGGCACCTATTCGGCCTATGCCCCGATTATAGTAGAGATGGAGAGACTTAGAGCAGACATGGAGATATTAAAAGCATCTCCCCTAGAAAATGAAGCTCTCATTCTGAAGAAGGAAGCTGAGATAGGAGTGCTGGAGAGGGTGGTCTCAGTGGCTTCTGGTGCTGTGACGTCTGCTGCAAAGATGGAGGAGGTGTCCACTATGCATGTACTTTTGAAAACTCAAGCATTTTTCTATCCTTTAAGTAGTGGTCCAAGCACTTGTTGCAAGTGATATATGCACTTGCAAGTTATTTAAGCACGTGAAAGTGCTCATACATTTACACCACTTGCAAGTGCTTGTTTCACTTGCAAGTGCTTAGAGGTCATCGAGTTCATAGAACACTCATAAGTATTGAGACCACTTGCAAGTGTTGTGACCACTTGCAAGTATTATACCACTGTAAGTGCTTACATCACTAGCAAGTGCATAGATATCATGCAAGTTCTTAGAAGTTTAACAAGTGCTTAGACAACTTGAAGGTGCTAAGACCACTTACAAGTGGTCATACCTTTTGCAAGTGGTCATACCACTTGTTGCAAGTGCTAAGGCCACTTGTAAGTATTCATGCCTTTTGCAAGTTCTAAGACCACTTGCAAGTGTTCATACCACTTGCAAGTGCCTAGGCCACTAGCGAAGTTCAAGACCACTTGCAAGTGTTCATACCGCTTTCAAGTGCTCATACCACTTGCAAGTGCTTAGACCACTTGAAGGTGCTAATACCACTTGCAAGTGGTCATACCACTTACAAGTGCTAAGGCCACTTGCAAGTGGTCATACCACTTGCAAGTGCTAAGGCCACTTGTAAGTGTTCATGCCTTTTGAAAGTTCTAAGACCACCTGCAAGTGTTCATACCACTTGCAAGTGCCTAGACCACTAGCGAAGTTCAATACCACTTGCAAGTGTTCATACCGCTTTCAAGTGCTCATACCACTTGCAAGTGCTTAAAACACTAACAAAAGCAAAAAGCGCATAAAATTTCTAAGACCTTTAACAGGTGCTTAGAACACTTGGAAGAGCCACTTGCAAGTGGTTGCATCATTTGCAAGTGCTTAGACCACTTTCAAGTGGTTGCATCATTTGCAAGTGCTTAGACCACTTTCAAGTGCTTAGACCTTAGGGCACTGCACAGACCACTGATGTGACTGGTGCTCAAACCACTTACACATGCTTGAAAGTTCTAATGGCTGGTTGTTTTTCATTATGTGCAGGCTTTGGTTGAGGAAATGGACCATGTGTTATGTGAGCTGAGGAGACAGGCCTCCTTCGTGAAGGAGGCATGCACTTTCTTGAAGAGAGAGGGGAGAGCCCTTCTAGTGCCTACCCCGCATGCGAAGTCTGTCCTAGGTGCTGACACTGTCGTCATTGGTGGATCTTGTGTGGCCTGTGGCCAGCTACTGTCAAGCAAACATGCGGCCGGCATTTATTATCTGCCATGTGCCCACAAGTTCCACCCCTTTTGCTTTTCCATTGTCTGTGCGACTGAGCCCAAGTGCATTGTTCCGGACTGTTCGTGGGAGATACCACTTGTAGCAAGATGTTGGGCACTTGGGAATACATATGAGGAGTCCATAGGTAAGGCATGCCTCTTTTATAGGACAGGATTCATGCTACTTTTGATATGTATTGTAATTGTCTATTATGTCTCATGTGAGCTAGAGGCTGGCGAGGGGATGGACCCAGCCGCTTCCACCTCGTCCATGCATGATGTTAACGCCCCCTTCGACCGAGACGCCTTGATGATGAAATACAAAAACATGGTGGGTGGTTGTAGTCTGTCTGCTGAAAAAACTGATGTGCTTGGTGATGGCATCCTGAGGGAGACACCTGGTTCTGATATCACACAAGGTAATTTTGGTCAAGTAACATGTTATCCTCAGACATGATTATCCATGATCATTGTGATCATATTAACTACCTGTGCTCCTAACTTAATTTCCTATTTCTATCCCAGGTACTGATGTCATTAAGACATTAAGTCATGTTAGTGCTCCAACTGGAGAGCCAAGCCGCATCGACAAAGGTGTACATACTGAAGAGGAGTTGGACCCAGATATGGAAGAGACCCTCCAATTTGTTGTGCAGGAGAGCTGCGAAAGAAGAAGAAAAGGCAGGTGGAGGATGGGCCTCTTCGGGACCCCAAGAAAAAAACTAACCCAATTTTCCTCAAAGCCCACATGCAAGAAGCTTTAGCTTCTTGCAACTTTGTAGCTTTTTACTCATGCAAGCCGCATTATTTTGCGGCAATATAATATATAAGTCATTTTTCTCAGTGTCTGTGCGTGTCTTGACCATCTTAATTGTTATGCATGTAGTTAAAATTCAAGTTGTTGGCTCGAAAACCCTACCACCCACTAATGAGGTAGAGCACATTGAGCACTGTCCTCCACGCTATCAGTTTCGACGCTTAGGTAGAGCACATTGAGCGCTGTCCTCCACGCTATCAGTTTTGACGCTTCAATGACTCTCGAGACCTGGCAGTCATTGTTGACTTCAACAAGGTTCTTTTGTGCGTGCACCATAAGCGCATGACAGAGATTCCCCCAAATGTCTCAACGCTATACTTTTCCAAAGCCTGTGAGGATGAGAACATCACCTATTACGTACGGCAGGATATGCAGAGGTGTTCTTACTTGCGTTGAGTCAGGTTGCAGAGGTATTTGTGTGGACCTCCCACAGTGGCAGGGAATTGGAGACAGCCATGGATAAGTGCCTGCCTCAAGTCAACAAATGCATGAGTGGATGGCTGTTGCAAACCGCTTGCCATGTTTGCACTTGGCGCTTTGATATTCCTCCTAGGCCAATGTTCTTGAAAAACCTGGATACCTTCTGGCATCTTTTCCCGAAATTCAATAAGACAAATACACTTGTGCTAGATGACTCATTGTATAAAATGTACTCTAATGATCCTGCATGCTATGTGATCCTTCCTGAAGTGGAGAAGCAGACTAAGGGGCAGTGGGAAAATTTTCTGAAACAGGATGTGGCTGACTTTGTGTTGCAGTGGGCAAAGAGTGCTGACAGAGCAAAAACTGTCAAAGAGTGCCCTTTTGATGTCAGGGATGATGCCTTGCAATGGTCGAATTGGAGAATCGTGCAGAACAATGTTGAGGAAATGAAAGAAATTGAAGCCCCCAACCTGGATCCTAATAAAGAAAGAAAGTATAAGCGTCCAAAGAGTAAAACAACAAATTAGAAGTGCTTTTCAGGCATTTTTTCCATTGTATAGAGGGCTGCCTGTAGCCCCTTCACTGCCATGACACCATGCCCTTACTGTGTAGCTTAATGTGCTCTGACACCGTGCCTTTATTGTGTGGCTAACTTCCAACACTCCTTGACATATATACAAACAAAAATGGTTTTGACCTTGGAACGATTTTGTGCCGATTTGGTGTCATTTGCATTTTGTGGACTCTTAAGAAAGTGATGGTTTGAAAGTGTTTGTCTGGGTACTGAAGTGCTTGTCAAGTGGTTTAAAAGTACTCGTCAAGTGGTTTGAAAGTGCTTGTCAAGTGGTTTGAAAGTGCTTGTCTAGGTATTGAAGTGCTTGTCAAGTGGTTTGAAAGTACTTGTCTAGATACTAAAAGTGCTTGTCCGCTTGACAAGAATTTATCAAGTGGTCTGGAAGTACTAAACATGTGCTTGTCTAGGTACTAGAAAGTGCTTGACAAGAATTTATCAAGGTGCTTAAAGTGCTTGTCAAGTGGTTTGAAAATGCTTGTCTAGGTACTAAAAGTACCTGATAGGTGCTTACCATGTGGCCTCCAAGTGCTTGTGTAGGAACTTCAATTGTTTGGGAAGTGTTGGTCAAGTGGTCTGAAAGTGCTTGTCTAGTTACTTAAAGTGCTTGTTTAGGTACTTAAAGTGCTTTTCTAGTAATCTGAAAGTGCTTGTGTAGATCCTTGAAGTGCTTGTGTAGCTTGAAAGTTAGGACTTACAAGTTCTCCTCTGGGGGCATGCTATTATAGATTTGTTCAAATACATCATTTGATAATTCATATACATTAGGCTCACCTTCTACCAAGCACATCGAAAACCTGATGCATCGCAGCAGGTGGGAGTAGATAAAAGCATGGGGCTTGTCATCCAAAAGAATATAGGTTTCATCCAAAAGAACGTAGGTGTCATCTTGGCCATTTACCTTGTCTCGTAGAAGAGTCCCTCAACGAGACAAATGAGTTCTTTTGAATATGGTTATGCCATTCATCCCTTTCAGATTGATGGTCAAGCGCTTGGTTTTAGTGCACTTCAAGATGTAGAAGTCTGCACACCTGGCTCTTTTGCATTCACTCTGCGAAGTTTTGGCCAACCATCAAGGCATCACTTAGGTCGTCATGGTGGCCAGCATATATGGGGGCTCCTGGTGTCTCATCATCGCTGGTGATGGATGCTTCTCCATCATTTTGAACATTGACAGTCGGTTGTATTCACAAGTACTACCGCCTCTCAACGTGGTCCTTGTTTACACATCTCCTCTATTGGCCTTTCATGCACGCATGGCAAAAGCAGGACAATGGTCTGCACCGTAGCCCGTGATTTCTGATTGACTGTAGCCGTTGACACAGTGGAAGAATCGAGACCCTTTGATCCGCATGCAATCCCACTCTCTATCTCTGTCTACATCACCGAGCTTGACCTCCCAGAATCTACGATCGACTTTCTTCCCTGTCAATGCCTGAGGGTTGCGTTGAGGAATGCCACCACACTTGAAGTGTTATGTAACACCCATCCGTCAGATTTCAGCTGCTCTTGTGTGAGAGCTCTTTTGAGCACCGCACCAGCCCCATCGTCCTCGCCCTTCCCATGGCCAGATGCAAAGAAACTGTGCATCATCTCAATACCTGTCATATTGAAGTATCGGGCTACAAAATAGAAAGGGCGCCTTGCTTTGAATTGTGAAGCAGCGCCATCAGACCACACCCACTGTCGCTTGACACTACATCCTTAAGCTTTCAGCCACTCATTGTGCAAAATAAAGCAGTGCTGCACAAACAAAGTGTCGTGGATTTTGTCATCAGCAGAGATGTAGAAGTGGGTTGTCTTCCGAATGGTACCAAGCACATCACGCAGGTACGAAATGTGGACCAAGATTGTCACCTGAGTTGAATACCAATGCATTGACTGAATTTCATTCTGCACCTTGAAGGAGTAATTCTCTGCAAAATCCACTACTGACACCACTACATCATCTGGAAATTTATCCAAACACTCTTTGCTTGCCATCTGTACTTATAATTGTGTTTGATGAAGTTTCCCAATTTGCTTTGAAGCAAGGAAGTGAAAGTCCTCGGGCTGACTTGGCGAACAATAAGATCTTTTCGAGTTTTTGCTTGACCGTTCTCATCCACTTCCTGTGTAGGAACGTCATCAAAAAGCTTGACAGTCATCATAGAGATGTCATCGCTTTTTTCATGTGGACACAAGGAGATCTCTTTAATGCCACAATGTTTGCATGTACCCAAAAGACATTGTCTACGGTGATAAGCACAGTCAATGGGTTTTGGGCACAATACAGACTCCCACAGGTCTGTTAAGCTTGGAAATGTGGCATTGGAGGCCGTGCACTGCGCTATTCCATCATGAGAACTGCAAACAACTGCATGGCCGGCCATGTAGCCCATATCTTCCCTGGCGCATCTGATTAAGAGCTTCCTTGAAGTAGACAAGCTGCACATGGTATTCACAACAACAAGTGTTGCGGTCCTTCAGCGTACGAAGTATGGCTTTAGACCCTCAAAACATCTTAGGGAGATCCTTATATTAGGATGAGCCACTTGGAACTGCATATAGAAGTCCCTCTGTGACAAAGAAGACAAATTTAGACACACTATCAAGCATTATAAATCATTCTGAAGCAACCTATAGCATTGGTAAGCATTATGACGCACTTTCAATCAGTGTAAAGCTATGACACTCATTGGGTAAACCTATTAGATGCACTTAGGAGCACTTTCTGCACTTGGCAGCACTAGTAAATGGTACCAAGCACTATAAAGCACTCTCAGGCACCTGCAAGCACTTAGAAACCTGAGGATCCATTTAGATGAACTTGGAATAACATGGAATTTCTTGGAAGCACTAGGAAACACTTAGAAGCAATTGGATACACTAGCAAACACTTAGAAGCAAGTAACGCACTTGGAAGCACTTGGAAGCACTTGGAAACACTTGGAAGCACTTGGAAGCACTTAGAAGCACTTGGAAGCACTTAGAGACACATGGAATCACTAGCAAACACTTAGAAGCACTTGGAAGCACTTAGAACCACTAGCAAACACTTGGAACCACTAGCAAGCACTTAGAAGCACTTGGAAGCACTTAGAAGCACTAGCAAGCACTAGAAGCACTTGCAAGCACTTGCAAGCACTTAGAAGCACTAGTAAGCACTTAGCAAGCATTTAGAAGCCCTAGCAAGCACTAGCCTTGATCATACCACATTGATGAATAAAGCTCGCGAACAAGAAATCTGCACGACCCCTGGGCATAGCGCATGACCTCAAGGTAAAAGTCTATGACATGACCTTCAACCTCACATTTGTAGTCATGGACTTTCATAACATCGCCTATGACGCCATCCTAGGTAGACCCTTCATGCGACAAACACAAGTGATCCATGACTGGGACACATAATGTCTACCTCTACAAAGAGTCTCAAACGCTCAAAGTTGATTTAGCACTCACATCCCTTGGCCACATGTTGCTCATAGGACCCGATAATACAGATCAGATTTTAGCCTTTAAGCTTGATTTGCAGTCATCGTTTTAGATGTCAGATTTGGGGCCGTTGCATTACTATTTGGGGATTCAGTTTATGCAGCACAATGATGGCATTGTTATGCTGTAGTCTAAATATATACAGAAGCTATTGAAGAGGTTTAATCTTGAAGACTGTAAACCTGTGGGTGGCTACACCTATGGAGATAGGTACTCGACTTAGTTTTCAAGACACAGGAGACTCTTTTGATGCTAGTTTGTATTAGCAGGCTACTGGATCCCTTCTTTATGTATGCAACACGAGGCCAAATATACAGTATGTGGTCTCACAGTTGAGCAGATTTATGCATAGCCCAGGTACGAAGCATTGGCAGACTGTTAAGCGGGTTTTCGCTATTTACAGGGTACTCAGTATTTTGGATTGTTTTATCCAAAAAGGGGTGAGTCACAGCTGCATGCTTTTAGTGATTCAGATTGGGTCGGATGTTATGACACACGAGTGTCCACTAGTGTATTTTGCTTTCGCCTTGGTGATTCATGTATATCACGGTTTAGTAAATAAGAAGCAGCCTACAGTGGCCACTTCCAACTATGAAGCTGAGTACAGGGTTGCTTTTACAACTACAGTTGAGTGTGTGTGGGTCAGACGTCTTATGGCTGATTTGGGTGTTGGATCGTCTAACACTATGATTTTCACTGACAACCATAGCGCATTAGCAGTTGCGAGGAACCTAGTGTTTCATGCTCGTACTAAGCACATTGAGGTGCATTACCACTATGTTAGGGGAAAGACTATCTGCAAAACAGAGATCAGCTTGGTCTATGTGCCTACACATGACAACATGGTAGATTTATTCACGAAGGCTCTTCCTCATGAAAATTTCAAAGCTTTTCGTAAATCTTTGGACTTACTGTATTTTTAGAATTGATTGGCCATGTCCTGTACATGTTCACATTATCACTCCAGGGGGGGATTTTTAGCAATATATAGAAGTGATGTGTGTTAACACACTTAGGACCGTCGGGGCACTTTTTCCTTTACTAGGAGATTTTTTTTTCCATGCGTATGTACACCCTCTTATCTACTCATTTTGGGGTGTGTACTTATCTTTGGTATCTGGCACACATTTGTTCATTCTAATCTAGTGTGTGTGTGTGCTCTCAAGCTTCTCTATCTTGTGTGTGCATTGTTGCAACCTTAACCCTAATTTCAACAGGAAGGAGGAGAAATATGTCTTTTCGGTGTGCAGGTTTTGGGAACAGAGTAGAGCCACTAGTATTGGTAAGCAAAAGATTAGGTCGCACACACGACACGGGAGAATCCTATTTTTTATCTCAGTATGTGACTATGCATGCATCTATCAATGCGTGTATAGCCATGTGCATGGCCACGTATATAGCCAAGTCTATAGCCACATAATGGGATTAGAGAAGGTATAAATAACTCAAGAGTGAACGATCCTCTATTTTTGGGAGCTATGTCTAATTTTGTGTAATTTTGTAGGTATCCATGAGAAATGATACTTCATCTTCATCATCCGCGTGAGGACAACGCATTGACCCCGCCGTGAGGAGTCGGCATGAGTGGTTGTGTCAAAAGATTTCGTGTCCATGTGAGAGATGCCAAGGGAGAAATTGTGCGTTTACAACAAATCACAATAACGTACATGCAAGAGTATGATCAATTTAAAAAAATAAGGCATCTGAAATCTTCAGTGAGTATATATGTTAAATTTCGCTCCCTTGTGCACATTTAATTGAAGAGTTTATATGCTTGTCCACATATTTTAGGCTGATTTTAGGATGAGAATGAGGATGAGAAGGGTTACATGTGACAGAATGAGGGATCCGACTAAGTACATATGTTAAATTTCCCTCCCTTGTACACATTCAATTGAAGTGTCTATATGCGTGTCCATTTATTTTAGGACAAGGATGAGAAGGATGAAATGTTGCAGAATGAGGGATTCAATGCCATACTTTGTAACAAGTAGATGATTATGTAGACAATTTAGAGATCTCCATGTGAATAAGGTTATAAGCTGGCATCCTGTGCATGATCAAGAAATGTATCCATCAATGCCACATGAAATCGAGGAGGATTTTGCCATGGACAAGATGATTGATAATTTCTTTGAGAATAAGAAGGGGAGGAGGCTAAAACCACATGGAATGAAGTAGCCTTGACAAGAAAGCACTCCACTATACATACTCAACCCTACGTAACGATTGCCATGTTTTTTTATTTGCTATCTATTTTACGTTTATTTTCTAATCTCTAAAGTTAAGCTATGTATTTTCTAATCTCCAAAATTAATCTATGTTATCTTATACGTATGTAGACTTACGAAAAATATTGGGAATGGATGGATTCAATCCATTTGGTCTCAAATCAACATCATGGAGCACGTGGACAGTGGTAGTAGTAAACTACAATCTCCTTCCATGGAAGTCAATAAAGAAGGGTCATGTGACACTAGCTGTTCTCGTGCCTAGAAAGCACAAGGTCAAGAACATGGATGTGTATCTTGAGCCTTTGATCGAGGAGCTTGAGATAATATGGCATGGCATCCAAGTGTATAATACGTCATGGCCACTTTCACAATGTACTAGAGAGGTGAAGGCAATTTTAATGTGGATAATGCATGCCTTTACAGAGAGTGCTTTGGTATGCTTTCTATCCTCAATAACCGACTTAGAGTTTTTAACTTTGATGTATCAAATATCAAATGTATACTCTAAACACAACATATATGTCTCTTGCAAATAATTAGGACTCACAATTTTCAGCCATAGTGCTTTTCCAATTTGTGGACCATCACTTGTTACATCATGGGTGGATCATCTCAAGAAGGTTGTGTATGAAAACCATCACCGATTTCTTCCATATGATCATGAAAAGTTTGTTCCATCTATAAAGGGAGTTTCCCCACATCCTCTACTAACAGTAGGTAATTGGAAGGTGGTGTGGTAGGTGATTGAAAGGTGGTGTGGAGAGGATCATCCCAACAAGCAATACTATTGGAAATGATGAGATCTTAAATCTTCTTTCGCCTTCCCTATTGGACAAAGCTAAAAATCATTCATCTTCTAGATCCAATGCATATCATAAAAAATATGGCATTGAACATTTGGTACCATTTAATTAGCAAGAGAGATTCTCTTCTGGTTCTAGGAGGACTTGAGATTGATTGATCACCTCCTAATAGAGAACCACTTGGTTGAGCACTCAAATAGAGAATGGAAAGGTGGTTTTATCTACAACACCTTGGATCTTGACAAAGAAGAAGTATAAGAGAGTGAAGTATCAAATTGCATCCTTTCCTCGGGGCTTCACTATATGTAAACCCTTTGTATCATGTGTGTTCAAGGCGGCCTACTTTAAAAATCCCTTATCTGTGAATTTTTTATGAATAAAATACACCCATTTTCTATTGAACCTGTGAATACCCCCTTTAAATGGTACCCTTACGTATGTAAAAAATGTGTAAAAAGGGGGATTTTAAAAATCACTTCTGTTGAACCCACGTGCTATGCTCACATATTTATGAGTGACCCCCCAAGATCCTTTCGTACACCTACAAGTGTATGCATAATTTAAAAAAAGAGCATGCATCAAATTAAAGAAGAAAGGAGCAACACAATTGTAAGGACTAAAATCACTTGATTGGGAGAAGATATTATAGGTATGTTCAATCTTTAGATATACTTTTCATGCTTATTTGATTATGATAACACAACATTGATTACGTTGTTTTGTTATATATAGTTTGTTCTTCCCATATGCATTAGTAGGTGTGGAGATTAAAAAGTGTGCAAAATGGGGGTTGTGGTGAGGTATGTGCAAGCAAAATTCAAACATGGTTTTCTTTGTTATTGTGCTAGTTTGGAGGGTTGGTTGTGCTTATGAAATTGAGTCATCGCCATCTTAGGTACATAAGTTCCAAGGAGATACATGTATATACAAACTTCTTTTCATAAATGATCTAGTGTAGGTATACATGTATTCTTCCATATTTTATACACCCTCTATGTAGTGTAGGTATACATGTATTCTTCCATATTTTATACACCCTCTATGTAGTGTAGGTATACATGTATTCTTCCATATTTTATACACCCCCTTATGTATAAATACTACAAAGGAAACCTATAGATATACCCCTTTTATATACACTTTATATGGCATGATTTAAAAATATCTCGTCAGTTAACTCACATGATATCATACCATTTTGAAGAGTGGCTGCCCCAGGAACAAGGCAAAGGAAGAGTAAGGAGAACGGATAAAATAATGGTGAACAAGGTAAATGCATTTTGTATTCTTAATAGTGAGGTTATGAAGAGGTGGATGGCAACAATTTATGAAGAGGTAAGAAGGATAAGAGGAGCATTTAAGATGCATTTGAGATGCTTGCTGTTTCCACCTAACCTTGCATCACTTTTGAAAGATTGTAGCATTGAATGGCTTGATGAATAATGGAAAAGACCGAAAAGATGGAGAGGTGGTGAAATAATAGGAACGGAAGAATGCAAGAGGATGCAAGCCTCAAGTAAGTGTGCCTCTATATCTCTTAATAACTGACCCAAATAGAATCACATTATATGGTTATTCATTTTTATAAATATAATTCGTTTGATGTTGGTGGTAGTATAAGGTTTACTAGGTAGTCTGAGAGGGAAGGCACTTTTGCACTCAATGTATAGATACAAAGAGAAATACTCAACATTATGGAGCTATGGCAAGTTTTCAGCAAGAGTGGAGTAATGCTTGATTATTGTGGCATGATTCAAAAAATTCTAAAGGTTGGATTCATGACATTCCACATTTATATATTAGATGTGAAATGGTTCAAGGATGTGATATGTTGACGTCCTAAAATTACTATGAGAAAGCATCCAAATGGATTTATGGCGATAGACTCTACAAAGTTATGAAAAATGGAGAGACACACATTTGTGCTACCTCAACATTTTGTGAATAAGTAAAATCTAACTATAAATATTTTATTCTAGCTTAAATTATTATATAGATTCTTGTGCATGTTTAATTAACGCTTTGTGTGTTCTTTAGCACTAGGTTGTGTTTTAACCGAACCTAGGGCCACGTTGTTTAATTAACACTTTGTGTGTTCTTTAGCACTAGGTTGTGTTTTAACTGAACCTACATAACAAGAAATGGTGGTATATCATAGATGTTACTCTTCATTCAAAGAGTGCTTTTCAATAGGTGGATATTAAAGAGCTCATGAATGAAGTGAGTTGAAAATGAACATGCGGAGAATCAAGTGCAAGATACCGAGAGCAAGATATAATGAAGATGAAGGTGTCCCTATCCAAGATGAGGAAGAAGCAATTGAGTCCCAACATACCAATAATGATGATCTAGACGATGATGATGATGTAGAGTCCACTATTGCTAGCAGTGACATAAATCTTTTTGTTATTCTAGCAATGGGTGCTCATATGGATCTTGGGATCAATTAGCATGTATGGATTTAATCAAAGATGCGGGTAGATGTCAAGCCATGCTCACCCTAATACTTTATTCATTTTCTCAATTAGTAATGTTAATTTCATATATTTTATATAAGTTCTCCTTTCTATATATGGTCATGTCGATCTCGGTCCTCCTAAAAAATGAAGATGCACCATGAGCAGTCTCTCTTGGACACCCATATTAACTCCCAATTCAAACCAACACACTTTAGCATGATAATTGGTCACTCTTGGGCACCTCCTAATCATTCCACCAAAAATCAACATACATTTACTCTCAAGAGTCTTTTAAAATTCTACTCGCGAAACGAGTATGCCTCTAGATTTTAGATACTTAATATATGCAGCTATACATGTAGCTATACACGCGGATATAACCGCGTATATATGTAGCTATACATGTAGCTATACACGCGGATATAACCGCATATATAGCTACATGTTGTAATGTGGCACTTCTGCAACTCACTACAATCGTCGGCCACTCTCGCACTACATTCTCTCACTAGCTATACACGCAGATATAACCGCATATATAGCTACATGTTGTAATGTGGCACTTCTGCAACTCACTACAATCGTTGGCCACTCTCGCACTACATTCTCTCACTAGTGACATGACCATTAGTACTTAAACATAATCCACTATCTGAGGCTGAGGGCATAGCTGCGTGTTTTTTTATTTCAATACTCAATTACTTGACCTTTCTCTCTTCAATGCAACTAAAATTTTTCGCGTGTTTTAAATATAGAAAGATGCCAAGAAGGGTTATAGAGTGAGAGGGTAGAGAGAGAGAGAGAGAGAGAGAGAGAGAGAGAGAGAGAGAGAGAGAGAGGGAGGGAGGGAGGGAGGTAGAGAAAGAGTTACAAACAGTTAGAGAGTGAGATAGAGAAAGGTAAAGAGAGTGAGTTAGAGAGAGAGTGTGTGTTTCACAGAGTTAGAGAGCAAGAGAGCTTGAGAGAGTTAAAGAGAGAGGGAGAGAGTGAATGAGAGTGAGGTAGAGACTTGAGAGTTATTTTAGAGACTTTAAAAAAGAGTGAGTGAGCTTGAGAGAGGGAGAGAGTGAGTGAGTGAGGTAGAGACACGAGAGTTATTTTAGAGATTTCAAAAGAGAGAGTCAGAAAGTGAGTTTGGGACTTCAAAAGAGAGAGCTAGAGAGTGAGTTAGAGGAAGGTAAAGAGAGTGAGTTAGAGAAAGAAAGTGAGAGAGAGTGTGTGTTTGTTAGGGAGAGAGAGAGAGAGAGAGAGAGAGAGTTTAGTGAGAGTCAGGGAGTGAGTTAGAGACTTCAAAAGAGAGAGTTAGAGAGTGAGTTAGAGGAAGGTTAAGAGAGTGAGTTAGAGAAAGAGAGTGAGAGAGAGTGTGTGTTTGTTAGGGGGAGAGAGAGAGAGAGAGAGAGAGAGAGAGGGAGTTCTTAGCGAGAGTTGGCCAACTCGAGAGAAACAGAGAGTAACAGAAATTGAGAGAGTTAAAGAGAGAGTAGAGGCAGTTAGAAAGAAAGAATTAGAGAGAGAGAGAGAGAGAGAGAGAGAGAGAGAGAGTAGAGAGAGTTAGCTAGTTCTAGAGAAATAGAGACAATTAGAGAGAGTAAGAGGGATTGTGAGAGAGAGAGAGAGAGAGAGAGAGAGAGAGAGAGAGAGAGGTAGACAAAGAGTTAGATAGCTAGAGAGTTAGAGGGAGAACTAATTTTTTAAAAAGGAATTATATTTTATTAATGAGGCTTTTTTACGGAGGAAAAAGAGAAGAGGAAAAGAGAGGGAGTTTTAATCAAAATGTTTTTTTGTTTTGTTTTAAAGGGGAAAAATAAAAAAGGGCCACTGGATCTCTCACACACACACACGTCATATAGAATGAGCTGTTGACAACCGTTTGACCTATCCGTCCTCTGAGCTCGCTCTCTCGCACACGTCAAAATCAGAAAATCACACCCGCCCTCTCTCTCTCCTCTCTTTGCGGGCCATCGCAGAAGCCATAGATTATATTATCACTATATAAGCTTGTTCTGTGTTATTGTATCAACAAGACGTAGTTAGGTCAGAACAAGATCACATACGAGCTCCTCCACTAGCAATCGAAAGATAGTGCGCTCGATGGCCGACACAGTGTCGCCGATTTCCGTCTGGAATCCCGACCACCGGTTGCACGGCTTGCACAGGTCAGCTTCCACGAGGTCGTCCAGCACAAGATCGCCGGCGTCCTTCCTCCAGCCCCGGATCTGGCTGTGGAGGACACGCGCAAGTAATCTCTGCCACCGCCGCCGGTCCTTGCATTCCTTCCAACCCACAGCTTCCTCCAGCGCCTCACGCACGCAATCAAAAACCAGCAGGCGGTACCCACGTGTCGGTGGAACGTCGCTGTCTGCCCAGCCTGCCACCACACGCTCCTCCAGCTCCCTGAACAGCTCCGCTCGCCGGCGTGAGTCGCGTGACAGGCTTGATGGACCACCGCTTTCCCACGTGGCAGCCAAGATGGCAGCCACGTAATCTTCTTCGCTTGTGATCCGCCATGCGTCGTAAGGATCGCCGTCGTGATCTTCAGCTGGCGGGGCGTCGTCATCATCAAATGGTGAAACCAACACAGAAACCGGGCTGGGTTGGCCTGTCCGTGTCCAGCACACGGAATCCGACGTGGACTCCGTGTCGTGTCCCTGTCAGCAAAGGAAGCTTTTACACAAACAGTAGAAACTAATTCTACTCAACAGAAAAAAAGACTATTTGCCAAAAATCAAATCATTTACAAAATATTTTTTCAAGAATATCACAAAATTTTCAATCAAATTGTCAAATAATTTATTCACAAACTAAATATTTATTGGATAAATTTAAGCTTCATGTAAGCATTTAATTGTCAAATAATAAAATATGTTTGGTCAAATTGTCAATTAATAAAACAGATTAAGCGAAATTCATTATTTTCCAAACAGCAATTTGCAAATTATTCTATCCACAATGCAAATTGTAAAATAACCATAAATTTTTGGAATATCACGAATTTTGGAAAACCTCAAAATATTAATATCACAAAATTTTAAATCGAATTGTCAAATTAATGGCCTCATCTTACCTCTGCCGTTGACGGAGTGCCACCTCCATTGTCGTCTGCATGTCTCCGTCTCCCGCTCACTGACGTACTTTCTGTCGTGCTAACATTCAAAGCAGAAATGACATCTTGCAGGATGGCTGCCGTAGTTTTGCCGGAGCTCTGGCCGCAAATCTCTAGCTGTACGCCACCTGGAGAGGATGGCATGGAGAGCGCCGTATTCCCGATCGAATTCAGCTGGCGACGATCGAAGTCAACGGAGTAAGATTCCGCCGAGCGGGCGGCATTGTCGTGTGAAACTCCGGAAGGCAAGCTGGCCGTTGGCGGGAGCATGAACACGCCGCCACCCTCGCTTCTTCCGGCGGAGAGCTTCTCCCGGCGTTCTGGCAATGACAGCTGGGATCCTGCAGTCAAAGTCGACGGTTCTGGCGAGCTCATTAATCCGGCAGCTTCCATAGCTGCAGCGGCAGCGGCTTCTCTTGCAGCTCTCCGTTTAAGGAGAGTTTTCATCAGGGAGAATTCTTCCTTCTTTGCAACAGGCTCTGCGATCTCAGCTTTCTGTGTAGCTTTCTTTAATTTACTGCTTTTTGATCTTCTTCCTGGATCATGGAAGTACCCAATATTGCTTGTGGCTGCTGCAGCAACCTTAGTCTTGCTCTTATGATAGCAGCCCGGATTATTAATCTTTTTATTTGATGCCAAGCTTTGATTAGCAGTTAGCCCATTGGTGTTAATTTTACAATTACCATAATTGCTTGCTTGATCAGCTGGATGACTGCTCATGACTGCTTTCTCTTGTGGTTCTGCTAATTGAAATGCAAGGCGCTGTTGTTCAACTTTCCTTCTCCTTTCCTTACAAGTGCTCTTGCAATCTACCCCTTGGCCATGATGGATTTTCATATTAGCATCATGCATGCAGCTGCTATTGGCGAGCTTCTCAGGAAGCCTTTTGGTAGCTAAATTATCATTAACCTTAATCATTTTTACACCCTTGCTACCCACATCTCCATCTCTAGCTCTCTCACAAACCTGGTCTAAATCAGGCCCATCTTTACACATAGCCTGGGTTTTCAATGATAATGCACCGCTAGATTCAGCCAAATTCTGCCTTCTGGGACCAGAACTTAGAGCCTTCATTGAGTGCTCATAGGCAGGAGGAGAAGTGCCAATATTCACACTTGCCCGGGATGTGGCCGGGCAAGAGCTAGCAGGAGAAGACGAGCCGACATTCACACTTGTCCGGGTTGTGGGCAGACAGGGGCTGGCAGGAGTAGAAGTGCCAACATTCACCCTTGTCCGGGCTGCGGCCGGACAACAGCTAGCAATGCTGTTGTGGGTGTGCAATGCAGACAAAAAAGTACTCAAGTTCCCATCAAAATCATCAAGCCAGACTTTAATTTCCTCATCTGGCGACCCACGTTCAGCGAATGGAAAGGCATCCTCAATTTTCTTGTTTTCACATTCTGAACTGAGCGTAGTTATGAAGTGATTGGACTGAACATGAACAGTTGATTTGCTTATGGCATAAGTTTCCTTCTGTTCATGACAATCAGGCGCTGGCAACGATTCCAAACCCATCAACCTTCCAACGACCCCAGGGCTTCTTCTATTGAGCTTCTCATTATTAAATTCACCATTACTCGATGCCGTTATACTAACCTTAGCATTCTCTTCCATGCAATCATTTGGTTGCAAATCCTCTCTATTTTCATCAGCAATCTGCAACAATATTACAATATTATTCCAATAATTGAATCAGTCAGTTAATTAGCCTTAAAAATACACCATGTAACCATTTACAGCATGACATTATACCAATAATGTGTGGCCAAGCTGCGCCCTTTAAAAACAATACCACCCCTTCAATACCCACACTTAATTTGATCCTTTAGAAGCAACTCAGAGCATGATAAGTCTCAAAAGAGCTCTACCAATGGTTTGAGACAATTCAACCTTGCTGACCCTCACAATAATAACTCAAGTCTTAGAAAAACTACTAATTATTTTACCCAAAATAAATTATTGAGACAATTTCCCTTAAATTGCTTCTTTTCTTGATAATTAAGCTAATCTAGTGAGAAGTAAAGAAAGAAACTTACAAGAAGCAACTTTCTCATGGGTACTCTGCTGTTGTCGTCTCTGACCTTCTTAGATGCACGCGGTGGTCTCTCTGTATACATTTGAAGCCAGAAGGAATCAGACAAACAAATAATTCAGCTAATCCACGATCAACCAAATAACAAAAACACGATAATGTGAACTTAATTGACCTGCAGGTAACTGTTTTAGCGAGAAAAAACGTTTGCAGGAGAGCCTTCGGTTCCAATCAAAGAGTTGGAAAAACACTCCTACGCAACCGCCAAGCTTAGGGTGCTGTTTATCTCTAACGGTAAGGCTGGATAGCATCATACCAGGGCTGTCTTTCATCTGGGATTAGCACAAATTGGATTAACAAGCTTAATCACTCTCGTTGAAAAGCTATTGTAGCTTGAAGGCATCACCACCACAGGGATTTAGATTCTGTCGCATGAGAGCAGAAGATATGGTCTCTCTTTAAACACGAATGTTCTCCTGATTAAGGGCACGATACTGTGCTGGATGGCGGATAACAACGTGCATTAATAACCGGTCCGCCCATTGTCCCTACTAAGCTACATTGTTTGATCCAAGAGACAAAGCTTACATTACCTAAGCACCTTGCAGCTTAGTACTGATCATCATTATAGGGGAGGAGTGCAGCAGATTACAAAGAAATTTGTGTGGATAGAAGCACATACGGTGTCATAGAAGCCTGTGTGCTGTGTATGACAAGCTGATATGTGATAAATAACTTGTAGATTGTCAAAACGTTGAGCTTGATAGGTACACAAGCTACATGAATTGAAGCCTTCAACATCAAGACAAGACAGAATAGCAACCTTTCTCGAGATGCGGTCTATGGAGGGAGAAAAGGGATGGCTACAAGCTTAGGTGATAAGGCAGCGCACACACCACACACTCTTACACACAGACACAAAACACGCACAGTTGTACAGATTGGAAAGCCCTTAGAATTGAAAAGAGTGACAATGCCACCACACACACATACACACACACACACACAATTGTAGAAGATGAGAAGTCTTTAGAATTCAAAAGAAAGGCAAAGCCACCACACACACGCACACACACACACACACATCCATCACAGACACACACAAAATTGTCGAAGATGTCGAGACAATGCCACTACACACAAAATTGTATCTAGAAGATGTGAAGCCAAAGCCACCACACATGCACTCAACTCAACACCACACACACACACACACACACACACACACACTCAACTCAACACCACACACACACACACACACACTATTGTAGAAGATGAGAAGCCCTTAGAGAGACAAAGCCACCATATAGGGTTTCTCCCCTTTGAAAGAGAAGCACTGCCTGGTCTTAACGCATGGCAACATGAACACATGAACGCAAGAGAGGCGCTCCTCAATTCAAAGTTCAAACACAAACGCAAGAGGATTCTGTAGCACTTTCCGGTGGAAGCATAGTGATACTACTCTGTACACAAAAGAGCATGAAATTCAGGTAACCAAAAAGGAGATCTGCAAAAAGTAAAGTAAAATAAAAGTAGAATTGTGGCCACAAGCACCTCCAGGGAAAGCTAGCTGCCATAAGAAGATGAATATGAGCTTTTCCATCAACCCCCATTATGTGCTTTTAATCATCTGCAATTATATGCATACCCCTTTAAGTATACCCCTTTAAGGATCTTCAATTAATCAACTTTAACCATTGGCCTTCATTCACCTTTTCCCAATCTGGGTTGTCTGAAAAAGCACTAACTTGTCTTGATCCTTATGCAAAAGCCATAGCCAGACTCGAGAGCGTTAAACTTGCCATTTCGACCCCCTTTTTCGTCCCACGTTTAATAAATCAATCCCCTAACCTAGGGTAAAAGTTTTAGCTAATCAGAGGATAAGCTGATTTCACAGCCAAATCTATTATATACTGCATTGATTCTTGCTTCACGATACACTTAATTGTAGATAACATAGTTAATCACTACTAAATAATCTTAATGTTGATAATTTACATTGACAGTTGGTTCATCTAAAAAGCTTTGTCTCCAAGGTAGTTGGTTAATTAAATCGACAAGCTAAGGGTTAAAAGCTCATTGCAAGTTTATTTAATCAAAGGATAAGCTAAGCCCACAACCAAATCTATTATATAAACATTACATTGATTCTTGCCTACTGTATTGTAGGTTGATAACAGTTCAATAGTTGGGCATTAGAATCTTAATGTTGATAATTATGATAATTACATCGACAGGTGGGACGTCTAAAAAGCTTTGTCTCGAAGGCACAATTGATTCAAAAAATTTACACAAAATTTCACCAGCCTAACTGCCACTACTCTAATTTCCAAACAGCTCATCACTCTTGAGGTTGTCTGATGCCGTCATTGAATTTACACCTTCCGAGGTCCTCACGAGTAAAACTTGTCATAAATATTACTGATGCTATGAGTGATCACCTTTGGCCGTTACCCCCACAATATTAAATGCGTCCCCACCCCCACACACACGCCCGCCCACACACACACACGAACATTTCTCTCTCCCTATGAATCCAGATTCCACAATCTTCCTCTTTCTCTCTCTCTAAATGGGTCCAGACTCCACCGTCTCTAAATATAAAATAGGCTTGATTAACAGAAAATTAACAGAAAATTATAATGTAAGTTTGATTTTTTGACGGGTACCTTTGCCCTTTTAAAATTGACAAAAATATAACAAGTCTTTTTTGGTATTTTAAAATAATTTTTGACAAGCATTTTAAAAAAATTTACAAGTATTTTACCACCAAAATGCTCAAAGACTAACTGATACCGCTGAAAAATTAACCATGAGGGTACCACTCAGAGTCTCTTTCTCTCACACTCACACATCTCTGTCACACATAGAGGGAGGGGGGGGGGGGGGGGGGGGGGGGGGGCCATCGGTGGGCGGCCATCCCTTTCTCCCCTTCTGAATTTTCAACCCCTCCTCTCTCTCACGGTCATCACACCTCGTTAGGGGATCTTTATTAAATGGAGATCTTGTAATGGCGGCATTGCCCCTTAACTCCTCATTAACAACTACCTTGAACTTCATCAAAACAAAACAAACAAAAAAAAAGGGTGGAAAAATAGCCATCAAATCTTTGATTTGTTACAAGCAGGGCCTAAATTTGACGGGTGCCTATGAAATTTTTTATGACAGGCAATTTTTTTTTTCGCCTTTCGCTTGACAGGTTTCAATAAAAAAGTTCTTGTCAAATGACAGGTAAATTTATATCAACACAGATACCATAAAAAGAAGACACATAAAATAGAGAATAACCTACGGACCGGCTCTCTTTAAAATCACATTCATGCATATCTTGCCAGTGCAAAATCCCTAATCATCAAAAGATATCAAATAAAAAACCACTAGATCACAATAAACCTCGGACAAAAGACTGAAAATGTGAACAATCATCAAAGCTGTGCAATCCAAAAATCACTCTAATGGCATAGCTCTCCTCTTTTTTGCTTTACCCCAAATATCAAACACATCGTCCCAGTCAATCAAAGAACTCCCACGTGCATCAATAGATAGAAACATCAAAGCATCCAAAGTGTCTAGTCGTAAGGCAGATCTTGAGGTACTTTTGATGAAATTTTGGCGAGAAAAACCGCGCTCACATGCAGCGGTACTTGCTGGAACAACCAAACTTAATTGCCATAAATGCATCATTCCGGGATATAAATCCCACCAAGACTTGGTTGCGCTGCATACTTCCCATGCATCATGTATACTCTTATTTTGTGCAACCCTATATAACATGCCAACAAAATCTTCTCTTTCACTCATACATTTTCGTATGTCAATAGTATGACTGTCCACATTAAGCCGATTTATTAATTTTTCCAACCATTCTTGCGTTCTTTTCTCTCGATCAATTGCATCCAATGGATATGATGAGGGACTAAATATTTTGAAAGCATTGTACACTGAGAGATCCTCAAAACGACGAGTAAGTGCATCCAAAATGTTCTGTACATATGCTTGTGCCATATATATGCATTCTTCACGAGATCCGGTCTCTTTTGCACTATCCTCAAGTAACATGTCTAAGTCCAATTCCTCATCTTCTCCTGCAGACTCACTAATTTCTTTAGCATTTTTCTTCTTTTTGTCATTAGGAATAGGCTTGAATTTCAAAGCATGCGTATAAGTCTTTCCACTTGCATTTGAATACACTAATGTGCCCTCTTTCGCCATCCCCAAGAAAGTAGTCAAATGCTTTGATCCAGTACCAAAATTACGGATATCGCTACTAAGATACCTTCTTGTGAGCTTCTCAAATGTCAAATCAATCATCGCACCAATTGTGGTGACATCCATTTCTTGCCTTTGGAATTCTACATTCAACTTATTCAACTCTATGAGTACATCGGCAGAAAGGTGTATCATAAACTGCACCACATACATAGTGGCATATCCATACCACTTTTTGTCATGGCGTTGCCACTGCTCAAGAACAGCAGGCAGTATGTTAACAAGCCTTTCCATCACTTGCCCTCTTGAAAGCCATCGTACTGAGTGAATTTGTAATGCTTTCATATCCGTCATATCATATTCACTCATGATCTTCCATAATTCTGCATGTCTCTTAGCGGACTTTCCCAACCAGCAGTACACCTTATTGGACACCTTATCAACAAAGGCATAAACATGTGGATGTGAGACAAAACCATCCTTTGCTGCAAGAGACTGTCTATGGGCAATACAATGTACACCCATGATATGAGGCATAACTTCTTGAAAACGTGCAACTACACCTGTCTTGTGCCCAATCATAACAGATGCTCCATCAGTTGCAATGGCAATGAGCTTTTGAAGTTCTAACCCAGTGTCCTCTATAAATGTACGCATTGCATCATAAATGTCCTTTGCATTTGCATTCTCCACAGGCAACAACTCAACAAAGGAACACTTTGCACGCCCCTTTCCGGAGTTACCAACATACAAGACATAAATGATCAAATGCTTCTCCATAGTGCAGTCTGTACTTTCATCAATAAGCAATGAGTAAAAAGGACTTGCATGCATGTCTGCTAGCATCTGCTTTTTTACATGATCTCTAATGGCTAACAACATCTCTCTTCCAGACATTGGGTTCACATATGAACCATACTCATCAGAAGCAGGAACATTTGGTGTACCAAGCTCACGCAATAGCTTGCATTGGCTAGGATACTTCTCTAAAGGAAGATCTTCACAAGCACAGAAATAAACGACCTTCATACATGTCAAAATTCGAGCTTGTTCCATGTGGACAATGCTCTCTATGCCATGGTCAAGAGGCCCTTTACCAACATCATTGATGCGTTTTCTTGCATTCAAAATACGCACAGCATCCTTATGAGGAAGTGTCAAAGCATGATCATGCAATGCTGAGATCATTATGCTTGAGGAACCCTCTTGGGATGTATACATATTCACCTTTTTGGTGTCCTGACAATAAGTACATTTTATTCTTTCCTCATTCAACATGGACTTACATAAGTAAGCCCATGGATGGATGAGAGTCCATTGATTACGCCATTTCCTTTTAGTCTTCTTGGAAGCTTCTGGAGCTTGAGCAGACTTGTTAATCTCAATAGCCACATGATCATTAACATCAGCACCACTCCTACTGCCACTCATGATAGTATCATGGCCTTGAGCATTGGCCACATCACTTTGTGCATTAGCCACATTTCTTTGTACATCATTACATGCATTGCTAGGCTGGCCTGCACCGCTTGACTGCTTAGTTAAAAAAGCATCCAGCTTGGGCTGAGACTTTCTCTTCTTCCTTGAAGAAGAGAGTGAACTCGCTACTCTCTTGCCAGGATCCATTGTCAACTAGCAATAGGCAGAACTAACCTAGTCTGCAACACATTGAACCATACCATACATGAGCGAGGTAACCATTAAATATCCCAAAAAACTATACATAAAATGCATTCTACATATGATTATAATAATGAGTGCAGTAATTTTCTTCAACATTTGTTTGCAACAAAAGCATAGAGCTCAAACAAGAAGAATGAATCACAAAAAGATAGCATCACTTACTCTTAGAATTTCCAAAGATTCCTTGCGTAGAAAGCTTTAGACTTCAGTCACGAACACGCTTGTTGCTGCCAACTACTGGGCCTATTCAGCAGGAGGATGCAGCACTCAAGCCTCAGATTCAGTGTGTATCATTGGCCAAAAAAGGAGTGCAAAGCCCTGAGTCAATAGAGCATGTTCTAGTACCATCAATGACTCAATTCATAGTGCTCTCAAATTTTCAAGATTTGGAGAAGCTGCAAAAGAAATCAGGACCCAAATAGGTGATACCTGTCATCTGTTTAGACTTTCATGAGAATGGATCAGTTGGCCAGGTGGGCAGGTCGTCCAGAACACAGCACATCGCCCAGGGAAGAGTTGGTCACAGCCAGCGTCTCCCGAGCATCCTTTATGCCTTCTGAAGCTTTGACTGTATAGCATGTCTCTCTGAGCCTCATACCTGTTTGGAAAGCAAAAACATACAGTAAACAGATGACAAGAACCAGCAAACCGATATACTCTGAACAGTTTTCTTGAACCATGTCCGTACATCTTCTTCTGCTTCAGAACCCGCAATGCACGTGCTTTGAGAGCATCCTGCGCCGCTCCCGGCCTCGTCTTCTTGATCTGCTCCTTGAAAATCAGAAGTTCCGCATCCAGCTTCTTGATCTTCTCATCAGCAATGTCTCCTCTCCTGTTTATCTGCACATATTTTTGCACAGAAACAAGGGCAGATTTATGTACCTTTCAGTAAAGAAATACTTCCTTGAAGAAAGAAAGCAGTACAGGCTTCATCCGCCATGAATTTACGCAGAGGACATGAAAAAGAGCAGTCTTTTACAAGGAAGCAGGCTTGGAAAATTCATCATCTTCCATTGATTCACACAGAGAACGGGGGAAAAAGCAGTAGAACAAGCATTCACATACGTTGAGAAACTGAAGATCTAGCGAGAAATAAGGTCATCTTACATTGCAGAATCAACAGAAACTCTGTGTGCGTGTGTGTGTGTGAGAGAGAGAGAGAGAAGAAAAGGGAGGGCAGGGGGAACCTTTTCTGTGGCCTCTTCGACTGTCACAGGAGGCGGCTTCTCTTTCTTCTTCTTGAATCCGAAGATCTTCTTCATAAGCCAATGAAGCCATCCATCGCGATTCGTTGTGTGCTGCCCTCTGGGCCCTGCTGCGCTGCTCGCGAGTCGCCCTCTCCTGCCCGCCACCGCCGAGTCCCGACTCCCAACCTAGAAACAGGGTAAGCTGTAACAACTTACAAGTTACAAGGCGGCGCAGACTGCAGAGCCAGGTCCCAAATTGGAAATTTTTCCAAACCCTTGTGATTCGAATCAGCCAGGTCCCAAATTGGAAATTTTTCCAAACCCTTGTGATTCGTGAATCGTGAACCCTTCAGGCTTCCATACCTTGACCGGCCACCCGTCACCGCCCGCCGCCCAGCGCCCACACATGGCCATTGACCATTAGAAATGTAGTAATAATTACTAACTTTAATAATAATACTAAGCATGTCAAATTTCAATTGACTGGTAGTATTTGGAACAGCTTGTCGAGGTGACAGGCAAATTTTGTTATTAGGCTTGTCATTTGACAGGAATTTTTTTCAACTACCTTTTTTGACAGGCAAAATGGCCCTTGACAGGAAAAACAGGCATCAAATTTAGGCCCTGGTTGCAAGGTCGACAACACTTTTTTTTCTTCTTCTCATTTCTCTCTCTCTATTTTTGTGCTTGATAATAATATAATATTATATATATATATACATATTTTATGTGGCTCGTTTTTATGCTTATCTTTGTACCTTTCCCTTCCTTATCTAATATTAACCTAAGCCATCAGTCCTAGATTATAACTAATCCCTAAACTATAAACCCTTTTAGCACCACGCAGCTAATCTTCGTGTATCCCTAAATCTATAGCCTTAGAAGTAATTCAATTAGGTTACGAGCTTGTAGACCTAGGTTATTAATCCTACCCTTGTAGCGCTATTACTCGTAGATTATCACTAAGAATATCACGAAGCCTAGCTTATGAGCTATTAGTCCTACCTACATTATCAATAAGCGTAGCTTATGAGCTTTTAACCCTTTGAGTTTAGCGAATTACGTATCGTGTGTGGAATTTGGAAATGTAGCAATTAATTAATAAAGTAAATATATATGTTCACGCACTCTTGGGCTTTTTGGCCTTTAAAATGGTGTCAGGCCGCTCCCCATTCAAAAAGGCTTTACCTTCTACTAAGTAAGTTAATAATTTAATTAATACTAAGTATAACCTTACCCAAGAGCCAATGCATCATAATTATTAATCATCCTCCAAAAAAGTTAAAAATTCCTTTCTCGAATTTTGTATCCGATTATGGCAATCGTAAATTATACTTTTCCTCACCCTACGTACAAACGCCCCTCGAGAGTCTCGAGAGTCTCCTTTTATTTTGAAAGTAGACTTTCAATTCACGAAAGGTTTTGAACGATTCTTGCCATCATACTCCTCGCCCCCCCTTTGTTATTTTTTGTGATCCCAATGTCACACGCATGTGAACATTACCCTATGCAAATCTTGACCAACTTGATGATCATCATCTAACTCCATGCTTGAAGTATTACTTCTTCGCAATTGCATGCTAACTAGATTTTGGCATTTTTATCACATTTGACAAAAATTTGGTTTCGTTGAACCCATGCCATTACATACCTAGTGCATGATGATGAGTTCACATGTGCCAACTCATGCCATTACATCCCCAGTGCATGATGAGTTCACATGTGTCAACCCCATGCCATTACATGACCACTCTACGATTGCCTTTGCACTTTCTTACACTATTCGAAACATAGACATGTTATGGCATGCGTGAACACATGACATTACATGACCTCTTCCTCATGGGATCGTGACTTTGTGTTCGTTTTGTGAAACTACGATAGACCTGTAATGGCATGTGCAAACCCATGCCAATACATGACCATCGTGACTTTATCGCCCAAGGTATGTAGAAAACCCCAACTTTAGAGAGAGAAAATATGTCTAGCGAGCGAAAGTTGGTGGAGCTTTTCTTGGCTCTCCTCTCTCTCTCTCTACCTGAACACTCTCTCTAACTATTCCCACCACCATCTCCACCCACCACCTCCTAGCCCAAGCCCCCTCCACCACCGATCTTGCTCCTCCCTTTCTCTCTCTATCTATTACCATCTTCCCTTCCTCCCCTCTCCTCTCTCCAACCATCTCACATCTTTCCGTTGCTCTTCTCTCTCTCCCTTGTCTCATTCTCCCCTCTCTCTCTTTTTCTCACTATATCTGTCTCTTTGCTCAGTCTCTCTATCTACCATCCCTCTCTCTATATCTATCCTTCTCTTTCCTCTTATCCTCCTCTGTCTATATATATACATCCTTCTCTCTCTCTCTCTCTCTCTCTCTCTCTCTCTCTCTCTCTCTCTTTGCTCACTCTCTTTATCCTCCCTATCTGTCTCTCTATCCATCTCTTCGCTCACTCTCTTTATCCTCCCTATCGCTCTCTCTCTCTCTCTATCCTTCTCTTTGGTCACTCTCTCTATCCTCCCTATCTCTCTCTCTCTCTCTCTCTCTCTCTCTCTCTCTCTCTCCTTCTCTTTGCTCACTCTCTATGTCTTCCCTATCTATCTCTCTCTATTCTCCCTCTCTCTCTTTATCCTTCTCTTTGCTCTCTCTCTCTCTCTCTCTCTCTCTCTCTCTCTCTCTCTCTCTCTCTCTCTCTCTCTCTCTCTCTCTCTCTCTCTCATACCAACTAAGCCAACAATCCATGCCTCGTAAGTTCGCATCAACGATTTTACTGTTCATCCACCACGATCTAATGTGTCTGTATTTTAAGAGTGCCTCTTCTTCACTCAATGCACGATGCCACAACTTAGTAGCTTGTGCTCTTCTTGAAAATTCTTGACTACATATTGTATTGTATGGATGTTCAAGCTTTGTTCCCAATGAAAAAGATAGGAACATTCACGACCTTCCAATATATTCTTTAGTCCATTATTATAGACTTTCCTAATTTTCCTCTAGTTGGCTCCAGCCTCATGAGCCCATGAAGCCAAAAAAAATCCGGTTTAGAAAAGCATTTTTGAACCACAACATTGTTAACCATGTCCCAGAAAAGAACTTGTGCCACTGTGTTCTCCTCTTTCATTTCGCAAGTTGCAATTGTCATGAGCTCTTGTAGGTTGCATATCATCATATAACAATTGAAAAATAGCTAAAAACAAGTTCAAAATTTTGAAGAATTTTACAAGACTAAACTGTACCTTGGATCATATACATTTGCAAAAATCATTGTTGTCCATCTCTGCACATGCATGTCGTGATCAAAACAAACCCAAGCCCTCCTCAAATCATTGTCTCTTGTTTGGCGCATATGACTCACCAGATCTAAACCCGATGCAGGCCATGTGGGTGAGATTTGAAACATGTAACACCACTCTAACTCGTCCAAAGCTTGCTCAAGGAAACGACTATCGTGGAAGAACTCAAAAGCACATTGTCTCTTCAATTCTAGGATACTGGACTCTACTCCTTACACTGAACCATTGATCCTAGAAGCACATACCATCCTCCTGAATCTACAAGAGAATTGGACAACTTAACAAACTACAGTTGATATGAATAATCAAAAAACTAAAATCAATATGGAATTAACATTACCTTTGACATTGAATTCAGGGATGCATGTGTTCCAATAATAGTGACAACTCCATGTTGCCAATATTTGATCCATCCTTCATATGCTTCGTGACAACTGCAATACAAGTTGTTTGGTGATATCCATTTGTATCTTCCTTGGACCACTTGTAGCCACCTCTAAAACTGCCTCTTGCATAGTTCTCGTATATCTTGCAATGCCTGCCTTGATGTGCCCCTTTGTACCTCATGCAAATGTTCCCCTTGATGTATCATGTATCTGGTCATATGTGGGTCAGCACAGCAAGCATACAATAGTAGACCGTAGCACCACACATTCTTCTACATACATGTTTGTTTTTACAGTAAAACGAGCTAGATAACTATATCCAAAGCCTAGCGAGGGAAGCTTCTGAGTGAGCTTGTCTATTATTTAAAAAATTATAAATTTCCAATAAATACTCTTATTAATCAAGGTTTACTGAAATTGAGCCAAGATAATAAGCTTACTAATTGATGATGTTGTGTTCGGTGTGCCGTTCATATCTCATAAAATCAACTCACAAACACTCAATAAACTATTGAAAACAAATTTGAATTTTAAATACTAAATCTATACATATTATAATAAATTTTAAAAAATATATATTCATTTTTTTGACAAACATAAAAACATTCTTCAATCATTATAATAGTGCATTAATATATAAAATCTAAAATTTATTTTTAATAATTATATTTAATAATAAATGCTTACATAACTAACTCCCATACATAATTACTTGTTTAGCTATCTTGGATTTTCATGAGTTCATGTAATTTGTAAGTGGTGGTCATACTGTTATGATTAAAATCATAATTTTTGGATGATTATTTCATTTAATAGATGAAATTTTGAGTAATGACGTCTCTTTTTTTACAATCACTTTTAATGGATGCTATGTGAAGCCTCCTCTTTTTGTTTAGACGCAACTATCTTCAAAATACATGAATTTACTCTGAAAATCACTACTATAAGCCTCCTCTACTTCATTTAGCAAGTGAGGTGTCGATCTCCTTCTTTCTATGGTATGAGAGAGTGGAGCACTCCCTACAATAACAAAGTTGATGGAGAGAAGGCTAGAACATCAAAAGCTCCAAATCTGTCAACCACCAACAGATTGGTGTGGGATGCAGTGAGTGGCACTCCAATGCATATACAACCAAACTATATTAGTGATAACATTAGAGTTAGCCGGTGTCGAAATCCCACATTTATAAATCTTGAGAGAAAGATAACTCATCACGTCATCCAAAGTATGTCACAAAAGACCAACCATGCAAGACACAAGGTAGGAGATTAAACTTTCCACCCACTATTCCTTCACCTCTGTAGAAGGTGGTCACAATGCAAAGGGATTAGTGATTGAATTAGAGGTGCATGAAATTTTGGAGAATGACATACACGACTCAATTTGGGCTATACATTGAGAACACCTTTTCATAACAAGGTCACTTGCCAAGGATGGTTAGGTGGCCAAGATGGGAATTATAAGAAGAGCATCAAGAATTGCGGGTAAGGTGTTCCAGCTCCTCCTTTCTATGGTATGAGAGAGTGGTCAAGGGGGCAGAGACATCAATTCATGTGGTTTTGCAATAGTAGTGTGGATCATACGTGGAGAGTATGTAATGCCATCTGTCAGTGCTAGACCCCCAGTTGTATGGCCAGTTGGACGAGG
Organism: Cibotium barometz; assembly: GCF_041138505.1. Classification (NCBI taxonomy): domain Eukaryota; kingdom Viridiplantae; phylum Streptophyta; class Polypodiopsida; order Cyatheales; family Cibotiaceae; genus Cibotium; species Cibotium barometz. The sequence goes on from NC_141060.1 coordinate 47,901,117, forward strand.
TACAAACCTTACTGTGGATGAGCATGAGGGCCAAAAACGGCTAGAAAAGGGCTGTTTGTTAATCTAAGGATTAAGAAATTGTCCAATTGTGAATTGACACGTATACAAAAGTATGGCATTCTTGTCTCCTCTAAATGTCTTCTTAATGGTTCTATTTTAGTGATCCAAATACCATAACAAGCTTTTCAAATCCAAAATCAAAGATGATATTCTTAAAGCTATGTCTCCTAGAAGGATAAAAATTCAATGGTTCTTGCCTATACATGTCTTTGTGGCATGTTTCAATACAATGGAATTGCAGAGGACAAGAACGATGTGGCTTAATAGAAGACTATCTACGACTGATCTGGACACTGTACTTGGAGAAGGATAGAGTACCAAGGAAACTTTTCATATTGGCGACAATATCAGTTGTAGAGTAAGCCCAAATTCTATGTCTATCTCATACCAACTATGTCGTCAATCCCTAGTTTTGGGCTACGACTATAGGAGATGGAAAAGCAAGCTTGGTAGTTGGGTCCCTTTGGATTCTGAAGAGAATTGTCCAGAGTTTGAATTTAACATCATAGTCCATCCATTCATAGATCCTAGGAACCTTATAGTAACATCAAACTAGAGACTACAACATGTAAGAGAGTCGCTTGAGTTTCTGGATGAAACATCACCTGAATATAGATTCAAAGTAGATGATATTATTGTCAGTACAAGGATGGAGAGTGGAGAGTGTAACCTCATGCATCACATGTCTTCCCCCAAAAAAAGTTGTATTTGAGCCAATTGCAAGGGCAAGTTTATTAAGCTGAAAAGGATTTCTCCAATAATGTAATCAATATATTCTGCTAAATTTCATCTTGACTTCTTCACAAAAATGGTCAACATATTGTTCGCAACACAAAACAAGGTTTAACAGTTGAATATCAAATTGTTGATACTGAATTTAAGTACAAAATATAGTCCCAAAAAGGGTGTGTTCATATGGACAAAATGAACAAAACAAAAGCCAATTTGTGGAATCACTCAACAAAATCAACTTTTCTTTTGGCATGGGATGATCCTGGATCTTTAGAGAATCTTTCTCTCTTCTATTTGCTTTGATCAAATTTGGCTGATTGAGGTTCAAGTTCCGGTGTTTTGAGCTCTTGAGGTGTTGGAAAGGAAGACTTTGCAGTGGATTCCTCAAACTGGTGGTAAGTTGGGATCTTCTCTGGGATCTTTAGGTGTTGGCGAGGGAGATTTGGCAGTGGGGTCTGGTTTTAGAGAAGGTTCTTTGGAGGTTGGCTTTGGAGACTTGGCAGTCTTCTTGGGGGACATGAAAAAGAAATTGAATGGAGAGCCAACATTTGCCCTCTTACTTTCTTTGTTGGATGAACGACGCTTCTGAATGTTAAATTTCACTGGTGAGTGAAACGAAAGACCTTTAGTAGCACTCTTCTCTTTGACAGGGGTCTTCTCTTTGATTGGGGTTTTCTCTTTGACAGGGGTCTTCTCTTTGATATGAGTCTTCTCTTGAGCTGGTGAAGAGCTCTTCTCTTTAGCAGGAGGGCTAGGGCTCTTCTCTTTAGCAGGAGGGCTAGGGGTTTTCTCTGTAGCCTGAGGGCTCTTCCCTTTAGAATGAGTCTTCTCTTTAGTAGTGCTCTTTTTCCCCTTGGAAGATCTGCTCTTAGTAGGGCTCTTCTTTCTTTCCTTCTTCTCTTTGGCAGAGGTCTTTTTCTTTTTGGATGAGCTATCCTTGACATGGCTTTTCTTCTCCTCCTTTTTTCTTTTCTTTGAAGTTATACCCTTGGCTCCTTTCTTAGGTGGAAAGGGGGAATCAGGATCAACTGGATTGATAGATCTTTCCAAAACCATAGACACTGCCTTCTCCCTTACCCAACTTACCCAAGAATCTGGATATTCATGCAACTAAGGCAAAAGAAAATGATAAAATTTCTTAATATGAGAAAGTCACTAAATGTATTGACCCAATCAATCAATGCTATCATTACATGAGCTTATAGTAAGTGTTGTCATTCTAAATCTTGACTCAAGATATCTCCAAGCATTAGCAAGCACCATCCATCCACAAGATGTTGTCTTTCTGCAAAGGAACTTTCTGATTATAGTACTTAAAATCTTCAAGTTTGTAGTCTTCATAGGTGGAACCTAGGAAACTCAAGATAAGTTTGGCAGCACTGCAAGCATAAAATATTGAGGGTCAACCAAACAATTGAAAACTTACAAAATATTGCTTTAGAACATAAACCATGGTAAAGTTGATTCTTACATTTTACTTCTCCCATGAATGGATGCTAAAGAATTCATAAAGATTACATCTCTATCCAATAGATTGAAGATAATAAGACTCCAATGGCCTCTGTGATAAGATGAATACTGCAATTAGTTGTGATGAATATTGTAATGATGGACAAAAGATAATTGAGTGTGAGTCTTACACTTCAACATAAGGGTATACAATATAATTGCATGTCAGCATATCAAAGTTATTTAGAAAACTTGCAAGATCCCCTTGCCTATTGAAAAGGCACTGTGTAACAAGGGGATCAAGAATGGTCACTTGCATAGCCATTGAGTCAGGAAGATCCCTCTCATAAGACATCTGGAGACATAAACAAAACATATCAATAAAATATGGAATCTGAGAAATTCATCAAGAAAGCAAAAGAAAATCCACACAAACCTCAGACAGATAAAGAGGACTGTGTCACATATCTCAATATTGTGATTCACAAGCATACTTGTGTCTTCAGGGGCAATGTCACAATAAACCTCATCCTCTCCATGCATGGAGACATCTACTACCATTTGACCTGTTACATTCTCATAAAGTTCTGAATTGGATGCATGAAGAATTTCAACTTGCTGAGAAAGAATGGCATCCTCTGTAATCTTCTCCTGCTCTCTCTCTTTCTCCACTTCTTCTTTAATATCGTGAGCTTTTCTTGTACTATAAGTATGCGAAACATCTTTAATAACAACTGATTGTTTGGGTTGTCTTACTGGAGGAATATTTAGAATTTCAAAAGCCCTCATATCTTGACTTGGAATGGGTTCCAAAGCTTTGTCAAACTTGTATCTAAGTCTGGACACAAGCACAAAATCTTTGCTCATGAGAGTGATCCTATGAGCAAATGCAGCAGCAATGTATCGAAGTCGATCAAAAAATCCTCAGCAGCCTCTTGAAGACACATAAGGGCCTGTGACTCCCATCGAACTTTATCAAGATATGTGTTTCTCATTTTGCCAATTAACCTTTCTGATATGTCCCTGACAACCCGCATAAATGGCAGTCGAGGGATGAGAAGATTAGTAGATTTCTATGCCGCTCTAATCTCTCTTAGTGACTTCACCTGATAGTTTAATCTCTTTCTTGCTGTTGCCCTAGCTGTTACCATATTATAGTAGTGATGTGTGTGAACACACTTAGGACCGTCGGGGCACTTTTTCCCTCACTAGGAGGTTTTTTCCCCCGTGCATTGTATATACGCCCATTATCTTCTAGGGCTTGTTATCTTTCATTTTTGGCACTCATAATACACTACTGTGTTGTGCTCAAGCTTCCTCATCTTCTTGAAGTTGTGTGTGCATTCCTGCAACCCTAATTCCAACAATTGGTATCAAAGCAGGCTTCCTCCTCCCGGGCAGCATCACCGGCACCTGCCGCTTCATCTCCTCCGATTGCGACGAGGTTTCACGAGCGTCTGCAGGTTAGTATATGCCGTGGGGAAGCCCATAGGGCTTGTTCGTTTCAGAATTTTGATCTGAAGTCATTTCGCCCTCCGTTTTTGCATTCCAAGTATTGCGCAGGCAAAATCGTCCTACTGTGCAGATTTTTTGTCAAGATTAAAATCTGCAGGACAGGTGCCCATTCGTCTGTTTTGGGCTGTGCTATATAGCACAGGTCGATTTTATACAGGTTTACCTCTTACAGACAGCATTTACATCTAGTAGTACAGTCATTGGCCATGGCTGACAACAATGATGTATTCCGCATGTTGGCTGCTGAGGATAAGTTGGATGGCACCAACTATCCATTGTGGGCATATATGATGCGACATGTATTGGTAGCAAAGGGGTTATGGAACATTGTGCAGGGTATTGATGCACGTCCTATTGTGGCTGGGAATGATGCAAACACATCAGAAACAGGTACTGTTGATGATGGTGCAGGCACAAGTGCTGTAGCAGCTGTTCGAGAACCACCACTTTCAGCAGAGCAGATTCGTTGGGATGGTAGAGATGCGCAGGCTCATGCCTTGATTGCGCTGTCTGTCAAACGTACCATTATCCCACATATTCGCTCCTGCAGGACTTCTAAGGATGCTTGGGATGTACTTGCCACATTGTATCAGGCAAGAAATGAAGCTCGTGTTGCTTATCTCCGAAAACAGTTGGAGAGTGAGCATATGAACGAAGGTGATTCTATGGATAGCTTTTTGACAAAGATCAAGGATTTCAAAGAGCAGCTCATTTCTGCAGATGAAATCCTGTCAGACAGTTCACTTGTGCAGACTGTTTTGAATGGTCTACCAGATTCTTATCAGGGTTTTGCTTCCACTCTTCGCTTGATGATGAAAGGCAATCCCAATGCCTTATCATTTGAGGAGTTAGTTTCTGTTTTGCTGCAAGAAGACCAGTCAAGGCAAAACAGGAATATTATGCGTGTCGCAGATCAAGCTTTCGTTGCTAGTCAGAGAAGCGGGAAAGGTAAAGCTGGCTTTTCTTCTAGTAAGCAGAAATCTGCAAATGCTGCGCAACCAAAGAAGGAAGACAAAGATGAGAAGAAGGGTGACAAACAGAAGACATTTTGCAAGTACTGTAAGGGAAATGATCATGTCATCAAAGCGTGTCCTAAGCTGGCTGCGAAAGAGGCTAAGAAGAAAGAGGCTGGTATGGCTGTTGCAGATGCCTCTCCTTCTAACAATGAATCTGCTAATGTTGTGCTAGATACAGAATGGGCATTCAATGCGCAGTGCAGTTATGACCCATCTTTGCATGACACATGTATGTCTGCAGTAGATTCAGATGTATGGTACTTTGACAGTGGTGCCACTAAGCATATCACCTCGCAGCGCAGTTTATTCACTTTCCTTGAGTCTGCTCCCACAGGGAATACTGTCACTTGTGCCAATAACTCCTCTTATCCCGTTGAAGGAGTTGGACAGATTGTGCTGAATGTTGCAAATGGCAACACCTTTAGACTTTTTGATGCATTGTATGTGCCAGGGATCAAAAAGAATCTGCTGTCAGTCTCCGCATTTGCCAAAACAGGTTTGGTTGTAAAATTTGTGGATGACAGATGTACTGTTCATGATCTCTCTTGTGGTGACATCATTGTAGCATCTGGTTCACTATGTCGAGGGCTGTATAAGCTCAATATGGATGGCAAATGTGTAGAGGATTCAGCATGTGCTATTATGGATACGCAGGCTATTTCAAATGCAAAACTGTGGCATGCACGTTTTGGTCATCTGAATTTTGCAAGTTTGCTGCGCCTGCAGAAATCTGAAATGGTGTCTTCTTTGCCTAAGCTTGAGGCACCTGTCAAGCATGTTTGTGAGGGCTGCATATTGGGTAAAATGCAGCGTGCTTCCTTTCCCAAAGATGGATCAGTGAGAGCTGAACGCAGATTGCAGCTTGTTCACAGTGATGTTTGTGGTCCCATGCAAACTCCATCATTTGGAAACTACCTTTACTTCGTGACTTTCATTGATGATTTTACCACGCATGCATGGGTATATCCTTTGAAGGCAAAGTCCGAAGTGTTTTTGTGCTTCAAACAGTTTTTGGTTATGGCTGAAAATGTGTCAGAAAGTAAGATGGGCACCCTCCGTTCAGATCGAGGGGGGAGTATATGTCTTCAGAATTTAATGCATTTCTGGCTGAGCGTGGGATAAAACACCAATGTACAGTGCCGTATACACCACAGCAAAATGGTGTGGCTGAGAGAAAAAACAGGTCTCTCATGGAAATGGCAAGATGTATGGTTAAGAGTCAAAGTCTACCACATGGTTTTTGGCTTGAGGCTGTCATGTGTGCCACTTATGTACTAAACAGGTGTCCCACCAAAGCATTACAGGTTGTCACTCCATATGAGGCTTGGCATAGCCGCAAGCCATCTGTTGGCCATTTACGTGTTTTTGGTTGCCTGGCATATGCATTAGTGCCTGTGCAACATCGCAGAAAATTGGATGACAAAGCTGTCAAATGTATTTTTGTTGGATATAGTGCTGAGAGCAAAGGCTATCGTTTGTATCATCCACAGACAAAGCGCATTTTGGTTAGCCGTGATGTTGTATTTGTGGAAGATGCAGTTCAGCCCTTGGTTTCATGTACTAAGGAGACAGATATCAGCTCACGTGATGTCTATGATACATTGTTGCCTCTTTTCAGTGGTGCACAGTCAAGTGCAATACCTCATGAGGCAGTTTTTCAGCCTATGCAGGTTTTAAATGATGGCACAGATCAGCCTATATCTGATGCAGATGTGCATGATGCACTTGAGGATGAGAGACAAGAGATTGAGGGCTCTAGGAACATGCCTAGATGGCTGGTGCAGACTTTGCGTGACAGCAAGTTGGATGCCCCTTTGTCTAGTCGCACTCGTTCTGGCTCTCATGGTGCCTCTTATGCGTCAGATTGTTATGCATTGGCTGTTTCTAGTATGTGCGATGAAAGTGAGCCTGTTTCATTTGATGAGGCACAAAGTTCAGAAAATTGGATGGCTGCTATGCAAGCAGAATACGATGCTATTATGAAGAATAGTACATGGTCTTTATGTGACTTGCCCCTTGGCAAGAAGGCCATTGGCACTAAGTGGGTATACAAATTGAAGCGTAAGCCTGATGGCACAGTGGATCGCCATAAGGCTAGGCTTGTTGCAAAAGGTTATGCTCAAGAGAAGGGCATTGATTTTGATGAGACTTTTGCTCCCACATGTCGTATGACCACTGTTCGTAGCATCTGTGCATTAGCAGCTCATAATGGTTGGAATGTACATCAGCTGGACATAAAGACTGCGTTCTTAAATGGAGATTTGCATGAGGAGGTGTATGTATCGCAGCCTCGTGGTTTTGTTCAAAGAGGGCAGGAAAACAAAGTGTGCAGGTTAAAAAAGGCTTTATATGGTTTAAAGCAAGCTCCACGAGCTTGGTATGAAAAAATACATGCATATTTGACTGCACATGGGTTTCAGAATAGTCCAACAGAAAGCACTTTGTATGTTAAACGTGTGGATGGTGTACATCTAATCATTGCTCTCTATGTCGATGACATGCTGCTCACAGGACCAAATGAGAGTCATATTGCTGATTTTAAGGCTGATTTGAATGCCTCTTTTGAGATGTCAGATTTGGGGCATTTGCATCATTATTTGGGGATACAATTTAAGCAGTGTGATGGAGGTATTGCTTTGTGTCAGACAAAGTATATTGAAACATTGTTGCGGAGATTTGGCCTTGAAGACTGCAAGCCTATTGCTACTCCAATGGAGACAGGTTTGAAGTTGAGTCTTCATGATGCTGGAGATCACTTTGATGTCACACTCTATCAGACAGCTGTTGGTTGCCTCATTTATGTATGCATTACGAGGCCAGACATTCAGTTTGCAGTCTCACAGGTGAGCAGATTTATGCATAGCCCAGGCATTAAGCATTGGCAGGCAGTGAAGCGTATCTTTCGCTATTTGAGTGGTACTCGGCATCCTGGGTTGTTTTATCCCAAGGGGGGATCATTGCCGCCAGATTTACATGTTTTTTCAGATTCTGACTGGGCTGGTTGTTATGACACACGCGTGTCCACGAGTGGTTTTTGCTTCATGCTTGGAAGCTCATGCATATCATGGTTGAGCAAGAAGCAGCCTACTGTGGCCACTTCTAGTTGTGAAGCTGAGTACAGGGCAGCTTTCACAGCTACGGTTGAGTGTGTGTGGCTCAGACGCCTTATGGCTGATTTGGGTGTTGGGCAGCCATCTGCCACCACCATCTTCACTGACAGTCAGAGCGCATTGGCAGTTGCGCGGAACCCAGTGTTCCATGCTCGTACGAAGCACATTGAGGTGCACTACCATTATGTCAGGGAGAGACTCTCTGCAGGAGAGATCAGTTTGGCTTATGTGCCAACACAGGATAACCTTGCAGACCTTTTCACAAAGGCTCTGCCTCGTGAGAAGTTCGAAGCTTTTCGCAAAGCTTTGGGCTTACTCCCTTTTGTGGATTCGTCCACATAGCTAGACACTTCCCTATACATGAGTGCTAGCTCTTGTTCACCGCATCACTCCAGGGGGGATTTGTTACCATATTATAGTAGTGATGTGTGTGAACACACTTAGGACCGCCGGGGCACTTTTTCCCTCACTAGGAGGTTTTTTCCCCCGTGCATTGTATATACGCCCATTATCTTCTAGGGCTTGTTATCTTTCATTTTTGGCACTCATAATACACTACTGTGTTGTGCTCAAGCTTCCTCATCTTCTTGAAGTTGTGTGTGCATTCCTGCAACCCTAATTCCAACACTAGCACGAGGCTTTGGAGGAGGATTTTCTTGTTTTTCATTGACAACTGTCTTTTTGGAAGATCCGGGTTTGTCTTGAGCTTTTTCAGTCTCCAAAGGGACGTAGACTTTCCTTGCAGTCTGTTTTGTCCTCGCCATTTAAGTTTAAGAAAAAGAAGAGAACCCGATCGGGGTGATTTGTGAATTGAGATAAAAAAAACTAACAGTGGCCCGAACTAAGCGATGGGGCGGATCTAAATTGGTTGGATTAGCTCTATCGCTTGATTCGGGGTATGGCCAAGTGATAGGAGAGGATCCGGAACCAAGCGATGAAGAAGGTCCGATTTGTTTGGACGAGCATTATCGCTTGAATCCGGGACTAAGCGATGAGAAGGATCCGAGATGTTCGGATGAGATCTATCGATTGATATGGGTGAGAAGGGTAAAAGAAGATTCTGGGAATTTTGGAGGAGCAATTTTGCTTGATACCGTGTCGGTGAAAAATAGAAATGTTTTCACGAAAATTAAATTTTTATACCTCGAATCCGTCCGTACATAGGACCGTTGGATACACATGTCATGCAATCATTTTTGCCACCACGTGGCACGAACGATCACTATTTAAGGTATTTTTGTCACACTCCACGTGCTCCATCGGATATTCTCAAAAACTCTCTCTCGTTTTTTTTCAAACCTTCAAATTGCTTAGGCCCGCACCAGATGATAGAAGCATTCCTTAACTTTTGGACCACTTATTTTCGCTTAGTCGGGCTCTGCTATATAGTGACTTCCAAGCTCTATTTTGCAAAACTCTCTCTCTCTCTCTTTTTCGAACCTTCAAATTGCCAAATCCCGCACCAAGCGATAGAAGCATTCCAAATTTTTTGGACCACTTATTTTCGCTTAGTTCGGGCTCTACCATATAGTGACTTCCAAGCCTTCTTCAGAATTGTTCCAGCATTTTTCTCAAATATTACAATGAGTAAAAGTGTTGAGGGTCGACATGAACTTGTTGAAGAAAGCCCAAGTGAAAGACTCTTGAATGCTATTTTGCAAGATGGTCATGACATGAAGGTATACGCAGATGCAGTGGAGATATTTAATCATCCAAGGTTTGTTCTTTCAGATGTTTTGATGAAGCTTAATGACATTCTTGAAGAGGAGTACAAACAATTTGAAATGTCAATTGAAGGTCATTGTTTTCATATCAGAGACAATGATTTTTGTCACCTTACCGATTTTACTCAGCTATCAGTGGAGAAAGCCAAACTTACAAAGAGGTTCAGTAGATTTTCAAATAGAATCTCTTTCACATGCCCTTCATCCATTTCTTGTCCAATTCATAAAAAGCTTTGTAACTTGTCCCCCAAAGATGTCTCCTTTCTTTTCTTTCTATTTTTGAGAGCAGAAATACAAGATAAAGAGCAAGAATCAGATATTGATGCAGAGAAGGAGGAAGAAAACTTAAATGTCACCACAGTCTCAAAGCTAAAGAAAAGTGAGATTTTAGAAGAGGAAGAAATTGATGTTCAAGCTGAGGAGAAAGAAAGTGCAAATCTTGATGTTGCTGAATTTAGGGCTTTCACTGTTACTGAAGAGCCCTCAGAGGAAGCAAGCATATCTGAATCCTTTGTTACTGTTCCAAGCCTTCCTTTCTTCTATATCAATGAGAAAGATTTTATTCCTTTGTCCTATCTTCAATGTCTCTTCAATATCAGGGAAGACTACTGTATTGCAGCAATTTCAGAAGCTTGTGAGGTGACCAAAGACTTTATTGATACAGAAGTAGAGTCAAAGGAAGAATTTTTGGCACTTGATTTGCAAACATCTGACCACTCATTTATCCCTACTCTTGATGCACTTGCCTTGTGCCTTAAAAGAGTGGATGAGGAGAAACCTTCCCTTAGAGATGAGGATTTTGAGAACAGGCTTATTGAGTTAGGTGTAGAGTCTTTTGGCAGAGATTTCAAGCTTCAAGTAGATTCTGATAAAGTGGAAAGGGTTGGCTCATGCAACTTGATGAAAGACGAAGTAGTAAGTGAGGATGAGTTGTAGAAGGTAGTTTCCTTTTAATCTTTTGCAAAATGCTATTGTGATTGTAATTTTTTTAAAGTGAGGTTTTTGTCTTGCAGATTGAATTGCTTGATAAGGATGATTTTCTAGGAAGAGCTAAAGGCAGCAGAGTGAAAGCTACAGAGACTAGGTCAAGAAGGCCTTCATCTGCTCTCATGCACTACTTACCTACATTGGATAAGGCTGTGTTCTGTGCATTCCACATGAACTTCTCTGAAGATGCTGAGTTGCCAATATTTGCCTTGAAGGTGTTGTCAAGATTCATGGGATACACTCCCCTTCAAATAAATGCTAACAAGGTCTTGCTTCTAGAGAGAGCTGCTGCTCTTAGGATCTTTGGATATGCTGCAGGTTTCAATGCCTCAAGAGCAGGATACTTTCTTTGCTACTCTAGCTATGCAGCTGCAGCAGCAGGAGTCAGATATCAATCTTCTTGGAGGTTATAGAAGGAGAAAATTTTTGAGATACACAGAGGTGACATGCCAAATAGTCCCAAGAGAATCAAAAACTAATGTACACACAATATTTTGCAAGGATTGATTATAATTCAGCAAATATTTTGTAAGAGGTACAAATGTGTTAGTAAATCATTAGTCTCTATCTTGAGGTGTTTGTGTAGTTTCAGATTGCGGGTTCTTTGATCTCATCCTTTGTAATTGCCTCTTGTAGAACCAATTGAATAATTCTTTAAGTGCATTGCTTCTTCTTTGAACACCTCCTCTTCTGGTACATCTGAAAAAGGAAGTTCTCGCTTGATAGTGAGACTTTTCCATTCCTTGTGTGTTCCATGTTGCAAGGGGTCCTTCGGTAGCAAAATATGGTCCATGTGCAAGTAAAGAATATGCTACAAAGACAATTCTTTGTTAGTAAATTTAAGAAATTACACTTTAATTTTAACTGTTTTGATAAGTCTGAACACTCACCAAGCAATAAGTTATGTCTTTTTCTCCCCACGCATCTATGATAGCTTTTATTAAAAGCTTTATTGCTTTTTTGAAATCATCTGCATAAGTATTTGAAATCATCTGCATAAGTATTTGAAATCATCTGCATAAGTATTTGAACCAACTTGTTGTCTTAGGACTTTGAAAAAATTGTCGAGTTTTTTCCAAACTTCCATACGTTTGTTGGCTACATCTGGTCTACTTTTGACATTTGTGGTAATGACACATAGATGTTTCCAGCAGTTCCACATTGCATTGACTTGTTTGGTGTCATGGTTGCTCAAAAATCTTCTTTCTTTTGCTCCTCCCATTGAAACATCTTGCAAAACATCACCTGTACCTCTAGAAAGAACAGGATCTTTTTTAAGATGCACTTCGCCACCATGGAAACCCATTTGAGAGAGCAAGGCTTCGCATTTTTCTATGCACTCATCTGCAAGTTTAGTCGGCTTAATAGAATATGCATAGTCCAGATGAAGTCGGAGCAATTTGTCCAAGATTCTTATCTCTGCATGCAATGTACATATATGCACATTTTTTAAATGTATTGGTAGAATTGGATCCCAAATTTTAACAGAAGTTGGATAATCGACAACATTCACATTATTTCTGGATGGTGGTTTTCCAATCTCATTTTCTGCAAGCCATTCTCTTGTCCCTGTGCTTGCCATGCAATAAAGACATGGATATTTGGTATTTGCTCCTCCACATACACCAAACATACACTTCAATGGCTTGAGGTTGGCACTCAAATGCCATTCCACAATGAAATCACCTATGTCGTCTACATGAAGGTGTTCACCTGCATTTTGGCTCTGAATAACTGAAGGAATGTCTGTATGTGAAAAGAGCCACTTTAATGTTTCATGACTCTCTACTGGCACATGAGCTGATCCAATCCACCATAGCTCCATTTCTGATTGAGTTTTGTGGTATGGAGAATCAAGCTTACCTTGACTATAGTCCAATGCTTTATTCATTAGGGATATAGATATTCTTTCCATTTTTTGACATTTTTGGATTTGGGCTTCATCTAATTTTATAACAAATACAAGTTTTCCTTCACAATCTATTTCTCGAATGTTGTAATATCTCACCATAAAAGATTGAACTTTTCTAATGTTCATCCAAATATTATTATAAACGTTGTATTCAAAAGACGATTTTTTTTTGTCTCTCATATGGCATTGTTCCCTCAATATAGAAAAACTCTCCGAAATGTTTGGAAATTTTCTCATTTAACAGAGTTCTATATTTTCCAACATTGTGAGGTCTAGGCAACCCAAAAACTTTGATTTTGTAATACTTAAGGACCCTGAACCAGGTTTTAGAGATGGCTCTGTATCCCTTTCTACTCACTCCCACTGTGTCACAAACTTCTTGCATTTGGGAAGGCTGGACCAATAAGTCCATATCTTTTAGTAGATGTTGAAAGACTAGTTTTTTTTTAGTTTGATTTTCAGGAAGTTTCAAAAGTTTCAAGATATCCGACCTATTCATAAGCTCATTCAAAAATCTTACCCTTTCCTGAGCATTAGACATGTCAAATCCTAGAAGGGTAGTAACATGATCTCTTACAAGTTTTAACCTTTTTTTCCTTTGTCTAGATCTCTCTGTCAAGTTAACTACATCTCGCATTCGTTTTACTCGCTTAACCCTATTGGAGTTTCTTTTAAGGTTTTCAATTGATCATTTTCTTGTTTCAAAGACACTATTTTGTTTTCAAGTTTTATAATTTTTGTTGCATTCAAAGATAAAGTATTTTGAAGATATGTAATATATTCTGCATAATTAATATGTGATTGAGATAGTTTTGAACTATAACCAAGTAAGCCATCCACCCCATCACCAACAAATCTAATCAAATCATGTGGTGTGTGAAAAGAAGGATACCTTCTTGTTCTGGGATCCGGTGGATATAGACTTCCATCAGTCCATAGGTCAATATGCTTCTTTCCTTCATTGCGAAGATGTTGAGCTTCATTCGCACATGAAAGGGGTCTTTGGTAGACACTCCGTGTAGTTGCATACTCTTGGTTGAGCTTGATATTCAAATGAAACTTACGATTAAATGTATCACTCATTACTAACAGAGCTAAAAATATTAGCAAAGCTATTAGAAGATGAGAGACGCAGAAGAATGAGAATGAGATGTAGCTTGTGAAATTCTTAGAGAAGCAAAGGAGTGAAACTAAGAATAAGCTTGTGAAATTTTTTGGAGAATGGATGAGAGCGCGTTCGGAGGGAATGGTCATTCAAAAGTAAGAAAAATAAGTATTTGCCACGAAGTCACTAAAAGAGGACAAATTTCGAGATGAGCCATTTCTCCCAAGTGCTCCCCTTCACCTTTGAAAGGTCCAAGCTGAGATCTATGAAGAGCTTTGCAAGCATTTGGATTGAGCTCTTCCTCATCGAGTCAGGAGCTAACATTTCTACCACGACGACCTCAATCCATGATCCTATCAATACGAAAATTCTTTGTTAAGTCCCTTTTTCCAACTTAACCAACAAGACACTCAGGAGAAAAGATCACTTTATTTATAATTCAAATCCAAAAGGAGTTAAACTTTAGATCCAACTGATTTTGGGATTTCTTAAAGTTTGGTCAACCCTCTCAGAATCTTGGGATAAAGATCCCTTCTATAAGAAGAAACATATAGAATTCATTATCAAAAAAATAGTTCATTCTTATCCTTAACACAATAATGGTCCATCAGACCAGTAATTTCCAATTTAACATATGAACATTTCCCATGGAAATTTCAATTATACAGGTTCTCGATTCGTCATTCCACAATTTGGGTCTACTGGGCCCAAGGTCAAACTGCGAACAATCTGTCAACACGATCCACTAATCTCGTAGTGATCTGCTGAAAGTCTTGATCGTCTACCAAGCTACTAACATCATCACTAGTATTCTCTCCATTCATCATCATTATCACTTATTCAAATCATCATCCTTTAATCAGAATCCAAATCAATTCATCAATTTTCAACCGGAATTCTAAATTCATATCAACCAGCATTCAAAAAATCATTATCTAGGATAGCATTTTTGCTCATAACTTCAAGGTCTTAGATTCACTCATATATAGTGTCAGTAAAGAGCTACAGTATACCCATGGTATATACGGTTTTTCACGGTCCTTAGAGTTATAAGGTTAATACCATCATATCTAGGCCTCAAGAAAGTCAGGGATTCCACACAGTTGCGGTACTTCCATCTAAAAACCCAATTTCTAATTTATGAATTTCCATTTTGAATATCAATTCATATGAATTTTAACACACAATTACAATCCTTCATTGATAACTCATAAATTTTTATCATTTCTTGCTTCTTGGTTTATCAACTTCAACCAATTCGCTTTGATACCAGCTCTGAGATCCCTGCCCACTCTGTGCATCAAACTCTGGAGTGCTGACAGCAGTGGAAGTAGCAACCTCGCACGTAGGGCAAATCTTCCAACTCAAGGCCTCGCCCACGAATGTCCAGACAAGAGACTAATCCCTCGGTTCTTTCAAAACCAAACCCAGAAAAAACTTCCCTCGACTAGAAAGCATAGGCGATTCCTCTAGGAAAATCTTCTAACGTAGTCAAGGGCCTTAACTATCCTTTGTCTTCTGACCGAACCCTCGGGTCACATGGCCGAATCAAGGAGGAACTTGCACTTGGTTCATAGAGACCAAAGCTTTTTTCCCCATCAAAAGAGGCACAACCATTGATTCTTTTCCATAGAACAAGGATTATCCTGTGACTTACTTCAACTATCGTAACTTGAACATAATTAAATTTTATTATAGGAATCCATCAATCCAGCCTAACCCCATCGAATCCCATAGTTTAGCCAACCACCCAACCACTGTATTGATAGGATCCATTATAAAAATTTGGTTATGTTTTGTCCTAGGGGTACCAGGGAAAAGAGTTCCCAGGTCCCCTAGCTAGCTCTAATGCAAAAATTAAATAGACACACCACTTACGCACCCAATATGAAATTTCCTTTTCTTAGACTCAACTATTTCCAAAATAGCATTGCAATAAAACCACAGTGTTTCCAACATAATCCTCGGTATTCCAGTTCCAAGTCCAATTTTCAATCGTTCCTTCCTCGGCGTACCTATGGCATCATCAGCAACTAGAATGCTCACCACCTGCTCACTCAGGGGTATTTTCAATAGTTCCTAGCCCATAGTATCCAAGAATATAATCAAGTATTCCATTCATTCCTTCCTCAACGTACCTCTGATGGCATCATTGGCAACCAGAACGCTCACCACCTGCTCACTCAGGGGCCTTTTCAATAGTTCTTAGCCCATAGTACCTAGAAGTATAATCACATAAAATCCATATGGACTCTCCGTTAAAGATCAGCTAGATCAACCAACAAGATCCATGTAAAAGAACCATGAACTCATCCGTTGAAGACCAGCAAGGCTAATCAACCAGATCCATGCCCATGTTCAGAAAGTAACTCCAACTCATTTTCTTCCTCGACGTACGCGTGGGTATCCTAGGCGACCCAGAGCCCGAGCACTGTATGGTCATCAGCACCCTCTAGGTTCCTTGTTCGCAAGTGACCTAGTGCTTCACTCATAGCCCATGTTCAGAAAGTAACTCCAACTCATTTTCTTCCTCGACGTACGCGTGGGTATCCTGGGCGACCCAGAGCCCGAGCACTGTATGGTCATCAGCACCCTCTAGGTTCCTTGTTCGCAGGTGACCTAGTGCTTCCTTGTTGGTCTCTTACCCACTGACTGGAAGCTCACCATTTTAACCAAACCGAGGCTGGTCAAGACCTCGACCGACCTTGCCATGCGAGACGTCCTTCCTTGACTCTCTGTTAGCTGTTGCAACATTTTCACTCAGGTCCCCACGACCTCCTTCCACAAGATAGTCAAAAATGCTTCCCCAGCATTCTTGACGTAAAACAATCTTTAAAAGATAAGTTTCACATACAAAATACAGTTTTCAAACAAAATTTTCATTTTTCCTCATCATTCCTCATTATTTCTCATCATTCCACATCATTTCTCATTATCCCATATTTTTTTATATCAATTCACATCCATTCACATCATGCCACAGCAATTCACATCCGTTCACATCATTTCCACATTCATTCACATCATCCCATATTATTTCCACATTCATTCACATCATCCCACATCATTCCCACATTAATTCACATCATCCCACATCATTTCCACATCATCTGCATATCAATCCACATCATTTCTATCACTCCATATCATTTTCCACATTCAACATCCTTCCACACATCACCCACATCCTTCTACACATCAATCCACATCATCCTACACCTCAATTCAATTCCCACAAACAAGATGGTCTCTTTTCGCTTTGAGTGAGTCAGGTTTGATTATCATCTTTCCTTGATCTAGTTATCAAGATCCTTGTTCCACAATTTACCAAATTAAGAGTACAGCTACTCTATTTTTCACACTGACAGAACTTCTAAGTCTCAGCCATTACCTGGCTCAGTTAAAGGTAACTATTTTCTCAACTCAATTCAATTAAGTCTAAGTTTCCATTCACTTTTGGATCCTCGATCCTTTCAAGAATTCCAGATTCCTTTCTTAGGGAATCTAGGAATAAGTCAGTCACAAGTATTTTACATTCATCCAACTAAGCATGTTTCTAGTCTTTTTTTGGGAAATCCTTTTCCCGTTCAGAACGTACCCAAGATTCTACTTTTCGCGAATCTAGATGTATTTCCAAAAGTCAATTATGTTCGTGATTCCTCTTTCTGATTAAAAATTTATCCATGTTTTCTGGATACATTCTTATGAATATTTTTGCATTCATTTCTCAATTCTCCCAAAATGAATTATCATGGAAATTCCTCTTTTAACATAAAACAATTATGCACCCAAACTTATTCATTTTTATCTAATGAATTATATTCATAATCATTTCCATAATTCACATAAATTGAATGAATCTAGAATTGTGCATAACCTTCTTTATTTTTCAGGCAAATGAATAATGCTCAAAACTCTACTTTTAGCATAAAATTTATTATGCATAAATTTATTCTCTATAAATGTTTCCATAGCTTTCCCACATTTTCTCTGAAATGATAATTCTCAAAATTTAACTTTTAATATAAAATTTATTTATTCATAAATGTCATTTTCTAATGATAAAGATTTTACCATAACTTTCCCATATTTTCTATGAAATGAGAATGCTTAAAATTCCACTTTTAGCATTAAAATTAATTATGCATAAAATTCACTTTCTAATGCTGAAATTTTTGCCATAGTTTTCCCGCATTTTCTATGATTGAGAATGCCCAAAATTACACTTTTGGAATAAAATTTATTATGCATAAACCTTCATTTTCTAATGATAAAGTTTTGCCATAACTTCCCCATATTTTCTATGAATTGAAAATGTTCAAAATTACACTTTTAATATAAAAATTAGTTTATGCATAAACCTAAGTTTAAACATAAACATTAATTCATCATAAATAAAAAAGCATGGTTTTAAGAGAAAAACCACAAAATAAAATGCTTCCCAAGCATGAGGGAGGTTCGGAAAAAGATTAACAACAAAAAGAGAGCATAAACTTCATTGTTTAGGCTTACCCTTGGTTTGCTTGATTCTTTACCTTACTAGAATTGTGTAGCTCTCAAGGAAGAGGGTTAGCAACCAAGGGGAGAGGGTAATGTTCAAGAGAAGAAGAGGTTTAGTGAAGCCCCAAAGCTTCACAGTGGAGGGCCAATGAAGAGGGATAATAGAAATACACTAAACTGAAATTACACTAGCATAGAGTTACTCCAATATGAAAATACAAAGGATTGGGGGTCTATTTATAAGTGAGGAGGCCACCAACCAAGTCCAACTATAATTTAGAGGCTTCCAGCTTCAGTTTGATTCAATTTGGATAAGTTTTGGGCCAATTAGGCCCACTTTTATGATCTAGTTTGAAAGAGATAAGAGGAGAGATGAAATATCTCATTTTTTTGATTAAAAATTTGGATTAATGATGCTTATTATAGGCACCTCCTTCATGAGCTCCTAAGGTGTCAAAATTCTAATTTTTTACTATTAAGTACCTATACTAGTCAACTCTTCATCTTATGTGAGAATTTACTCCTTTTTGGGGGATTTTCTTTTATATAATTTTTTGAAAATGTGGACTCTTAGGCTAAGGTGTCTAATGCACATTTCGATTAATTCCTAATGCATATTAAGAAACTCTTTTTAAACTTCTGTTTTAGGGGAATTCATTTTAAATTAAAGGGATAACTTCATATCCAAAAATATCTCAAAACTGTATTATCTCTCTATAGACCAAAACAAAGGAAAACAATGTTTTCTTGTATTCTGAAATAGGGGATGATTACAGAGACTGAAGGAGAGGTTCTTACACCTTTACATCTCAAAAGCTGGAGGGAGGAATCTTACATCCTACCCCACTTAAAAAACGCGAGAGGTCCTCATCTCGCAGGCTGGTGGAGGATAATCTCTTACATCTCTTTCTTCTTCTATTACTTCCAGCATTATTGCCTTGGAAGTAGATGGCTGGTTTGGGAACTTCTCTCTCTGACTTTCCCAATTCTGAGACTGAGGTCTTGCATTACTTTGCATCGAAGCTGAGGGTTGGTTAGGGAGTCTACCTCTGGGGTTGGTTAGGGAGTCTACCTCTGGGGTTTCCTTGAATTTAACAGGAGGGACCCTGATTACTTTGGAAGGAGCTAGAATCTCGAATCTTGGTCCTTGACTTCCTTGTCCTGAAAACCTTGATTCAAAAGGAGTTGGGCAATCCATACTATATACGATGACTGTATCTATAGCAGTTAAAGCATTTAATTCCTTTGTTCAAGGGTGGAACTTCTGAAGTTGAGTTTCCAGGGAATTGTGTTCCGAGGAAAAGGCCTTCCTTCCATTCTGTAACTTCCTGTATCCTGGATTTGACTATGACCTTGTTGTCTCTTAGGAGACGGAAGGTGGGAGTCACTTTCCGGGGTTATGAATCTTTTGAAAGATGATGGTGTTGGTTTTGCGGGGGAACCTTGACAACAAAGGCCTTGGCGAAATCCTTCACCATCCGCACTGGCTTAGCATTTTTCACCAAGGTATCCAAGGGTTCGTTCATTCACTGAATGAACCTAGCTATCAGCTATTCTTCATCCAGTAGTGGAGTATTTAAGGAGGAGAGCGAATGCCTGATGATATAGGAGCAAACCGAAGAAGTCCCACAAAGGTTTGATGGTACTCATCTATAGACTTCTACTCCTAAGACAACTCTAAAAATTCATTCATCTTATCTTCTTGAAATCCTGATCTAATTTTGGCATTGGTATTCCTTGTAACCTTCAGTTGGGTAAGAACCAACTAACTTTTTCCAGTTATAATTGACCACATTAAAATACTCTTCCAGTTATAATTGACCACATTAAAATACTCTTCCATATAATCAACCCAAGCCTCCATTGTACTGGCTACCTTGTGGAGAGCTTCCATGTCATTATCCAAGATTTCCATGGAGGATACAAAACTATGCTGATGGGGACCATGAGGTATCTCCTCATGCGCTTGAGAAATAATTTACTCGTAAGATAATGAATACAATAATTTGATATTCGTAACAAAGAAACCCCTTGAAAAATCTCATTATTTAGTAAAAAAAGTCTTATTACATCCATCAAAGCTTAGTTCCCTATTTTTCAAATAGTCAAAAACTTTGATACGGACCTTGATATACAAAATTTTTGTATGGAAGATACAAACTGAGATGATTTAGTCTAGAGAGATATTTGTGCAAAAGGAAGAAAACTATGTCCAACAATCCTATACTCTTCTAATAGATCTAGAATTTCCATAATCATAGGTAACAATACATTAGAGGTATAATATGTTTTGAAATGTACATCTATCTCTAGAATAAATTTGG
This sequence comes from Cibotium barometz, assembly GCF_041138505.1. NCBI lineage: Eukaryota > Viridiplantae > Streptophyta > Polypodiopsida > Cyatheales > Cibotiaceae > Cibotium > Cibotium barometz. The sequence continues at coordinate 47,921,551 of NC_141060.1, forward strand.
CCCTTTGAGTGACCCACTAATATCGTCACATTAAGAGGTGCGCACATAAGGTTCTCCAACATACTCCTAAAACATATAAGGTCCATAGTGTGAACCTAACTATGGTGCTACGACTGTGCCATAATAACTCTAGTAAAACCAAAGTGGTTGTCATAAAGCTTGTAAACCATGCCAGTGGTATATGTGCGGAGGTGTCATCTGACACATCCATATCTGCACTAGTTGATCTTGATATCCATGGGCTCACCCATATCTATAAATAGCATTTGCAACCAAGCTACCTCACTAGTTGAGCTTGATATCCATGGGCGTGATCACCCATATCTATAAATAGCATTTGTAACCAATCTACCTCACATCCTAGCAACCCAGCTGAATGTCTCCTTATATTCAATGGCATATGTCTATGCATATCCTTTGGCAACAAATATTACCTTGTACTTGCTAACAAAACCATCTAAATTATGCTTCACTTTGTAAACCTTGGATGCAAGTCCAATTGCCTTGGTCCAATTACCTTCTTTTCCTTAAGCAAAGGCAATAAATCCCATGTCCCATTTGTTGAAATATACAAGTGAATAGGGTGTGTGCGGGAACAAGCCCTTGGCTACTAGAGGCTGTAAAAGAGAATCTGTAAATGTGAGAGAACCTGTGAAAAGGTGAGAAGTATCTACTGGGAGAGAATAAAGGGAAGCATGAGGAGATTTAGGAGGTGTGGAGATATTCTGGGAGAGGTGGAGAGAATCAAGTAAAAGAGGTGGAGTGAATTAAGGAGAAATCAGTGGGATTAGATGCTTGGATGTAAACTCTATAAATTAAGGCATTGGCCTAATGAGAGTTTGCTGGTTTTTGATTATCCATGCCTACATTAAGCTATCAATTAATTGCTCACTAATCATGTCTTAATTATCATCTAATCTCTTTGTTAATGATGTTGATTCTAGCATTTGATCATCACATTGTTGTAATTTTAGCATGGCGTTAGAGCCTAGCCTAGAATCCATCAATTTGTGAGCCCATTATCTTGCTAATCACTTAGCTAATTAGGATTAGTAGATAATTAGATTTTTTACCTCTTTTTTCAACTAACCTCTGCACCCCCAGCCAGTGGAGGGGCTTGATCTCCCTCCAGGAGAAACATTAGGGGAAATTCTTCTAGCCCAACATAGCTATACTCCCCACAATTCAGCTCATTCAATCGGCGTGCCAAACTGCCTTCCACAGCTGCTGATTTTCGTGATTTTGCAGGTGCCACTTTTCTGAAGAAAATCTGAGATCTTGTCTTCAAACATCAATTGCAATGGGTCTAATTCCTCTTAGCCTCCTAGGGGTTTTCAAGGATGCTCTACAAGCTGGTGAAGTCAGAATTTGATTTGATCAAGTCTATTGTGAGATCCAAGCTCTTCATCAAAACTGCAGGTGACTTTGGTAAAATAGAGATTAAGCATTCAACGTTTGGTCAAATCTTGTGTTTCTTAGCTTAATCCTCTACTAGAATAATTGCTATTGATGGCCTTGAAAGAATTTGAGCTCATTTGAACTCTAAGGCCTCAGATCTGGGCTCCCCGTATACTCTATTTTTTGCACACAAAATAGAGGATTAATTTGCTAATGATTAATCAGTGCTAATCACTATATTTTGGTGCAATTGAGGATTCAAATTAACCATGAGGTATCTGATACAGATCCCTATAACTTCATATTGTAATTCAGAGATGGCTTAATACTCCAACCATTCTGTACAAATTGGTTACCCTTGATTTAATGTAATTTCTGGTGATTTTATGCTGATAAATCTATTGTAATCATCTCCTAAACACCAGATTGAGTTGTAAAAGGATAGACACTACCCTTGAATCTTGAAATTGGATCAAGAGGTAAGACCCCCTTCACATTATCATGAGTACGACGCACAAGAAATAGCCAAAGTTAATGGGGAGTAGTTTTACACATGGCAGACAAAAACCATGTATCTACTCATGATGAGGAAAAATCTGTGGGGGCTAGTTGAGGGAAGAGATGAATGCCCAGAGGTGAGAGGGAAAAATGAATGGAAGAGCAGGAATGAAAAAGCATTGGGACTTATCGCACTCAATTTAAATGATGAAATCATTCATCACATCACAGGGATACAATGGGCAAAAGATGCATGGGATGAAAATAAATTATTTGGCACACAAGCTAAAAATTCAAAGATAAATCTGTTAATGCAATTCTACGAATTGGATATGAAGGAAAGTGAACCTTTAATCACACACTTGAACAGATATAAAAGCATTAAGCAACAACTGGCAACTATGGCAAAAAGGTAGAAGATGATGAGGCACTAGCAGTGCTTCTGAAGAGTGTGGACAAAGGTGAATATGAAAACATTGCAGCAACACTAAAGAATGTACCTGAATGGACAAAGAGTGATAGAAGGAGCTCTACTAGAGCAAGAGAGCAGAGGCAAAGAGAAGAAATGGCTCGACTCAATAGCAGGAGAAGAAAAAGCATTTTTCACCTGAGGAGGATTCTCTCAAGGACGAGGATGAGGAAGAGGCAGAGTAGGAGGAAGGACCTTCACTTGCCACCATAACTGTGGAAAGCGAGGACACATGGCAAGAGACTCCTACAACAAACCCAGTGGAGAAGGAACGACATCAGCAAACTTCATGGAGGCTCCTAAGGAAGTGGAGTCAGATCATCTTTTCTGAGAGAGAGAGAGAGAAAATCCACAACCCAATGTAACCTATCCCAACAGAGTAAAACCACCTGTAAGCCACTGATGATGTAGGCCATGTGGTAGATGTATGTGTGAGCACTTTAGTCAAGGTCACGACAGCGGGCACTTGTAGTAGCCTTGGACACATAGAGAGAGAGAGAGAGAGAGAGAGAGAGAGAGAGAGAGAGAGAGAGAGAGAGTGTGTGTGTGTGTGTGTCAAGGACTATGAGTTTAGGGACTTGAGGCACTGGTCACGGACTATCAAGTAAGAGGGAAACTTGGTATAGGGTCCAGGTGTGCCAGGAGTATTCACTTGAGGGGAGGTGTTGAAATATACAAGTCAATAGGGTGTGTGCGGGAACAAGGCCTTGGCTAGAGGCTGTAAAAGAGAATCTATAAATGTGAGAGAACTTGTGAAAAGGTGAGAAGTATCTACTGGGAGAGAATAAAGGGTAGCATGAGGAGATCTAGGAGGTGTGGAGATATTTTGGGAGAGGTGGAGAGAATCAAGCAAAAGAGGTGGAGTGAATTAAGGAGAAATCAGTGGGATTAGATGCTTGGATGTAAACTCTATAAATTGAGGCATTGGCCTAATGAGAATTTGTTGGTTTTTGATTATCCATGCCTACATTAAGCTATCAATTAATTTCTCACTAATCACATCTTAATTATCATCTAATCTTTTGTTAATGATGTTGATTCTAGCATTTGATCCACCATGGCTCATCACATTGCTGTAATTTTAACACCATTAGCAGCTAACACAATCATCTCTTCATTCATGGTATCTTTCCAATTCTTATGTCCAAGTGCCTCCTCAAAACATGTGGACTCTACCTTTTGTGTATAGCTTTGTACATATATGCATATGATATGATGGGCTATACCCATCATATCTCACCATTGGATATTTGAGACCTACATACACCTAGATCACTATCATGTATTATCAACAATGGTTTGGCTATACACCAAGTGTATCAACCAGGATTCTAAACTCCTCATCAAGGTTGTGTTCTCTTAGCCACTATAAGACCAAGTTGTTGCATGAATGCAAGGATGCAACAAAAAAGACACTTAGGGCTCTTGTAAAGAGTTCTAAGTTGTAGATGAATGTGGGAGTGGGCTTGACAATAATCCCACATGGGAACTTTTGGAAGTTTTAGAGTTTTTGTATAAAAAGTGGCTCATTTGAGAGCTAAGGGGGACTTTTTGGTCATTTGGTTGAGAGGCTCATAGAGAGAGCTTGCTCCATAGCTCCTTCTCATGTGCTCTCCCAAGGCTCTCCATCTCCATTCTTTCTTCAATCTTGTACTCTCTATTCTCTACGTATTCAATGATTTGAGGTTGCGGTCTACACACTTGCTAATCTAGATTTCATAATGATGTTTTGATGCTAAAATCTGATTTGTGAATTGTAGAGTGCATGTGATGAAGCTTGTGCACGCATGAAATGATGTGTAGTTGAGGCTTGTGTGATAGCTCTTTGCATGTTAGATTCTTTGCGTAAGTTGTAATTTTTGTGCTTAAGTGTAGCCTAATCTTGATGCGTTGATTATGTTAGATTGAGAAGGAATCAACGATTGATTGCTTGATTGTTGAAGAAGGATTGAGTAGGATTAGAAGTCATTAGTGTGTGGTTAACTAATCTTCTCCCATTCGGGATAGCCTCTATGCGGGTACCGGGTTGCATTCACGGATTGACAAAGTGTGTGGGTTGGAGTGTAGCCTCCGCTATGCTATGATGTCCCAAACAATGCCGCCGCTGCCAGGGACGCACACCTAAGTTAGTGAAGGGTGTTAACCATTACTTCATACTAAGTGCTCCATTGATTGCAAAATCGTGGATTAGGGTAGATTAGAGTAGAGTTTGCAAGGGCATTGAGTGTGTGATCTCAAGGGCGCCTTGTGTGTTTTTTGTTTTTGATTAGAAGCAAAAAAAAATAAAATTAAAATTAAAACCCCATTGCGGTAGAGTAATCCCGCCATTAAGTAGGTTCAAGTGGTTTCTGTTTTTGTATTTTCCAACGTCGGGCTGTAGGAGGTGTGTCGTTGGAGGTGCAGCAAAGAAAAATATATATATATATATATATATATATATATTTATATTTATATATATACGTTGAAGTGGCTGTTGGGCGGCCGGCTGAAAGCGAAGGCGAAGGCTTGTGAAAGTGTGTGGAGGTGGCGGTCGTAGGGCCGTTGGCCGTAAGCAGTGGAGGCGAGCTGTGGGCGGGCTGTAGCAAGAAACGTTGAAAGCGGCTGAAAAATATATATATATATATACGCTGCAGCCTGTAGAAGAGCAGAAGAGAAGGTCGTCGTTGCGTGGGGGCCGACGACGGCTGACAGAAGAAGGCTGAAGGCGAAGAGGTGACCGCGAGTAAGCTGCTGGTGAGGCGATTAGCAGCTGTGAAGCGAGTGCCAGTAGAAGGAGCAAAGCGTGTGGAGGCGGCTTTTTTAAAAAAAAAGAAAAATATATATATATATATATACTCTGAAGGAGGCGCAGCTTGGAGAGGCACAGTGGGGGGCGTCTTCATCGGGCGTAGCAGAAGAGGAGGTCGTCATTGCGTGTGGGCTGCGTGGAGTTGGAGGTGTGAAGTTGAAGCGCTGCAGCCAGTAGAAGGAGCTTAGGCGACAGCTGGCAGAAGCGTGGAGTGAGAGGCAGCTGAGGAGATGCCTGGCCGCTGCAAAGAGAGCGAGGAGAAGATAAGGTCCGCGGTGCATTGAAGAATCCGGCGAGGCGCACAGAGCTTCGAGCGGATAAGGTTGGTTCTTTTTTATTTTTTTTTATTTTTTTTATTAATTTTTCATGTTTTTATATTTTTTAAATAAATAATAATAATAATAAAACAACAACAAAACAATAAAAAAATATATAAAAAAATTTAAAAAAAAAGAGAGAAAAGCGAAAAAAGAGAGAATAGAAAGAAAAAAAAAGGAGAGAAAAAAAATTTTAAAAAAAATATTTTAAAAAAAACAAGAAAATAATTATTATTTTCGTATTTTGAGTCCATTTTTCATTTCTGAATTTTCTATAAAATTTTGCATAATTAAAGTAGCTTGCATTTTTTTTAGAATTTCTGTAAATTGTGTGCATAATTAGTATTTTTTAGCGTAATTCGTATTTTTTGTAATTGGTACAAAATTTATTAGTTTTTTTTTTAAAGGAAGAAAAAGGAAGAAAACAAAAGGAAAGAAATAGAAAATTAAAAAAAAATCTATAAATTATGTGTTTTTTTAGGAGTCCATATTCTTGCATATTTTGTAATTTTTTATTTTTTTTAATTTTTTGTAATTTTTTACATAATTAGGGTAACTTGCATTGTTTTAAAATTTTTGTAATTTTGTGCATACTTAGTATTTTTTAGCGTGATTCATATTTTTTGTAATTAGAAAAAAAAAGTAAAAAAATAAAATCATTTAAAAAAATAATAATAAAATCAAAATCAAAAAAATAGGATAGGTATTTATACACATATTCATTTTAGTTGCATTTAGTGGTTAGGTAGGGTAAATAAATATATATATATATATATATATATATATATATATATATATATATATATAACAAAAATAAATAAATAAAAGGAAGAAAAAAACATAAAAAACCAAAAAAAATTTGACCTTATGCACTTGCGATCGGGACGTCTTATAGATTCTGCCATAGGGCCTAGGGCACCTTCTAGAGTACCTACGCAGGAAAGTGGGACCCAATCGGTAGGAAATTTGGCAGATATTGCTGAAACCCTTTCCGAATCCCAATCCGACACCCTTTCCTCCAGAACAACTAGTTCATTGTCCATGGACAATCTAGGGCCATCAAATAGTCATCCCTTAGCCCCAAATAGGACACCCACAAGATCTTTTAATCCATTTGAAGCCAACACCATGGGGTTAACACTCAATGTGAGGCTCCAATATGTCTACACGAATGCTCAAGGAGCTGAGATCTTTAGGGATCCACAACAACGGTATCTTGTTAAGATCGCAGACATTTTCTCATAACTTGATAGAGCACCTCTAGTCAATGACCAGGGTAACATGTACATGGGTGGAGATGGTGTTCGCTACGAAGTCACCTACCATCCAGAAAATGTAGACAAATTAGGGGAGCTCTCTAAAACCGAGTTCTTAGACTTATCAAAGCTTTCCAAAGCAAGGGAGTCTAGAGATGACTGGCTCATTGAGCTGGACATGCCTGGACCATCCAATGCCCAGTCCTCAAAACCATCCATAGATGATTTACTTCTTGTAGATCTAAATTTGGAAAGGGATAGGAAAGGCAAGATGTGACAATCCCTCAGGAAGAGTTAGGAAAGGCACGCCTACTCTTGAGAGGAAGGGAGGTTCAAGTAGAGATCCCTCAAAGCCGACCTAAACGTAAATGCTGTAAGAGCCATAAAAGAATCCGTAAACAAGATGAGAGGGAACGACGTGAAAGACTACAAAAAGAAAAGGAGGAGTCTAAGAGTGAACACTCTCGCACCTCACTTCTCAGGAAAGAATGGATATCTATACTATGTCCAAGCACAAGATAGTATCAAAGACCAAGTAAAACGATCAGATGGATTCCAAGCAGGAGAAAAGCTAAAAATTGTTAGCAAAAATCGTAAAAAAAACAGAGAAACAAAAACCAAAACTCAAGTCTAAAACCGATTCAAAAGAGAGTGTCGGAAGTGCAAAGACAACGGTTGAACAAAAAAATCCGATGCAAGATGGCAAAGGAGAGCTCAAAACCGCATGGTCTTCAATGAGTGAAGACTCAAGTGGACAAGAACAGGGTCTCAATGTTGTTGGAATTAGGGTTGCAGGAATGCACACACAACTTCAAGAAGATGAGGAAGCTTGAGCACAACACTGTAGTGTATTATGAGTGCCAAAAATGAAAGATAACCAACCCTAAAAGATAATGGGCGTATATACAATGCACGGGGGAAAAAACCTCCTAGTGAGGGAAAAAGTGCCCCGGCGGTCCTAAGTGTGTTCACACACATCACTACTATAATATGGTAACAAATCCCCCCTGGAGTGATGCGGTGAACAAGAGCTAGCACTCATGTATAGGGAAGTGTCTAGCTATGTGGACGAATCCACAAAAGGGAGTAAGCCCAAAGCTTTGCGAAAAGCTTCGAACTTTTCACGAGGCAGAGCCTTTGTGAAAAGGTCTGCAAGGTTATCCTGTGTTGGCACATAAGCCAAACTAATCTCTCCTGCAGAGAGTCTCTCCCTGACATAATGGTAGTGCACCTCAATGTGCTTCGTACGAGCATGGAACACTGGGTTCCGCGCAACTGCCAATGCGCTTTGACTGTCAGTGAAGATGGTGGTGGCAGATGGCTGCCCAACACCCAAATCAGCCATAAGGCGTCTGAGCCACACACACTCAACCGTAGCTGTGAAAGCTGCCCTGTACTCAGCTTCACAACTAGAAGTGGCCACAGTAGGCTGCTTCTTGCTCAACCATGATATGCATGAGCTTCCAAGCATGAAGCAAAAACCACTCGTGGACACGCGTGTGTCATAACAACCAGCCCAGTCAGAATCTGAAAAAACATGTAAATCTGGCGGCAATGATCCCCCCTTGGGATAAAACAACCCAAGATGCCGAGTACCACTCAAATAGCGAAAGATACGCTTCACTACCTGCCAATGCTTAATGCCTGGGCTATGCATAAATCTGCTCACCTGTGAGACTGCAAACTGAATGTCTGGCCTCGTAATGCATACATAAATGAGGCAACCAACAGCTGTCTGATAGAGTGTGACATCAAAGTGATCTCCAGCATCATGAAGACTCAACTTCAAACCTGTCTCCATTGGAGTAGCAATAGGCTTGCAGTCTTCAAGGCCAAATCTCCGCAACAATGTTTCAATATACTTTGTCTGACACAAAGCAATACCTCCATCACACTGCTTAAATTGTATCCCCAAATAATGATGCAAATGCCCCAAATCTGACATCTCAAAAGAGGCATTCAAATCAGCCTTAAAATCAGCAATATGACTCTCATTTGGTCCTGTGAGCAGCATGTCATCGACATAGAGAGCAATGATTAGATGTACACCATCCACACGTTTAACATACAAAGTGCTTTCTGTTGGACTATTCTGAAACCCATGTGCAGTCAAATATGCATGTATTTTTTCATACCAAGCTCGTGGAGCTTGCTTTAAACCATATAAAGCCTTTTTTAACCTGCACACTTTGTTTTCCTGCCCTCTTTGAACAAAACCACGAGGCTGCGATACATACACCTCCTCATGCAAATCTCCATTTAAGAACGCAGTCTTTATGTCCAACTGATGTACATTCCAACCATTATGAGCTGCTAATGCACAGATGCTACGAACAGTGGTCATACGACATGTGGGAGCAAAAGTCTCATCAAAATCAATGCCCTTCTCTTGAGCATAACCTTTTGCAACAAGCCTAGCCTTATGGCGATCCACTGTGCCATCAGGCTTACGCTTCAATTTGTATACCCACTTAGTGCCAATGGCCTTCTTGCCAGGGGGCAAGTCACATAAAGACCATGTACCATTCTTCATAATAGCATCGTATTCTGCTTGCATAGCAGCCATCCAATTTTCTGAACTTTGTGCCTCATCAAATGAAACAGGCTCACTTTCATCGCACATACTAGAAACAGCCAATGCATAACAATCTGACGCATAAGAGGCACCATGAGAGCCAGAACGAGTGCGACTAGACAAAGGGGCATCCAACTTGCTGTCACGCAGAGTCTGCACCAGCCATCTAGGCATATTCCTAGAGCCCTCAATCTCTTGTCTCTCATCCTCAAGTGCATCATGCACATCTGCATCAGATATAGGCTGATCTGTGCCATCATTTAAAACCTGCATAGGCTGAAAAACTGCCTCATGAGGTATTGCACTTGACTGTGCACCACTGAAAAGAGGCAACAATGTATCATAGACATCACGTGAGCTGATATCTGTCTCCTTAGTACATGAAACCAAGGGCTGAACTGCATCTTCCACAAATACAACATCACGGCTAACCAAAATGCGCTTTGTCTGTGGATGATACAAACGATAGCCTTTGCTCTCAGCACTATATCCAACAAAAATACATTTGACAGCTTTGTCATCCAATTTTCTGCGATGTTGCACAGGCACTAATGCATATGCCAGGCAACCAAAAACACGTAAATGGCCAACAGATGGCTTGCGGCTATGCCAAGCCTCATATGGAGTGACAACCTGTAATGCTTTGGTGGGACACCTGTTTAGTACATAAGTGGCACACATGACAGCCTCAAGCCAAAAACCATGTGGTAGACTTTGACTCTTAACCATACATCTTGCCATTTCCATGAGAGACCTGTTTTTCCTCTTAGCCACACCATTTTGCTGTGGTGTATACGGCACTGTACATTGGTGTTTTATCCCACGCTCAGCCAGAAATGCATTAAATTCTGAAGACATATACTCCCCCCCTCGATCTGAACGGAGGGTGCCCATCTTACTTTCTGACACATTTTCAGCCATAACCAAAAACTGTTTGAAGCACAAAAACACTTCGGACTTTGCCTTCAAAGGATATACCCATGCATGCCTGGTAAAATCATCAATGAAAGTCACGAAGTAAAGGTAGTTTCCAAATGATGGAGTTTGCATGGGACCACAAACATCACTGTGAACAAGCTGCAATCTGCGTTCAGCTCTCACTGATCCATCTTTGGGAAAGGAAGCACGCTGCATTTTACCCAATATGCAGCCCTCACAAACATGCTTGACAGGTGCCTCAAGCTTAGGCAAAGAAGACACCATTTCAGATTTCTGCAGGCGCAGCAAACTTGCAAAATTCAGATGACCAAAACGTGCATGCCACAGTTTTGCATCTGAAATAGCCTGCGTATCCATAATAGCACATGCTGAATCCTCTACACATTTGCCATCCATATTGAGCTTATACAGCCCTCGACATAGTGAACCAGATGCTACAATGATGTCACCACAAGAGAGATCATGAACAGTACATCTGTCATCCACAAATTTTACAACCAAACCTGTTTTGGCAAATGCGGAGACTGACAGCAGATTCTTTTTGATCCCTGGCACATACAATGCATCAAAAAGTGTAAAGGTGTTGCCATTTGCAACATTCAGCACAATCTGTCCAACTCCTTCAACGGGATAAGAGGAGTTATTGGCACAAGTGACAGTATTCCCTGTGGGAGCAGACTCAAGGAAAGTGAATAAACTGCTCTGCGAGGTGATATGCTTAGTGGCACCACTGTCAAAGTACCATACATCTGAATCTACTGCAGACATACATGTGTCATGCAAAGATGGGTCATAACTGCACTGCGCATTGAATGCCCATTCTGTATCTAGCACAACATTAGCAGATTCATTGTTAGAAGGAGAGGCATCTGCAACAGCCATACCAGCCTCTTTCTTCTTAGCCTCTTTCGCAGCCAGCTTAGGACACGCTTTGATGACATGATCATTTCCCTTACAGTACTTGCAAAATGTCTTCTGTTTGTCACCCTTCTTCTCATCTTTGTCTTCCTTCTTTGGTTGCGCAGCATTTGCAGATTTCTGCTTACTAGAAGAAAAGCCAGCTTTACCTTTCCCGCTTCTCTGACTAGCAACGAAAGCTTGATCTGCGACACGCATAATATTCCTGTTTTGCCTTGACTGGTCTTCTTGCAGCAAAACAGAAACTAACTCCTCAAATGATAAGGCATTGGGATTGCCTTTCATCATCAAGCGAAGAGTGGAAGCAAAACCCTGATAAGAATCTGGTAGACCATTCAAAACAGTCTGCACAAGTGAACTGTCTGACAGGATTTCATCTGCAGAAATGAGCTGCTCTTTGAAATCCTTGATCTTTGTCAAAAAGCTATCCATAGAATCACCTTCGTTCATATGCTCACTCTCCAACTGTTTTCGGAGATAAGCAACACGAGCCTCATTTCTTGCCTGATACAATGTGGCAAGTACATCCCAAGCATCCTTAGAAGTCCTGCAGGAGCGAATATGTGGGATAATGGTACGTTTGACAGACAGCGCAATCAAGGCATGAGCCTGCGCATCTCTACCATCCCAACGAATCTGCTCTGCTGAAAGTGGTGGTTCTCGAACAGCTGCTACAGCACTTGTGCCTGCACCATCATCAACAGTATCTGTTTCTGATGTGTTTGCAGCATTCCCAGCCACAATAGGACGTGCATCAATACCCTGCACAATGTTCCATAACCCCTTTGCTACCAATACATGTCGTATCATATATGCCCACAATGGATAGTTGGTGCCATCGAACTTATCCTCAGCAGCCAACATGCGGAATACATCATTGTTGTCAGCCATGGCCAATGACTGTACTACTAGATGTAAATGCTGTCTGTAAGAGGTAAACCTGTATAAAATCGACCTGTGCTATGTAGCACAGCCCAAAACAGACGAATGGGCACCTGTCCTGCAGATTTTAATCTTGACAGAAAATCTGCACAGTAGGACGATTTTGCCTGCGCAGTACTTGGAATGCAAAAACGGAGGGCGAAATGACTTCAGATCAAAATTCTGAAACGAACAAGTCCTACGGGCTTTCCCACGGCATATACTAACCTGCAGACGCTCGTGAAACCTCGTTGCAATCGGAGGAGATGAAGCGGCAGGTGCCGGTGATGCTGCCCGGGAGGAGGAAGCCTGCTCTGATACCAATTGTTGGAATTAGGGTTGCAGGAATGCACACACAACTTCAAGAAGATGAGGAAGCTTGAGCACAACACTGTAGTGTATTATGAGTGCCAAAAATGAAAGATAACCAACCCTAAAAGATAATGGGCGTATATACAATGCACGGGGGAAAAAACCTCCTAGTGAGGGAAAAAGTGCCCCGGCGGTCCTAAGTGTGTTCACACACATCACTACTATAATATGGTAACAAATGTTCCCCCCAACTTCACACAGTACACTCTTCAGGATCGGAAGATTGTTCTTCAACAGCCCATGAGACAAAAACCAAGCATGCCAGGGGTTTCATACGATGGTCCAGAAGATGCAAAAAAGATTGATATTGCTAAGCCAGGAGAAGAACCTCGCTATGTGTGGATTGCCACAGACTTGTCCTTAGATGAGGAGAAGTTATTAATTCAAACAATAAAGGAGTATCGCGATGTTTTTGCTTGGAGTTATAAAGACCTCAAAGGAGTTGATCCAAGCATATGTCAGCATACAATTCCATTGCGAGAGGATGCAAAGCCCTCCAAGCAACGTCCTTATACTTACAATGAAAATTTCGCACGGAAGATAAAGGAAGAAATAGACAAGCTCTTAGAGGCAGAATTTATCTATGAGATTGAACACACTGAATGGGTCTCCCCTATTGTAGTGGTGCCCAAGAAAAATGGAAAACTTCGAGTATGTGTAAACCTCAAGAAGGTAAATGCAGCTACTGTGTGTGATCATTATCCACTTCCAATCACGGATCATGTTCTGAAACGAGTTGCAGGGAAAAAGGCATATAGTTTCTTAGATGGATTCTCCGGTTACAATCAAGTGTCAATTGATCCAAAGGATCAACACAAGACAGCCTTTGCTACTGAAGATGCGTGCTCCTACCGCGCTCGAGGACGTGCACAAAATAGGAAGGGGGGAGTGTTGCATGACGAATGAAGATCAATGCAAGGATGCAACAAAAAAGACACTTAGGGCTCTTGTAAAGAGTTCCAAGTTGTAGATGAATGTGGGAGTGGGCTTGACAATAATCCCACATGGGAACTTTTGGAAGTTTTAGAGTTTTTGTATAAAAAGTGGCTCATTTGAGATCTAAGGGAGACTTTTTGGTCATTTGGTTTAGAGGCTCATAGAGAGAGCTTGCTCCATAGCTCCTTCTCATGTGCTCTCCCAAGGCTCTCCATCTCCATTCTTGCTTCAATCTTGTACTCTCTATTCTCTACGTATTCAATGATTTGAGGTTGCGGTCTACACACTTGCTAATCTAGATTTCATAATGATGTTTTGATGCTAAAATCTGATTTGTGAATTGTAGAGTGCATGTGTTGAAGCTTGTGCATGAAATGATGTGTAGTTGAGGCTTGTGTGATAGCTCTTTGCATGTTAGATTCTTTGCATAAGTTGTATTTTTGTGCTTAAGTGTAGCCTAATCTTGATGCGTTGATTATGTTAGATTGAGAAGGAATCAACGATTGATTGCTTGATTGTTGAAGAAGGATTGAGTAGGATTAGAAGTCATTAGTGTGTGGTTAACTAATCTTCTCCCATTCGGGATAGCCTCTATGCGCTAACCGGGTTGCATTCACGGATTGACAAAGTGTGTGGGTTGGAGTGTAGCCTCCGCTATGCTATGATGTCCCAAACACAAGTGTATACACCAAGTGTATCAACCAAGATTCTAAACTCCTCATCAAGGTTGTGTTCTCTTAGCCACTATAAGACCAAGTGTATCAACCAGGATTCTAAACTCCTCATCAAGGTTGTGTTCTCTTAGCCACTATAAGACCTACTAAAGCATCATTCCTTATAAAGGTTGATCCACCTTGTCTTTTCCCTTACATGATGCATGTGAACTTGTTGAATTCAACACCTACAGAGTAACACCACATGACACATCAAAATATGTAACATTCTACCTCAACCTACCTAACTAAGATCTCATAATGAAACCATTGCTAGATGTTGCTAGAGGACTCTTTTGGTTCACTAAGTGCCTTTGATTCCTGCTCAACATTTAAGGCACCCATTTGATTCTTTACTTTAGAATGCTTCAGTGGTGTATACCACTTACTCATCTCATCAAACACAACATTCCTACTCACTTGTAGCTTACACATATGGTGGGGTTATAGATGCTATAGCCTTTCTGCTCAAGGGAATAAGCAATGAATGTATCTCATCTACTGTTGCTAGTACATGCAATTAAGAAAATCATGCACCCAAGCACTTTCAAGTGTGACAAATCTAATTTACTTTTATTTAAACATTGTGTAATTGCTACTGCCCTACTTGAAAATAATGAGATATCTCTTTCTCATTGATCAATACGTAAGAAACTTTCTCATTGATCAATACATAAGAAACTTTCTCATTGATCAATACACAAGAAACTTTTCACTATGCATGTTTTTCCTTTCTACAACCCCATTCTGTTGTTACAAGGTGTACATGCTTGTAAACTACCTCTTTATCCCAAAATCTCTCAAATAGTCATGGAGAACTATTCTCCCTCACTATCTAACCTTAGGTATTTTATGTGCATGCCTTTTTCTTGCTCTACCATAGCTTTGAAGCACTAAAAGTGAGTAAACGCTTCTCTTCCATGAAATACACCCACACTTTCCCTACTATGGACTAATGGGAGAGAAGACAAGGCACTATTAATTATTCATGAGCTTGAAAGATGGAACTATATGGACAAGCATGGACCGTCAGATGGCTCATTCCCTAGAGGATCAAGTGATGGCACAAACAAGGAGGCCGAGGATATGCCACCAAGGGTCTAGCAAAAGATATCAAGGAACCAGCCTCACAAGTGCACAACAATCTGCAGAGCAACCTAAGGACATCGGGGCTTTCCACGAACTAGATGGGACTATATAAAAAAGCAAGGACCAATAGATGGCTCACACCCTAGAGGACCAAGCAATGATGCAAAATAAAGAGGCCAAGTATGCCAATTAGGGTTCGAAAGAAGATATCAAGGAGCCACCCTTAGGGGTGCAATAGCAGTTGAAGAGCAACCTAAGGACATCGAGGCTTTCCAAGAAACTCCAACAAAGAAAGAGGATAAGCCCTATGGGATGGAATTCCCAGACCTCAATGCCAATGCTTTAGAGGAACCACCTCGGCCATAAGAGGGTAGAAAAATGCAAGCAAAAGAAGAGGTCTCCCCATCACAAACCAGAGAACCATTCCATACTCGGCATACGAGCCTCTACCTAATGAGCAACAGCAGTAGGCCATGACGTGCTCCTCTCCACACCATTACCCAAGCATTCTCTAGTTGGATTGCCTTATTCTAGAACTCTTGAAGGGTCCCCTAGGGAGGAGGAAAGGTCTCTATTAACTTCAAAGAAGTCTAAATGGGGACCCAAAGAACCCATTACCTCAACATGTAATATCCAAGATCTTGGGGAAGCCGAGCCACAAGAACTTTAGCTCATGTGGTGAGCTAAGAAACATTCTCCCCCTCCTACATGGTAAGATTATTAAGCTCTGAGTTATTAAAATTATAATAATTTCTTAGCCTAAAAGGGTTGGCCAATCAAAGAAATGATCTGCAAATTGGTTGTACCATTGGCCGTCTCCTTCCTCAAGAGTTGTGGGAAAGAGAACCAACTGGGTATCATTCCCATTGAGTCTTTGAGAGTCACACATCATGATAAACTGCCTTACATGGTCTTTTGCATCCTCGATGATAATACCTTTGAAGGCTGGTAACCTCACTTGCACTTAGCCTTTGCTAAGGGTTCCAGACCTTGAGGAACAGCCATAGTTGGGGAAGTAAGGGAGGTGTGGGGAATAGTAAGAGAACGAGAAGGTTACTATAGAACTAAGTCTACAGCTTTACTTGAGTGTGGTTTGCATGGGTGAAGAACCACTAGAAGCTCTCATTTAGGGGGCATACACACTATATCGCCACCCAAAAGGTAGAATGTCCTTGACCTTTGTGAACTATTGGGACTGCTCACTCTACACTTACACTCACTCTATACAAAAGAAAGCAAGGTCTACAAATAAGTGAGGTTTAACCCTCATGAATGTTATGTGGAAGATTTCAACAACTAGTGTTGCTTGGTTGCAAATAGAAATAGAGTTGGCAGAATACATTGACATGTAAGCTTGCTTGAAGTTTGGCATGTAAGCTATTAACAACCAGTGATGGTTGGGTACAAAAAGGAAACATAGTTGGCAGAATGTTTACATTGGCATGCTTGAAGTGAAGACTGAAAAGTTTGCACAACATGGTATGGGTTTGATCATAGACATTGATATTTGGCATAAATGCATTGGACATATCAATATTCAATGGCAGCTAAAGCATATGCAAGCCCAAAGTATTATTATAGGTTTTCCAAAGTTCAAAGTGGATGGAATGCATAAAGTATGTGATGTGTGCCAATCGGGCAAGCAGGCTAGCATGCATTTTTTCTTGAAAAGTATGTAATTCAGTGACCTTGGATGTGGTGCATTCTGATGTTTGGGGACCAACAAAGATACCATCAATTAGGGATTGGCATTTAGCTATTATTATATATCTTATAGTAAGACAACCCTAGGAGAAAACCCAGAGGCACTCGTGCAGAAGGCGGTCGACGAGGCGGAGAAGGTAATGTTTTTTTCCAATGCTTCCCAAATTTGATGTGCACAGCCTAATGGGCATGTACATCATGCACATGTGATGGCATACCAATGAGGGGCCAGCAGGGGGCCTATCTGAAGGCTTGCGTGGGCATGCCTACTCTTTTTTGAACTGCAGGCCTACCCACGCAAACCTTTGGACAGGCTGTGTGTAGGCCCCTAATTGGCATGCCATCACATGCGCATGATGTACACGATCATTAGGCCCTACACGTCAAATTTTAGTTTAATCCAATTTTTAAAAAATGGCCTTCAATGCATTGCATGTTAGATGCCTAAATCTGTATGGTGGTGTGTGTAAGAAATTGTTTATCTTGATGAGTTTGCATCAAGACAAAGTGGAAGATCCGAGGTAAGGGTAGGGTGCATGACTCAGTGCTCAAGAAGTATATTGGAAAACTTGCCATGCAAACTTAACAATGATCTCATCATTTTCCACAAGAGCTACTCTCCCAGATTTGCAATGTTTTTTTTAAGCTCAAAGCACTCACCAAGGGTGCTCCATTTAAAATAATCCCTATTCAACAACCAGTCCATATAAATTAGTACTTCTTCATTAATCCAAGCTCCTTTATCTCTATTCTCGACACAAAGATTAGCTTGTACTCTATGGTGGCCTGTGGCATTGTTGTGGGGGTACATGATCCAACGCAGTTAGAGTGGATCTCCAAAGGATAGCATGTGTTGATTCTAGCCACCATCAAGGTGGCTTCATAGATAGGAGAACCCAGTAGAGCAAGAAGCCTAGGATATAGCTATAGATGTCTAGTATGAGATATCTTTTTGTACCCTTTTTTACTATGAATGGAATTTGGGTTGTGTAGTTTTTTGTTTAAACATGTCTTATGTTGTGTTTTATTAGTAAACTCTAGAATTTTATATCAAATTACAGATGTAATGTAAATAAACTTTATAACCATTCAAAGATGCAAATAAAACAACAAATTATATTAACTCAAATTAAATGAGACTCATTTGCAACACAAGATCACAACAATTCTTTTGTATTAATCAAAATATACACCAAGGTTTTCATAGATTTCAAGTACATATATGTAAGATGGGTAGGATGAGAGATAATAATCCTAAAGATCCTAGCCAAGATGATCTCTTCAGTGCCGCATGCATTGCATCAAATGCATGTCTTTCTCATTGATGATGACCCTCTTTGCATGGACCACCGCGTGTACAATGTCCCCAAAGATGTCAACTATATAAGCCTCTACAGCCTCCTATAGTGCCTCCATAGCCTATGTTATCCACCACATAGGTAGTGGACATGTTGCCATGTGAGCCCAAGACCTTCCCTTGTACTGTAAATCTTACATAATCTCTCAAACGACGTGTTGGAAGGATGCCTTCAGGAGAACTAGGTCTAGAGACTTCTGATACTTCCCTGATCTCACAAGGAGCCACCATGTCGGGCCTGGGTCTCCACCTACACTTGTGGTGTTACTCAGGTGTGATGGTGCGGGGTGCACCAGGTCTATTCTTTGAGGGGGGCTAGACTCTCCTCATGGTTTGCTTCATGCAAGCCATGTGAATGGTGGTGAGAGAAAGGAAGAAGAGATAAGAAATGAGGCTTACTTTAGCCAAAAACTATTTTTTGTCAAATATACATGATTTTGTCAATTTATAATTTTTAAAATTAGTTTTATTAATCATATTTGGTTGAAATTTGATGGGTCCTTAGATCATGGATGGTACATACAAATAAATACTCAGCCCCATGTAAAGCCTGTAAGGTGAAATTTGATGGGTGCATAGGTCATAGACATTAAACCTTAGGGTCTGCTCTTGTCCATTCACACTCCTTTTTACACTTTTTTTTTCTCACACCTTCTTCCCAACCCATTATCTCCTTGCCCACACTCTTCACCATTAACCCATCCCATTTTTTTGCATTCACACCTTCACTACACCATCATTATAAAAAGGTTGTTTTCATTTAGCTTGTGCATATGTACACTTGGAGAGGATGTGTGATTTTTGGGCTTGTTCACACGTCGTGTTTCACACACCTACATAAATTTTGGGGATGTTCACACGCTTGAGTGTGATTATGAGTTCGTTCACCCGTGATTACATTTTATGTGATTGTGAGGGCTTGTGTTGAGTTTTGATTCGCATTGTTCACGTGCATTGGCACTTTATTTGGGATTATTCACATGCTTAGTGCTTTGTGAGCATGTTTCCACATTTTTTTGGTGCTGCTTTGTGGAGTGTTCACACATTTAGGGATACCTTTTGGAGAGTGTTCACGCACATTTATGAGTTCCTCCTACTATTTTTACCCCTCATTCGATCAACACTCTACACCCCATCATCGTCATCGAAATCACTATGTTACCATCTCAGATCCTGATCTTAGGAGGGTTGCTTATGCATTGTCTTCATGGCTCTTCATGGCTCTATGCTCGTCACATCGTGAGCTACCATTTCATGTTATGGATCATATTTCCTTGTCACATTCACACATACTTTTGGCACTTCAAGGTTTGGGCCTTTAGACCCTCATTCATTGACTTCATGCTATGATAAGGTAGCCTATTCATGCCACAGGTGGTTTTTCAAGCTTGAGGGATTGATGCCTAGTTATTTGAGGCATTTGTTTGATGAGGTGGATGTATGTGACAGATGGTCTACACACGGGGATTTCATTGTTTTATTGCTTGACTACCTTCACATGGATGGTTTGGCATTGTTCACATGGGACGATTCTTCCTTGGGCATCTCACATGAGTGAACTACACCGACATAGGTTCAGATGATGATGATGATGATATATCACACCCACATATCTATGATGATGTATCTCATATATATACACATGATGTATCGCACACACACACTTATGATGATATTGATACAGGTGTACATGATGATACACATGCACATGATCATAGTGATGCACATGCACATGATGGTATTGCACATATATACATGATAATGATGTATGTGCTAGTGATGTGTGTCATGTGGGCATGATCTCGAGGGCAGAGATGGCAGCAAGCACACCAAACATTGATACTTCTATGCTTATCTTCCTTCTTACGGATCATGTGAATATTAGTTGATCGTGGGAGCATTCTAGAGGATAGTGTGCATTTGATTAGTTGATCGTGGGAGCATTCTAGAGGATAGTGTGCATTTGATTAGTGATACATCTAGTATAGCACACGAGTTTAGTGATACTTCACATGTGGGTTCTTGGGATACTTATGGGCATAGGCATTAGTTCCTTATCCTACATAGGATAGGCTATTCTTCTAGGACTTTCACACGTGGGGACATTCAAGATTTCACCACTACCACTACTCCTAGTTCTTATAGCTTACGTGGCAGCATATGTAGTACACATATATGCACAGTTAGATATTGTGTATGAGAGTACTGGGGACTTTATTGAGGTGAGGCCTCATAGGAGAGGTAGGCTGATGCATAAGCAACCCTCCTAAGATCAGGATCTGTGTATGTTGCTTATGCATCAGACTTAGTAGAGGGTATGTTGCATAGTTTGGATCATATTTATACATGCATAGATGTAGTGGATCATGCCGTTGATTGTTTGAGTGCCACTACATGGCACGAGGGTATTGGTTCATATTTGATCTTGCATGATGCCGACCTCGAGTTGTGTTCATTTAGTCTCCACGATTGTTCAACATGATCCTATGGTCTTTGGAGCAAGATATTTCTCTTTGGGTGCAATCCATGCCACGCGACATTCAAATGCACCTGCGAAATATCATAGTCTTGGTTTACATGATGTTTTTTTGTGTGCCAAGACTATTTAACATTCCGGCCAGGAGTTTTGAGCTCATTGGTGGATCTCTTTAGCGCCATATTCACACTCTAATTGTTGCAAGGATGGGCTGAAATAGTTTTCCCTTGTATTTGAGCTTTTATTCCAACCCAGGAGCTATTTCTACATCAGCTTCGGAGGTCTGAGATGTGTACCATGCACACTCATTTAATCCTAGAGGATATGCGACTAGCTTCCTCATCGACAGTGGTTCCTCTATTTGATCGAGCTCACCACGGAGCCATTGTCTTGGAGTTTGCATGCTTCGGATTTCCTTTTGATCCAAACGGAGGCATAGCTAGCCTCACCATTGACATTGGTTCTCTACAATTTCCATTTGACCTAGGCGACGGATGGAGAGCCGTTGTCTTGGATTTCACATGGCTTGGACTTCCATTTGATCCAAGCGATTGCATCATTAGCTTCATCATCACGATGGGAGTCCCTTATCCTTCTTCATGTGTTGGTGTTCCACAACATAGTTTTGGATGTGATATTTTTTGGCTTTTGTATATAGCCTTTTGCATCTTTTGTACATGACCACCCTTTGATTTTGAGGACAAAATCATTGTAGGAGGGGATGGTGTGTAATGAAGCAATTACATATGCACATGCACATGTATGGGTTTGGGCCTAGGCACATAGACCTTGGGTACCTTGAGCATAGGTTGGGGCATGGGCACATGCACATGTATGGGTTTGGGCCTAGGCACATAGACCTTGGGTACCTTGAGCATAGGTTTGGAGCATGGGCATACTGTTAGCCAGTGTGAAATGGCCAAGCACTATCTAAGTGTTCTTGGTCTTGGCTATTGTACCCTTTTAGTACTTTTACCTTACCTTTTAATATCATTTGATATGATAGACATCTTGTCGTCCTGGAGCTTATGCCCAGCTCATTCATGGTGGAAATTTTTCCATGTCTAGGTGCTACTCCCTAGGATGAGTTGGATATGTGTGTACTCTATGCTAATGAGTGAAATCCCCTAGGTCCCTTCATTGCATTAGTATCAGAGCCATGGATTCTCTTCATTGTAGGTATCGTCTCACAAAGCAACATTCATGTGAATAGATCATCATAAAGCAAGGCAACTTATGTCACTGTGGTAGATGCCATATGGTGCATCCCTAGTGCAATGTTGGTATCAAAGCTATGTGCATCCACAATACATCATAAACCAAGGCAACCTACGTCATATAGAGGCTGCCATGCGATGCATCCCTAGTGCGATGTTGGTACCAAAGCTATCTTTTTTTTAAAAAACTTCACTTGAAGCCTTATATATATAGTAGTGTCTCCATTACAAAGATCCATCTTTGCTTATGTAGAATAGTAATGTGTAGGTTCTACATGTAAAATCAAATTGATCATAGTTGGGAACTCTTGACTTCCTTGTAATAAAAACTATTTGGTATATCTCTACCAAGACTGCAAAATGTGGATGCTGAAGTGCTAAAATGCTTGCGAAATAATGCTCATATGATAAGTATACTTGGTTATATCTGTGGTTATTTAATATACTAGCATTTAAACCTAGATTAGGTCTAATAAGTTTTATATCTACCTTTCTTTGACTTTAAGTTCAAGGGTGGCTATGGGTTTAGGTTTTCTTGGTTGCCATCTAGGTAGCTATATCTATTTTAAGAGCTAATTAGAATTCCACTCAAGCCAATTTACTTGGACTTGGTAACATAGGTGAGCTATATATGAGTACGAGATCCAAATAGACTACTGAAGAATATGCAACAAACTTGGACATGGCTAGACACTTAAAGTCGATTCATATCGAAAAAGGATGAAGTTTACAATGCTTGATGTTGCTCAAAGCCTTACTAGAGTGAAATTAGACTTACGACAATCGAACTTTGCCAGTTTTATTTGTTTAAAAATTGTGTGCAGGCTCTGTTAGCTATGAACTGACTTCTTTGCCGATAGGACGTCCAACTCTGTTATGTGCCTTGTCATGGGGTTTGTGATCGGGTGGTAACGAGTAGAGCACCAAATGATTTTTTGAAGGGCCATGTGTAAAGGAAAGTCTCTACTAAAAAGGAGCCTTAGTCACACGAAGGGCATGTTGATGGTTGAGCTTACCACCCGTGGTGGCCAAATATTAAAAGTGGAAGTCGAAGGTGAAGCATCATTTAGGGGAAAGGCTATTTAAAAGGTCAAGAAGTATGCTCTCTCTTTGATGTTAAATGTGTTGAGGGCGATGAGGTTGCACCATGAAGAAGCGGCAGCTGCTAGCAATAGGGGAAACCCCAGCTATTTTAGCGGCATCATGCCGCCAGAATTAGCCACATGTCCGCCACCGACGAGTGATCCCTCTCAAGCGGAGTACACAGTTCATGGTTTCACACGAGGCTGCTACCAACTCTCTCCCCACTGGGCGGCCTGCGTGACCGACGTCCACCATCCGAGTGGAGAAAACCTTGTGGTTTTCCCATATCCATCTGCGGAGCTGCGTAGGGCGTGGTATGACGCCGCCATGACAGAGCTCTATGATGTTGACACGTGGCGGCTCCCAATGCACTTAGGCTTCAACATGCCATGGTGGATGCAAATGACTACTACTAGTGCACAAGAAGAGAGCCACCATCACACACCCCCGTGTGACCCTCCCCCTCTTGATTTGAGCCGCTTGAGGGCCTACCCGGATGCAGAAACCTCTCCATCTCTTGGTCGCATCAATTTGCAGCTCACTATTGCCCCCCCATCTCCACATGAACACCCTCCTCCACTACAGTCCTTAGACGGAAGGACCAACATTCCTGTCCATTTGGGCCTCATTATTCCAACTACAACCCACACACATGCTCCAACTTATTGAAGCTTGTCTCTCTCTCTCTCTCTTAATGCTTACATATTCTCATTTAAAGGTCCACAATATTAATGCCCCCCTTAAAGCCCATATTTTCTTAAAGCCCACTTATTAAAAAGCCACGGTGACTTATTAAAAAGTCATTCTTGGTAGTGTCTGTCGGTCCCTCCCTTCGGCACCATCATATACAGGTGAAGTGGGTTGCTTAGTTAATCAACAATATTCTGTCCACCATGCTAGCAATCTAATGATGGAGATCGGTTGCATGTGTGTTTTCTCTTATATTCTATTTTGTTTGTCACAGGAACATCAAGTTGAATGACTAATCATTTTTAATTTTTTGGGGCTTGCTTGGAAATTTGAAAGTACACTACTCACACACACTAGATGCCATCACTTGCACAGCGTAGATTTGAACCCATCACCTAGGGACTCTCTTTTTTTGAAAAAAAAATCTCATTGTCTTCTACAATGTGTAGCCGAGCTACCAAGACTCCATTCGCGGTTTTATAATTGGGGCATGTTCTTTGTAGTAGTCAATTTGGATTAGCTCACGTTATGTTCTTTTTTTATTTAGCAATGGTATATTGTGACTTACCTATGTAATGAATATTACACAAAAATTTATATATTTTAGTACAATTAGTGATTGTAAATCATAATAATACGTTCTTAAATTGAAATATATGCATTTTATACCTTTTTCGTTGGTTTTGCGTTCACTTTTCTTGGTTATTTTAACTTAATGTCAAATATGTTTTATGTTCTAGGGTGTATCAATTTTATTTACAAGTGTCTATATAGCGTATGTCGTTTAAAACAATATTTGGCTTGTCAAATCTTTCTCTCAAGCTAGTTGTTTGTGACTTTACATTAGAATTTAATGATTGTAGTGGTTCTTGTAGCTTAACATATATTATGCTATACAATGTACATAATCATAAAAATTGTAGCTTAACATATATTATGCTATAAGATGTACATATTAAGGTCACTTTATTTAAGTAATGTTAAAAAATTTGTTTCATATATAGTAAAGTGATTAGATCAAGAATGCATTTCATTGCAATAAACATGTATGAGCTTTCAGCACTTGTCTTGATATATAAATAATACTTTTATTATGTAGTAATATTAAATATAAAAATAGATAAGTTAATTATTTTTTCCTTTTTTCTTATATATATATATATATATATATATATATATATATATATATATGATTGTGTGTGATTAATTTTCATTAAAAAAATTTATAAATAATGGCTAATTAAATTATATTATATCATATCAAATGATTGCTAATTAAATTAAATTATACATCAAATGGTTGATGCTCTACAAACTCTTAGGGTTTGACCCCTTACTTCTTCATTTAATTTATTCAATAAGTAAAATTAAAATATAGATATTAAATATCATAATCACTTATTATCCTATAATGATTAAGGATATTGCAAAGCTTTTTATAGTCATTACAATATGTAGTTTTATTATTATTATTTCGTTGAGCTTTGCATACATACATTCTTTAATACTTTACCTAAAGAGTGATTATTAAACTTTGATTAAGCTAAATTGTAAGTTAATAATTACTTCTTTTGCATTAAAAATAGAAAACATAGTCAATGGACCTTGTGAGTTAATTTTTAATGAAGCACTCTTTTTTATGATATGATTTTGATCAGCATCGCATTAATAGAATTTGATATTTAATGATAAAATTTTAGAGTAATTCTTCATCATATAGTGGTTAACTCATTGAGAATTTATGCAAGTATTCATGAAAATTTATAGTGGTTAGCTCATTGAGAATTTATGCAAGTATTCATGAAAATTTATTCTAGCTTAGAGAGAAGCACAGAGAAGTAGAGGGAGAAGGAAGGTGCCTCGGAAGCTATAGCATCGTCATCATCACCATGTGGAAAATGGGCTGCCATTTTTTTCTCTTGATCAATGCCATGGAGATAGAATATACTAATAGTGTTATCATTATTAAACCTTGCATAGAAGGGAGGTTCATATGGGTGTTTCAAAGGGGATTTTCTTATGCATGTATAGATGACAAGTGTTTTTTAAAAATTCCATCAACTGTGTGGTTAATATAGTGTTATGTTACAGGGATGGAGAACTATTGGTGATGGATATATAACTCTTATTATTAATGAGATTTGCTATAAAGAGTTTAATAATTCAATTAAAGTGGATGATAGCACTACAATAACTAATTTTGTGGTATGTACAAAGAATTAAGAATTAAGGTTTATAAAATTATAATCACTAAGACTATCTCATGCTTAATGACATCATTAATTGAATATGGGTCTTTAGTAATCCCATGCTCGATGACATCATTGAGCATGATGTCACTGATTGGATATGAATCATAACTGTACTTCACAGATGCTAACTACTAAAGAAGTTGCACTAAAATCAAGCATACACTCAAGATATTATGGTATGTACAAAGAATTAAGCTTTATTAAAAATATAATCACTAAGATTATCTCATGCTCAATGACCCAACAATTGATTGGATATGAGTCATTAGCATTCCTTGATAAGCTTAGTTGAGATATGCTAATAACTACTAAAGAAGTTGTGCTCATCAAACATGCATTCAAGATTAATAGTAAGCATCACACTTAACAAGAGCAAAAGCTTAACAATGTGCAAGAGACATGATATCCCCACAAAGGACCGCTTCGTATTACTCACAAGAGAGATTACAAAAGCTATATCTCTCACATGTGCCACGCAGTGTGAGCCTCCTAAATATGCCCATCAAAGAAAGGTTCCTAGATCCACTTGTTGACTTGCCCACTTGGCCATGTGCCCTCCATCAACTAAAGATGCCATGAATGTTTGCATTGACCTATCTGACCATGGTAGCACTTAGTGACCCATAATTATGTGAACCTTCAACCTTAGCCTGTAACTTATTATAATCTACCACAAAGGATTTATATGTGACCATACAACCCATCACATTTTCAAAACCCTCTCATGATCTATATACAGACTAACATGGAATATAGATTACAATGTACTCACATAAACATACAAATTGCATGCTGGCTATAAACCACAAAGGTATAATGTACTCACATAAAACATACAAATTGTCGCTGGCTATAAACCACAAAGGTATAATGTACTCACATAAAACATACAAATTGCATGCTGGCTATAAACCACAAAGGTAAAATGAGCCATAAAGGCTTTGTTAAAGACATTATTACTAAAACAAATGGTTAGCTAATTTTTCTTCATGCATTGAAGAAGAGTCTTCCTTGGTGTTGTACTTGCCTTCTCTTCATCATTCTTTTTTCTCTTGAACAACCATCTTTGTTGATGATAAGGTGACATTTCTTCTTGCAATAATAATAAGACCTTGGGGTTCTTGTTCTTGTGGGTCCATGACAAGTGCTTACTCACCAAGAGCTTGGGGTTCTTGTTCTTGTGGTCCGTGTGACAAGTGCTTGCTTTACTCACCAAGAGCTTGGGTTGATGGTCTTGATTTGGTGGTGCTACTGAAATAGAGAACTTGGATCCCTCCAACCTCATCTCCTCTAGAATGAGGGAAGAGGCAACAGACATGAGAGTTGAGTTGGGTTGAAATTACTACTAATACACATTGTTTAAATGATGAAGGCATTTTATAAAGGAGAACGAACATTGATTCCTCCTCTAATATGTTGACCCCTGCTCCACTAAGGCAGTCCATTAAGGTGGTCCACTAATATGATGACCCCTGCTCCACTAAGGTGCTCCACTAAGGTGGCCAGTTATGCATCTTACATCATTAATTTGAGAAGCCATAGAGGTCTTCTCATCTTTTTCCGATCTGCCTTGCTGCTACATTAGATCCCAAGCCTTATTTGAACTAGGAAGGAGATGAAACTACTTATTGTATTTGTTTGTTGCTTAGTCCACTAAGAATTTAGCATTAAGGCCAAAAAATGACTCATAATTTTTAGGCTAGTTACCTCCCTTTTCACCCACACTTTTTAGGCTAGTTACCTCCCTTTTTACCCTTGATTAATTAACTTAACTACTTCCTAAGCCTTTCCTTATATGGCCCATCTTTCCTCCTTTTTGGTGCTAATGAAAGTCTTTAGAATCACTTGTTTCCCACATACTCAACAAGTGTGGGTTCCTACCCGAGGTTATTATTGTCCAAATATTACCTTGATCCTAGCCCAAGCCTTATTTGAACTAGGAGATGAACATACTCAATATATTTGATTGTCATACGAAACTCTTGTTTCCCATTTATTCACCAAGTTTGGGTTCCTTCCTGAGGGTTTTCTCTTAGTTCCATTCACAATGCCATATAACTCCTTATCTAGTAGGGGCCATTTGCGTCTTAATAGTCCAAGTATAGAACTTGGATCCATCAAATCTATTACCTTTATCTAAATACCCACACATGTTGTTTGTCATGATGATGCTGCTAAGAATTTATCACAAGACTTTTCCTTGATTAAAGGAATTATAAATGAGGGTTTGTACAAAGAGATCTTCATCACAAATGAGGACGATAACTCACACTTAATTAACTGAAACCTATTCTCCCCATAAAAATGAAGGTTTTTACTTAAAAATTTTGAGTATCCCAAGCTTTTAGCATTGATATGATAATGGGGTATTTTTGGTTTCTTTGCTTTGATAGCTTGTCTCCAATGGTTAATGGAGAGTCCTTATCTTTTCCCTCCTCTCACAAAGAGAGTGAGAGAGTAAAGATCTGTTTTCCTGTAAACAATGGGTGGCAGAGAGACCTTATCTTTTCCCTCCTCTCTCACAGAGAGAGTGAGAGAGTTAAGATCCATCTTCCTCGAATGGGTGGCAAAGAGACCTTATCTTTTCCCTTCTCTCATCACAAAGAGAGTGTAAGATGCCTCTCAATGCTACTCAAACATTAATTCCATTATCTCATAAAGTGCCACTCATAGAATGTGAGGAGGTAGCACTCAACAAGATTTAGAAGAACTAAGATATAAAATGAAGAAAAAACTTACCCAATGTGCCACTCTTTAATGGGTAGAAATATCTCTCTTCCACATAGGACTCAACACACTAGTGAATGTATTGTTGGATAAACACTAACAACTCATTGTGCCAGTCAAATCAGAGATTAGTGAGGATGAAAATAACTCTTATTGAAAGATTAGAGTTCTTAATATTGACAAAGAATAAAATAAACAAACCCCACAAGATAATTCCATCTCTCAACTCACAAAAAGATTACCATTCCCCAAAGAAAGATACCATATTAAAATTATACTCACTAATATTATCTTATGCGCAATGACCTAATCATTGGTTGAATATGAGATATTAGAGTTCCTTGATCTTGATAAGGTTACTTGAGAGCTGCTAACTACTAAAGAAGTTATGCGCTAATCAAAATTTCATTCAAGATTAACATTTAGCATCACCAACAAGAACAAAAGCTATGTGTAAGGGATAAAATACCCACAAAGGGATATCCACATAGGATTACTTAGTATTACTCACACCTACAGAGATTACCAGATATGCCACATATAGTGTGAGCCTCCCAAAGATATAAGTCCATTAAAGTAAGGAGCCTAGATCCACCTACCTTGCCTACTTGTGCAACGGGTTCTTGATCTTCTTCTTGTTTTCCATGACAAGTGCTTTCTCACTCATTATATATCTTCCTCGGTCAAATGAATAACCAAAGTGTAGACCATCCAACCATGGAACAATGTGTGAGCACCTGGATCAATAAGGAAGTATCCAAACTCCTTGTCCAAGGTGAAATGAACACCACAAATACCATCATCCAACTTGGAGACAACAAATGACATAGGGGACATAACATGATTCAACATGTTGACTGAAAAGCTGCATGTTTAAGAGACTCCTTTACCTCAGAATAACGCAAATAAGACCAAAAATCGGGGGCACTTTTGGAGCTCCATTATGCATAAAAAACCCTAGCTAGAGTCAAGTTTTGTATGCTAATGCCTCTTTAATCTATTCAACATATGTTGGCCATCCAAGGGTTATGCACCAAAAGTCCTAGCCTGACCTTGCTCGAGGAGATCATATATACAGACAGTAAGTTGTAGCCTTCTATTGTAATTTGGCTTCACACATGGCACCCTATTGTATTGGTCTCTTACAAATGCTATCCATGCATTCTTTTTTTATATGTGGGCTACTGTGGGTTGCACAACTATGTTTTTGTTTTGTAGTTGGCTTTGGAGAGAAGTGATTCCGGAAAAAATATTGCACAACTATGTTTTTGTTTTGTAGTTGGCTTTGGAGAGAAGTGATTCTGGAAAAAATATTGCACACAGCTCAGGATCTGCTTAGAGATTTTCTAGATGTTCCTGGTGGAGTTATGATCCTGAAGATTCCTTAAGGTACAACTACTATGAAGAGGTGAAGGTTGAGAAGAGGAAACACTTATTTCTTTTAGAGACAAAGGAGAAAAAGGGTGATGCAAGGGCGATGAAGAAGCTTGATTTGATCTAGATGGCGCCCCAAAGGCTTATCTACAAGTATCATCTTATGTGAATATTTACTTTTTGAAGAGTAGAGTGGGATCTTATCTAATTCTTAGTTTATTGCTATAACTTAAAGAAAATTTGATACGATGTGTGTGCATGAATATACATACAGATACTTTGTTTACTTGAAAGATAAGGGTCATTTTCACACTATAGCAGTAAGATAAAAGTAACGGTTAGTGATTGAAAATGAGTGTCATCTACTATGGCTTTCCACAGCGTGTTTAATCTGTTTTGCTTAAACCTCTTATTTGGAATATTTCATGTGGCATTCTATGCCGAAGAACGAGTGGTGTTAATACAGAGAGGGTCCTATAAAGCGAACGACCACTTACGTATATGAGTCAGACTATACACTTGGGGAGGATTTTTTGGGGGACGATCCCAAGTGTTTAGTTGTTGCTAGTGACTACATCACTATTGGGAGGGATTTTTCGAGAGAAATGAAAAATCCAACATACACAAAGATTCATGAGCATATGCAGATGTGTAAAGAGCAAGGTCATGAGTATGCTAGGAAGGGGAGGTCCGTGTCTTGGGCAGCAAATTTTGTGTTTTTAGACCTCCCCTTTGGAGGTGTTCTACATGGTGTCGTCTCTAGGCTTCCTTGGGACACTATCACAGAGAACCATGCGCAATATAGAGTTTCTTTAGCATCAATACTCTGATTAAGATTGGTTGTTAATTATGGCATCTATGGGACATGTTCCCTGAAAATTTTTTAATTTGTAAATGGTTGTTATACAATAAATTAATTATTATTTTTGCATTGGATTGTAGGGGAGACTATTGATTGAGTAGATCGGTAGTGTCATATATCAGATTTGGAGATCTGGCAGTGGATTGTTGTCATGCATCTCCCTGTATGGTCACTGTGAGAGTGGTGACTTCCGGATAGAGGTAGTATTGCCAATGTTGCTTGAAACTCTATGCTTAATGCTAGAATGAGGCATTATCTTTGGTTTGATTATTGGAATTAGGGTTAGGGTTGCAACAATGTACACCCACAAGATAGAGAAGCTTGAGAGCACACAAACTCACTAGATTAGAATGAAAAAATGTGTGCCAGATACAAACGATAAGTACACAGCCCAAAATGAGTAGATAAGAGGGTGTACATATGCATGGGGGAAAAAACCTCCTAGTAAGGGAAAAAGTGCCTCGGTGGTCCTAAGTGTGTTCACACACATCACTACCATATAATGCTACAAATCCCCCCTAGAGTGATGATGTGAACATGTACAAGGTATGGCTGATCAATCCTAAAAAGACAGTAAGCCCAAAGCTTTACGAAAAGCTTCAAACTTTTCACGAGGAAGAGCCTTCGTGAATAAATATTCCATGTTGTCATGTGTAGGCCAATAGACCAAGCTGATCTCTACTGCAGAGAGTCTTTCCCTCACATAGTGGTAATGCATCTTTCACTTAATCTGTTGGAAAGCTACCTGACTAATCGGGTCCACTCGTCTGTAGGAGGATGGTGCCGTCTCGAGGCTGAAACATTGGGTTTCCCATTTGCTAATGCGCTCTGGCTGTCAGTGAAAATCGTAGTGCTAGACGACTGTCCAACACCCAAATCACCCATAAGACGTCTAAGCCACACACACTCAACTGTAGCTGTAAAAGCTACCCTGTACTCAGCTTCAGAGCTGGAAGTAGCCACTGTAGGCTGCTTCTTGCTGAGCCATGATATATATGAATCACCAAGGCAAAAGCAAAACCCATTAGTGGACACTCATGTGTCATAACATCCAGCCCAATCTGAATCACTAAAAGCATGCAGCTGTGACACCCCCTTTTGGATAAAACAATCCAAAATACTGAGTGCCCTGTAAATAGTGGAAAACCTGCTTAACATCTTGCCAATGCTTTGTACTTGGGCTATGCATGAATCTGTTGAACTGTGAGACCACATACTGTATATTTGGCCTTGTATTGCATATATAAAGAAGGGATCCAACAGCCTACTGATACAAACTAGCATCAAAAGAGTCTCCTGCATCTTGAAGACTAAGTCGAGTACATGTCTCCATAGGTGTAGCCACAAGTTTACACTCTTCAAGATTAAACCTCTTCAATAGCTTCTGTATATATTTAGACTACAGCATAAGCAAGCCATCATTGCACTACATAAACTAAATCCCCAAATAGTAATGCAACGGCCCCAAATCCTGACATCTTAAACAATGACTACAAATCAGCCTTAAAGGTTGAAATCTGATCTATATCACAGCATGTTATCAACGTATAGAACGATGACCAAAAATGTGTCCTTACTTGTTAGATCACCGTAGCGCCACTACAGGTGCTACCACAGGAGGGGACAGTTCACCACCCAGCCCCACAGAGGAAGAATAAGGATTGCCCCTCATCCCCCAGGCTATATAGTGTGTGGCCTGCCGTCCACACTAGCCTGGCCGCCCATGACTCCGCATGGGCGTCCTCTCCCACACTGAACCCTGGATGGCCACGTCCTCAGCGCTCCGACCGAGGCGTTGACGCTAAAGCCCCGTCAGGCCATCCGGTCTACCGTCGGTCTCACAGGCGTTACAGCCTACGTAACATTACTCCCCCCTTAAGAAGAGTTTTTGTCCTCGAAAACAAACTGGGAAAACCTCTTGGAAATTGCACTACGGCGTTCCCAAGTAGTTGCCTCCTCATCCCTGTCTGTCCATTTACAAGTACCTCCTGGTACACTTTATGTCGGGTTTGTCCTGTCATCACGATACCCTAGAATCTTTTTAGGTTCATGTGGTATCTTTTCAGACTTTCATGGTCTGTCCAGACCTCAAAAGGAGCACCATATAAATAGTGTCTCCACTTTTTTAGTGCATGAACTATCTCTAGTAACTCTCACTCGTAAGCCGAGTAGTTACGCTGCGTACGATCTAACTTTTTTTTCTCAAATGCAATTGGGCGTCCCCTTTGCGCGTAAGTATGGCTCTAATGGCCTCATTACTAGCGTCTGTTTCCAAGACAAACAGCTCATTTGGATCGACAATAGTCAAGATAGGTGCAGTTGCTACGGTCACCTTGAGCTTATCAAAGATCTTCTGTTGGGCTTCTCCCCCAACTAATGTTTTTAGTTTTTGACTGTCTGTAAACTAGTTAGTCAACGGGACTGCGATCTTTACGTAGTCCTTCACATACTGTCGGTAGAACCCTGACATGCCAAGAAAAAATCTGCAGTTTCTCAAGATTCTTTGGCGCTGGCCATTTAAGAATAGCCTCTACTTTTTCTGGCTTCATCCGCGTACCATCGACGGATATAATATGGCCAAGGTAGTGAATTTTTGTTTGAAAAAATTCACATTTACTCTCCTTTGCAAATAGTTTGTGCTCTCACAACAACTTGAACACTAGACTCAAATGCTCTATGTGTTCTTTCTGTCTTACTGTACACAAGAATATCATCTAGAAAAACTACTACGAATTTTCCCAGATATGGACGTAAAATGCTGTCCATCAGCATCGTGAACGTCGCTGGAGCATTGGTTAGCCCAAATGGCATAACCAAAAACTCAAAATGCCCGAAACGGGTCCTAAATGTTGTCTTCGCAACATCTTCTGCTTTAATTCTAACCTGATGATACCCTGATCTCAGGTTTACTTTTGTAAAGTATCTCAATCCATAGAGTTGATCAAACAACTCACACATGCGTGGCATCAGATACTTGTTCTTAATCGTTATCTGATTAAGAGCCCTATAGTCTATGCACATCTGCATAGATCCGTCTTTCTTCTTTACCAGAAGAATAGGCGATGCCCACGGACTTGAACTAGGCCGAATAAAGCCATTGTTCAAATATTCCGTCAATTGTTTTTCCATCTCTTGTGCCTCAGAGTGGCTTAATTTATAAGCAGGTTTGCTTATAGGTTTTGATCCTAGCATAACTTCGATGCCATGGTCTAATTCTCTAGATGGTGGTAAGCCATCTGGCAAATCATCAAGAAAAACATCCTAAAATTCCTCTAATAAATTCATTAAAGTATCTATGTACTTTTTCTTTAATGTCTCTTTCACCTTGGATTTTTTTCTTGTTTGAATCGCATGCATGCCAAACAGGGTTTTCAACCAGTGGGTCTCGTCCAAGGCTATTTTGTTTTCCTTGTTTGTCTACACAAACATCATTTACAGTTTCATCTACGAAAACAGAATTTAAAAGAGGGTAACAAGCATATACCTCTGCTATCTGGCCTCTGCGGACCGCTGTGCACGGCTCCATGGAGGAAATAAGTGGTGTGGCGGGGACAATACGGTCGCCCTGCAGGGTAAGACTCTACCTCCATGCTTAAAACGTAGCGTATTATGTAGGTAACTCCGAGCTAGATTAGGGCCCAAGCCATATAGCCACTTCTTGTTAAGTGCATGACCTGAAAGTCAAGCGGAGCCTCATAGTCCTGCATAGATAATGGGACCCCCAATACTACGGTATTCCATACCATTTTGTCACACCCGTTGGCTAGGCCAACAGTATACTCATAATCGCTCTAGGTCTCAGTCAACCCCAACTTCTTAACTAACGAGTAGTTCAAGAACTTGTGGCTAGCTCCATCATCGATAAAAACTGTGACTCTACGGCCACCTATGGTGCCATACATGCGCACCATGTCATGCGGACCTACAGTAGGCTGCCACATCGCTGGTGTCACCGAACAAGCGTGATGCTCATCACAATGACACACTGTCACCTCTCTGAACTCTGTGGAACTGAGAGGGAGTCTCTGCACTGTATGCAACTACCTAGAGGATTTACCATTTCTTTTGGGTTCGTTGCCGCTCGTGCTAGCTTTAAGCTTTGGAGACTAAGCCTTTGTGTGCCCTACATCGTTGCAATTAAAGCAGTGATTTTTCTTTCGCGCTTTAATATACTCCTCTTTTTTTTGGACTTCGCTGTCTCTTTTCTTCCTAGATGGTCGCGGTTTTTTAGACCAATGACCACCCTGTCCTCCCTGGTCCATCCTATCCCCCTGCTTATCACTGCGGAACCCTTTTCTTTTAAGGCCTGACCTCCTCTTCTCACTACCCTTGGTCCTGTTCGAACCACCACGCGCACTACGGCGCTTGATGTCATCAAATATCTACGCATACTTAATTGCCTCTGCTAAGTCTTTAGGCTGTAAGGGCTCTACGTACTCAAGGTAATCATCTTTGAGGCCTCTTTTAAAGCCTCGTAATGTCTGGAATGCATCGATCCCCTTTAGCTTGAGTACTATCTCCCTATAGGCTAAGATGTACTGAGTCAGGGATTTGTTCTCCATCGAGCACTTGTTCCATAACTCCGAGCTTCTCTCTGCCTCATTAATAGGCAAAAACTCTTTTCAAAACATCGTTTCAAACTCCGTCCAAGTGGCAGGACGACGAGTTGTCAATCTATGGGCTGCACCCGGCTAGGCTGCTGTTGCAGTGCGTGCAAGTTTGACCACTTCGCTAGAAACATGTTGACCGAGTCCTTGTTTCTCTCCTTCTCCTCGCCACCAAAACTAGGCGGCTTCAAGTCTTTCAATAACGACGAAGCTGTCTCTACGGACGACCCCACAAGAGCATCAACCTACACCACTGGTGAGGCTACGCTCACCCGTGTCACAAGAGCTCGTCTATCACAAGGAGTCGGAGTACTAGCCGAGGCGGCTGTCAGTGCGTCTAACCGTGTGGAGATGCTCTGTAGCATCATGACTAAGTTAGCCTGGACTTTACCCATATTGTTTAGTTTTGCATTAAGATATTTAAAAGTCCACTAGAGAGCTCCGTGTCTGTCAAGACGTCGGTAGGGTCCAATAGGTCATAATCGTCATCGTCGTCATATTCTAAGAGGTCCTCCTCGTTCCCCTCGGCGACGTCAGTGTTCATGTCATCTGGCTCATCGGCCAGAAAGGGGTCATTTGCTACTTCGGCCACTGTGGGCTCGCTGGGTCCTAAGGCGGGGTAAACAGACGAGGAGGGCGCTGGCGGATCACGCGTGATCGACAAGCACACTCCGGACCGGACAACGGTCGGGTGTATACGGCCTAACAATTCGGTCGGGGCCAAACCCGCGACCTAGGACAAGAGACCTGAAAACCCTAGAGAAGTAGAAGGCGGTGGTGGGGACACACTACGCCTAGCAGACATATTTTAATTCTTGCACAAATAAAAATGCGAGAACTCGGAAATTACAAAAACGCTAATAAAATGAGCACTGGAGAGAGAATAGTCACCTCCCTTACGGTCGCCTGCGCGACGACTGTCGATTTGTGTTGCACTACTGTGAGCCTCTACAAGCGTCGCTACTCCGGGATGCTCCGTTTCGAGAGAAAGGTGCCTGTTGCGTCCTCCGCCTCTGCCTCCTTGCCTCTACCTTCTGCGTCTCCTCCGATGGGTAAAGCGATAAGGTAGCAGGCCTGTTATGCCTCCTCCACCTCTTCGAGCTATGGTGCCATTTTCTTCTTCTCACGGGTTACTGTGCACGCCAAAGCGAGAGAGGGAGAGAGAGATGGAAAATCGCCTCTACCGTTGAGATGGTGCTACCTTTGAGTTTCACCAGGCGAATGCGTACATAATGCTTGTAGGCTCCACCACAACAGAGCTTGCGGCTGCTGTCCACGCACCCCACGAGTGCCCCTCCCCCCTTGCTTGCTGCCTGTGCACAACGAGAAAGATGGCTTTTGTGTTGTTGCTTTTCTTGCTTCTAAAGGCCTTCTGCCCGAACGAAATAGAGGGAGGAAAGTGCCCCCGCCCCTCCCCCTCTTGCTGCACCAGCGAATAATGAGCAAGAGGAAGGGAGGTGTGCCTCCCCTTTGCCGCCCTCCTCATGTAAATCACCATTCAAGAATGTAGTCTTAATGTCCAACTAATGTACATTCCACCCATGATGTGTTGCCAAAGCAACAAGACACCTAATGGTAGCCATACAAGATGTGAGTGCAAAGGTCTCATCATAATCAATGCCCTTTTGCTGGGCATATCCCCTTGCAACAAGTTTGGCCTTGTAGCGATCAATGCTATCATCTGCTTTGCGTTTTAACTTGTAAACCCACTTAGTACCAATCGCCTTCTTGCCATGAGGTAGATTTGTCAAATACCAGGTGTCATTCTTGAGTATAGAGTTATACTCATCATGCATAGCATGCATCCAATTATCATCATCCTGTGCTTCCACAAAGGAAATAGGTTCCTCCTCATTACATAAAGTAGAAATGAGAACATGATCAACATCAAAATAATCTGCATGATGAGAACCTTCACGAGTTCTGCTAGGTAAAGGAGCTGCCAACTTGCTATCCCTCAATGTCTACACAAGCGATTTTGGCATATGCCTAGATTCTTCTATGGCTCTCTCCTCATCCACTACATCCTCAATAATTGCCTCATCAAAAGGCTGATTTATAGGTTGATTTTGCACCTGCAAATGCTGAATTTTAGCACTTGGTTGAGTATTCAATTGCTCTACATTCTCAATAATTGCCTCATCAAAAGGCTGATTTATAGGTTGATTTTGCACCTGCAAATGCTGAATTTTAGCACTTGGTTGAGCATTGAGCATTCAATTGCTCTACATATGGCTGCCCTCCATTAAACAAAGATAGGAGCGAATCAAACATGTCCAATGAGCATACATTCTGCTGTTTTTTGCATGAAAGAATGGGTTGAACTGAGTTTTTGACAAAAACAACATCTCTACTTACCAAAATCCGCTTTGAGACCGGATAGTAGAGTCTATATTCCTTGCTTTCTTCTGAACTATATCCCACAAATGTGCATTTAACTGCCTTATCATCAAGCTTACTGCGTTGTTGCCTGAAGACAGGCCGTATGTGTGCCTCAATGGACACGGATGAGAGACTCGTGTCATCATACATGCAGCCCCTACTTTTTGCTAGGAAGCAGGGAAGACATGGGAGGCTAGGAGTTCATAGGCTGATGATGATAAGATTAATGCACATGTGAGAGATAATCCATATGACTAGTGAGCATCTGCACCTTTTTCATACTTTTAATGGTGATTGTGTTTGTGTTTTTTTGGTTATTGCTTGTGATTCCTTTGATTTCTCTTGTTGTGTATTTCATGAATGGTTTGCATTATGGATTCCTACGATTTTGGATGCTATGATTTTGGTTATGGATTCCAATGATTATTGGCTCAGTGTATAGTCAACATAATTGTGTTGCTATAGCCTTATTAATGATGCCAAGTTGCTAGTCATTTTTGTATATGTGGTGATACTGAATTGTCAAAATTTTTGGTTGTTGCTAGTGAATCTTCATGGGGACAACAAAGATCCATTTCTAAATTGACCTTCTTTTTGGGATGTTGTTTGCCATGCCCTGCTCGTTATTTTGGTTCTCGCTCAGAAGACAAGACAGTAAAACCCATAATTTATTTAGGCTAAATCGATGATGAGGGGTGCGATTAAAAAACTTCTAAAATAATAATATGTTTCTTAGGGCTCCCTATATAAATGTAGGCGTTTCAGCACTATAGTTTGCCGCCAGCACTTCTTCGCAAGTTCGCAGCCCAACAGCTACCCGGCGGCCCATGGAGCCCGACAGAGGAGAAAACCACCCTCTCCTAACCACGCAGGCGAATTTTGGGCATTCCCAAGAAGATGGGCGACTTGCGACAGATCAACCAGTGGCCCAGAAGAAGAAAGAGAAGAAAAAGAGGAGGAGAGATAAGCACCAAAGTAACGGTCAGTTTACATTTGAATTTGAGTCTTCGACAGTTAAATCCATGGTAGATGGATTTATGTAACTGTCAGAATTTGAAATTTTTGCAGGTGAAGTGGTGGTGGAGGATACAATTGAACCAGAAGACATGAATGGTGGGCGCCCAAATTGCTCTGTAAAGGACAAGAAAAAGAAAAACAAAAAGGGCAAAGGCATTGAAGAACCTAGTGAAGTGAACAAGGCGGGAGATCAGACTGAAATGAAGCATGTGAATGGTGCCAACACAGTTAAAAAAAAGAAAAGAAAAAGTGAGGCAAAGGGTGAGTTGGGCTCTTCAGATTTGGGGCTCCATGCGAATGGGGGCTCACAACATTACAAGAAAAGCAAGCATGAAGCAAAGGAGGAGAAGAACAAGATGAAAGCAGAGTCTGCAGGCTATGAACGTCCAAATACTGCAGTGGAGAATCATGCAGAGAAGAAGAGCAAGTCTGAGGGCTTGGTTAATAGAAACATCGGAGATGATGGGCATTTGCAAGTGAAGGTTTCTGGGATTGGTGCTCAAGATGATAAGTTTAGGCCCCTCCAGTCGTTCGCTGAAGTTCAAGTGCCAGAGAATGTATTGGACTGTTGCAAGGGTTTTGAGAAACCTTCACCCATTCAAGCCCATGCATGGCCTTTCCTTCTGGATGGCCGCGATTTAATTGGTATAGCTGCAACTGGCTCAGGTATGGCATTTGAGTAAAATCAAAGTTATTTCAGTGTTCCCTTTTTGTTGTAGAGTGTCCAGAAAGGATGCTCATACTCAGTGGTCAGATTTGTGTTAGACTTAACATTAAGGCCGCTAAGTTTTAGATACTCCCACTATGAAGTCACAATGTGTTGGAACTACCTTGTTTTGGCCTAAGCCCCTTGGTAGTCTAAGTGACATGGCAAGGGAATAAGGCACAGGGTCATGTCTTAGGTGTGTTTTCATGTAGAGCACTCTCACATTCTCTTTGAACCAATTCCATGAGTGAGATGTGAGAGCCTGTAAGTTATGGCAGGTATGGCAGAGTCAATGGTTTGAAGCTTTTTAAGCAGTTCTCATGAGAATTTCCTGCATTCTTTGTGAGCTCGATTATTTGTAGATACAAATCTTCATTGCGAAAGAGAAAGAGAGGAAGGTAGGTTCAGTCCAACGTATTTTAAAGAGTTGATCACTATATTGAGGGTCTAACATGGTTTTGGGGGCGTTGCCATACATGAGACATTATTAACAGAATTACATAGTTTTGTAGGGAAATGGGTCTTGTGAAAATGATACCACATGCTATTGATCAAGTGACAATTGATCCAATAACAATGAAAAGAATAGCTAAACGTGATCAGCAAGAGTTGTCAAAGTTCCCAAAGCCATGTATGCCATTTAAACTGAGTTAAAGCTAGAATTATTGTATAAAATGGTTTGGACAATGTTCTAGTAGTTACTTTTATGGTAGGTTTATCAAATGGTGTGATGTGAGTCAAATTAAGCAAGCAATGTTTGAGGACATAATGTAGAATGCGGAAGACTTGGAGATGATTTGTAAACTTGATTAGAGCACAAATTCAGAGCATATACTTGGTGATTTGCAATGCACAAACGAAAGAGAGAGAATCGGGAGAGTATACACCATATTAGCAAATTACCCTATGAAGGGCCCCCACTGTGAATATTACGGTTCAAAGCTAGGTCTTGGACCCTTGTTAACCAAGGTTAGAATAACCCAAGCAGAGTCACGAGAAACGAGAAACGGGAACGAAAACGTTCGAGGAATGGAAACGGGGAAACGAGTTTTTAGGGGTGGAAAGAGCCATTTCTTGTGACAATATCAATTGGGAAATGAGAAATGGCCATGGAAACAGATGGGGTCCTGAAACGGATAAACACGTTTCTAGGGATTGAAACGGCCGTTTCCTTTGACTATGAACCCAAGGTTAAGGGATAAGCAATCCCGCGGTTAGGGTGAGGGCTTAGCCGAGTTTGGACTCACTTATGATGATTACGAGGGTCTCTCGAGGTGGAGGAGCTCCGCCTGGACGAGCAGGACCTCTAGGCTAGAGTAGGTGCAGGTGGGCAAGTGCACTGGTGGTATGGGATGCGAGGGCATGGTTGTTGGGGCATGGCTGACTCACAGCAATTCGACCTCAGGTCCGGGGGTGGCTTTGGAATGGAGCCTATGGTTGGGATGTGAGTTGCTAGCCACAATCTATTGCGGTCATCGATTCAGATTCGGTGCAGGTATGTGGTCCTTACATTGGTATCAGAGCCAAACCTGCTGGCTTGGAGCATGAGTAGCTCCTGAAGGGAGTAACTTGTAAACCCATTGTTGGATTCTTCTGGACTTTGGCTGTCCAGTTGCTTTTTGTGCTTTCCAAGGTTTGGGTGGTATGGGACACCTCGAACGGAAAGCGGTGAACAAAGGGATAAGATTGCACGGTTGGATGTGTGGAGAGCGGTGTTTTGTGCTTTTAACCATTCTCATGAGAAGGAGATTTGAACTGTTTTGCTGTGCATAAGGTGCTGGTGGGGTTCTGCAAAAGGGTAAATCCTATGCGTTTGCATATATATGTATAGTTCTTGCTATCTGGGGCTCTGCTGGATGCTTTTGTTGGGTGCATGGCTGTAACAACCTCTCAACTTGAGAAGGTGACTGTGGGATGGGGAAACCCTAGTGCATGCGTGAAGGGGTCTCTATCAGTAGGTGGATGCATGCTGGAGACAGAAAGATGTGTGGACTGTACCGCGTTTGTTGGCATGCTTTTGAGCTGTGGACAGTCAGGGCAGCCTACAGGAGATACATGCCCCTCTCAAAAAAGAAAGTGATGTGGAGGTATACTGAGAGAAAACCCTCTTAAAGGGTGGAGAGATGATGATTTCTGGACCATCTTATCCATCTTTTGACCCAGGCAGCTTATGGGTGGCCAATTGTACGTAGGCCTAGGCCCAGAAGGATGAGGGTTGTGGGCGGTTACAGACGGCTAGCCAGATGGCGAGCTGTTTTTAGAAGCAAAGGTTGTGAGGGACTACCTTGACAATTTACTGATGGCTAGGTCATGGCTTGAATGGGAAACTGAGGTTGTGGACATGGTGGTA
The DNA here is from genome assembly GCF_041138505.1 of Cibotium barometz. NCBI lineage: Eukaryota > Viridiplantae > Streptophyta > Polypodiopsida > Cyatheales > Cibotiaceae > Cibotium > Cibotium barometz. Next base: position 47,963,544 of record NC_141060.1, read on the forward strand.
TCTGTTGTCTCTGGTTATACGGATTGACCTAGCGTAGCGCTAGGTTGATCTGGAGGTTTGAACATGACATCCAGAGGGAGGTTTGGTTGCATCAAGGTTCTGTCTTTGGGGGAAATTGGCCCTTCCACCTTAGATTTGTGTAATTAATGGAGGTTTTACACGGGATATTTTTTGGTGGGGTGGGACTCCAGAACCTATTGCATGTAAGGTCTCCTGATGCTGTGCAGTCTCTAGACTGGGATGCCCTATACCTTACGGATAGCTAACCTTGAATGACCCTACGGGGTGTGGTGCCGATTTGTGGGACAACAAGATAATGGATCTTCTTGGGTGTCGTGTGCATGGCAATTCACTAGGGTTGTGTGAACCGCTGGTCAAGATGATTCTTGAGCAAGTTAGTGCTTTGAAAGTGCCGGATTCATCACCTACCTGATGGTACCTTGTGTACAAAGAAGTAGCCTTAGTTGTACATGAGAGAGATGAGAAGTTTGGGAACTTTTGGGTCAAAGACCATTTGGCTGTACCCTAGGGTTTTGGGAGAACTATGATTTACTGATTTTTGCGTGAGGATCCCACAAAGTTCAGTGATGCTCCAAGGAAGGTGTAGTTCCATGGATGCATGTGGTGCTTCATAGGTGGATTGAAATCCACGGAGGCGCCCACCAGGTCCCTTGATTCTAGTAGTCAAATGGAAATCCACCTATCTTGTGGTGTGCGCACCATGGATATAGGGTGGAAACCTCTTGTTGAGGGGGTTGTGTGTTTCTCTTCAGAGACATGTGAGTACATGTTGTGGATTGGGAGTGGAGTTGTATACTCACCCTTGGGTTAGGTTGAAACTTAAACCTTCGGCTAATCACAATTCTTGCTTTTGTGAGTAAGACCTTTTGTAGTCCTAGAGATTTGATTAGCTGCGTCTTGAAGGAACAGCTTGAAGAATTAGTTGATAGAACCTCTTTGAAGAATTAGTTGATCGAACCTCTTTGATTTCGGGACTTGTGGTACTGTCTTGGGGAGTCTCTGAGTGTCATTAAGATTCCAATAACCAGTGACACGAAGAAGCTTATGTGAAAAGCTTGCTTAAGTTCACACCCAATTTGGGAGTTGGAGAGTAGCTTGAACTAGTTTGTCTGGCACGTGCACACCTGTGCCATGGCTAATCCTCAGCATGAACAGTCTAATCCCTGATTAATCCATTAGTTAGGGCAGCATGTAGGACATCATCAGTGTCATCATGAGCATAAGCATTAGTATCAGATCATCCGTATCAGCAGTAGCATCAACATCAGCCATAGCCTCATCATCATCAGCATCATTATCACTGTCAGCAGCCTCATCATCATCAAAGGGGGATGGAACCCTGTCGGCTGCCATCAGATTGCTGTCGGCAGCCAGCAGAGGGTCCCAACCAGCCGACAGCCTGAAAGAGTGCACTTAGTGGAAGCATACAAGCACTAGAGTGTGCTGAGAGAGAGTGCGAGAGAGAAATATGAAGCAACTATGTTGAATATACTGCACTGAAACAGTCCCGAGCAAGGGTCTCATAAGTGAGGGATACAAAGGAAGACTAGACTATGAAAAATGAGGGAGGCAAGCCCGCTGATAAATAGGTAAAGAGGGCTTGGCCGACTAGACAACATGAAGCTGGCCGATTGGACATCAGTCACCCGATCTGGGAAAAATGCTAGAAAAATATGGAAAAATAGGGTGGCCAGCCCACAACCAAGGGCCATGAAAAGGGACCAAAAGGGAACTCCAACCATGAGCAAAAATTGGGGATGAATGTGCTAACAGCCAGAACAAAGGGCAACATGGCTGGGCAATAGGAGGGCAGTTAAGCGCAACGATTTTGGGGATTTTCCCTTAGTACCTTGTCCAGCAACAGGTCGACTGCCTTCAGGACTGGCTGACTAGCTCCTCCAAGCATATATAAATACATTCAGTCATTATTCAGTCAAGCATTGAGTCATTTCATCATATAAGCATTCTCAATCATCAATAGAAGTTATGTAAGGGCAAAGGTCAACCCCTTTCGGGCTGACCAAGGGCCTCAGCCATGCACATACATTCAGCCACCTTTTTGTACAATATTAAATACAAGAAAAACCTTGACACCAATGTGTCTTCTTCTTTCTCCTCTGTCTTAATCATGTTTGAATCATTATTTTGTTCTTAATTAGGCTTAGGGCTGTGGATCAGTACAACAAGGCTTCCATGTATGCAACATTGGTATCAAAGCATTCAGGCTCAGCCCACTAAGCATAAGTCCCAAAGAAGGTGCACAGTTCTAGCAGAAGAATGCAGTAGGGTAGCAGATGGAGTGGTCTGCTGGACAAGGTACTGAGGGTATGTACGTGTAACCAGTACATCATTAAGCTGTTAGTTTGGTCCAAAGATCTAGCAACAGGCATTATGAGTTCCGGTAGGTGACTCGTGGTTGTGTTAAGGGTAAGGGATAGTAGGTATGGGGATAGTAGTGGAATAGGTGCTTAGTTCATGGGACGGGGAACGGGAATGGGGAACGTAACGGGGAACGGGGACGGGGATCGGCATACAAAATATGCAATTTTAAGTAAGCACTCATTTAAGAAACTTAACAATACTAAAACAAAGTCACTTTACACTTCCAAAGCATCAATATTAAGTCATACTAGCAAAAAAATGGGTGTTACAAAAAAGGAGATCGGGCACCCAGGACCCAGTCGCCAAAGGCTAAAGCAAAAGACAAGGGCAAAGGCCTAGGCCCTAACCACGTAAGTGGCATACAAAAAAGAGACTATCACTAGAGTAGTACATATGTCAAAAAGCCTCAAGGGGCATGTGAAGTGCTGGCCTCACGATCATGGGTCCCTGCAATGCCTGTAGGCTCCATAGAGATGTCCTTCACTTGCTCCTCCAACTCCTCATCATCTTGAGACATCTCCTACTCGGTAAATGCATCAGCCTTTCCAGTTGCACTCTTGCAAAGCATTTGCAAGTTTGCACTCACAAAGACTAGATCATTTGCCCGTTCCACCCCAAGATAGTTCCTCTTCTTCGATGCAATGTGATTGTGTGAGCTCCAAAGTTGCTCTAGGCAAGAGGAACTCACTGCCTGGCTGAGAATGCGGATCGCTAGATGCTGAAGCTCAGGTCCATCCGAATCAAAATCTTCCCACCACAAAGCAGCCCCAACTTTGAAGTGATCATCCTGTGCATCCATGTCTCCATAAGAGCCCTAAAAGCTCCTATACCTGGACAACTGGTCACGGATCTTCCGCCTAACATTTGGGTCAGGCACAAGTCGAGTCAAGACAAGTCTCCATAGCTTGCTCACCTCTGCATCACTTTCTTGCCCTTTGCCTTGAAATTTTAGGGTCCACCACATAGGCTGCTGCATGCAAAGGAGAGGAGTAGGAGTTCCACCTACGCACACATAGGGCACGGATCTCCTCGTACTTGTCCTCATCTGGCTCCAAATCCCTCAGCTTCTCTATCATGCTGTCCATAGCCTCATATACCTTGCCGATGCATGGCTTCATACCATCCACAAGCCTCATCAAGTGGACAATAGGTTGAACCATAGCATCAATGCACTTCACTTTTTCCCAAAAATCAGGGCTCTCTGCTTTTTCCTTGCATAGAGCTCTTGTCTCAGTGGAAGCCAATGGTGAAGAAGTAAACTCGTCACTAATGAACAACTGTCTCAATGCACCACTACACTCTTTCAATCGGTGGAGCATCAAGAAGTTGTAGGCAAACCTCGTATCTGAGTATTTGAGGAGCTGACGGCTAGATTTTTTGGAGAATTCATGGCGTAGGAATTGATGGTTTGTGACAAATGTCACTATTTGGCTGCCCACTTGGATGATAGGCCGGATCCATGGCAAGTCCCCAATATCCTTCAAGAGATTATTTAAGCAATGTGCCATGCAAAATGACACGGTGATGCTGGGGTACAATGATCGCTCCGACTGCCGTGTTTGAAGCCTCCCCATCAGCAACAAAGCCCACAATTAGGTTTGGGCCAATGATCTCTATGCCACTAGCCCACTCTGTTGCTAGCACATCAGCACTCTTCCTGGTCCCACAAAGCATCATGTGAGGCGATGAAGTACATCTCACCGCGGGAATATGCGACAAGGCCATGGATGGACCTCTTCCGCGTATCACTCCATCCATTGGCTATCAGGGACACTCCATTCCTTGCCCATTGTCACTTCGTGTTTTCTATTGCTTGCTCCACAAGCCTCTTCTCCTTCTCTAGCAATGTGGTGCTCAAGGACTCCGATGATGGGGGCGTATAGTTTGGACCATACTCCCCTATCTTCTTCACCATGACCTTGAAGTAGTCCGATCTATCCACAAAAAATGAATAATTTAATAATCGATCAACTTCAAAGTTCAAAGTTCAAGTAACTTGTAAGAGGAACATTGTAAAATGATAGATCTTAAGCTAGACATCTTAATTCTTGATTACCTAGAAGCATGGAAAGCAATGTGGTCATGAAAGAAGAAGCGGGCTATGGCCGTATCCACCTCTTCCTTCTTCTTGGGGTCCCAACATACCCTCAAGAGTACTTTGCCGGCGTGAGTGTGTGGATGCGGTCGGCATGGAGAAGGATGGTGTTGGGGCCCGTTCCTGTGGGGTGGGTGATGCGCTCGCGGGTGCCGATGAAGTGGATGCACATGGGGATGCCGAACCTTGGGATGGCCTCACTAGTGTTGTGGGATCCATGGCCACATGCAGCACTCTCCTCCTTGAAAGCAAGGCCTCATGTGCGGCAACACGTTCAAGAAGCCTCCTTCTCGTCTCTGGTGTGACCTGATCACAAAATCGGACCTCATGACTGGGATCATGCAAGAGGTGAGCTCACTTTATCCGCCCCACCCGTTCGCCTATATGGACATAGCTTGTAGGACTATGGGCGAGAGCCTCCTCCACTTCCGGGATGATCGGAGTTGACCTCTTCCTACCAAGACCAACCTTCAGTCTTCCTTCCTCTTCGTATTGGTGCCGCCGGAACGAGGTGCGGGGGATGGTCGCGATGAAGATGCCATGGAGGCAAGTGCCAAGGAGGCTTGAGCAATGGAGGTGAGTGTAGGAGAGAGATGTAGAAGAGGCTAAAGCAAGAGGAGGTGAGACCGAGTGTAGGAGAGAGATGTAGGAGAGGCTTGAGCCTTGAGCAATGGAGGTGAGAGTAGGAGAGAGATGTAGGAGAGGCTAAAGCAAGAGGAGGTGAGACCGTGAGTGTAGGAGAGAGATGTAGGAGAGGCTTGTCACTTGAGCCTTGAGCAATGGAGGTGAGACTCGAGAGTAGGAGAGAGATGTAGGAGAGGCTTGCCAATGGAGAGGCTAGAGCAAGAGGTGAGTGTAGGAGAGCAACAAGACTACAAGTGAACTTGAAATTACAACTTACCCAAGGTCCCAATGCCACTTGAGCCTTGAAAGTTGAGGGTTGAGGAGAGCTAGAGCCTTGCCGGGTTGCCCAATGCCCACTTGAGTCTTGAGCCTTGAGCCTTGAAAGTTAAGGAGTGTTGAGCCAAATTGCCAATGAGCTTTCCACTTGAGCCTTGAAAGTTGAGGAGCGTCGGGGCTTGAGCTTGAGCCAGGAGCCTTGCAAGTTGCTTGAGCCTTGCTTGAGCCTTGCCAATGGGGGCTCTTCTTATAGCCATGGGCCAAGTGGGGAGGGCTGCCCAACGGCTAGGCGCCCGACGGCTACAGGGCGCAACGGCACACTGCGCAACGGTCCGCTGACCGTCCCGTCCAGCTCCATCCCACACGAATTGTCGTCCCACCGTCCCGGAATCGCCGTCCCCTTGTTGCAGCATGGGCTCACACGTCCCCTGGCCGTCCCTTGTCCGGTTCCGTTCCCGCACGTTATGGGACGGCGTTCCCCTGTCCCAAGGGTCCGTCCCCCATGTCCCCTGTGACTATGGCTCAGCTCTTCAGCAAGACTTGGAAGTGGAAGGTGTTCAAACAAAAATATCAAAGTCAAAAGTAGAAGTTTAAGGTCAATAGTCCAAGGAGGAAGGATGACAGAGTGTCCATCCCGTCATCAAGTTTAGTAGGAGGGGATGTCATGTGCATGCTTGTGCCATGGCTAATCCTCGGATGAATAGTCTAATCCTTGATTAATCCATCAGTTAGGACAGCTTGTAGGACATCAATGATAGAAAGCACAGCGGAAGAAGGGAAAGTGAAAACAAAGGAGAGAGAGAGAGAAAGAGAGAGAGAGAGAAAGAAAGATATATTAAGTGTCTACTAAAGACCCAATGGGCCTATGAGACCTAAGTGATACAATAATGTCCATGGCATATCTCATCATGGAATGGAAAATAAAACAGAAAGAAAACATAAATATAGCTATCTCACTAAGTTGATACAAAACTGTCCATGGAAACTCGTCATGGAATACTAAGAACATAAAAACATGGGAGCAACATCAGCTCCGAGAGAGAGAGAGAGAGAGAGAGAGAGAGAGAGAGAGAGAGAGAGAGAGAGAGAGAGAGGAAACACAGGTACAGACTTGCTCTCAATATCATCAACCAAGAATACATGTCCCGAGCAAGAGGCGAGAAAGCTTCGTATGTGAGGGACTGCAACAAACAATGCTAAGCAATGAAAAAGAGTGAGGGTATGGCTGGCTATATATATGCCCAGATGTAGGCAGTCGACCAGCTCACGACTAGGGAAAAAGTGCCCAAGACTCCATAAAGTGGGGATAAAATATGTGAGGGGTGACCAGCAAATCAAGCTAACATGGTTAGCCCTAAGGGCTAAAATAGGACACCAAACAGGAAGCCAACAACAAGGAGATGATGTCTAACACCCCCTCTCAGCACCGGATGTTGAGTGAACTCCAAGAAGCTAGAGACGCTGTCCTCGATCAAAGATGAAAGATTGCAGAAATAGGTACCAGGAAAGCTCCACAAGCAATCTTCTCAACAACTCAGCTACAAAGGCAACAGAATAAGCTGCTAGGTTGTCATGTGCACAGTGTGTATCTACCTTGTGCTACACGCACATGAGACTAGCTTCGAGGTTAGGGGAAGCTTGGAACTAGGCAAGCCGATTGACGAGCTGAGTTAGGGATAGACTAACGGGCAGGCACCCAAGTATGGACGGGCGGGCGTCCAAGTGTGGACGCCCAATGACCGGCCAAGAGCCTATAAAAGGGTGGCCAAGGTTAGTCATTAGGAATATAGAGTCTCGCGTGTCTTTGTGAGAGCTCTATGGTCACGAGCTTGGATCTAGTGCAGACGTGCACTTGCTTCATGCAACCGAGGCCGCGGTAGCAGTCTCGAGGCCCGCTATGGGGATTTGACATAGGTACACTGCTCCTCTGGAAGAAAACAACCATAAAGGCTGCGACGTGCTGCTCCAAATGATGGTTCCAAACCCTAGTGTAAGAACACTCCCCAAAGTTGTATGTTGTGTATCCAACCTAGAGAAGGTATGAAAAACCTCAAAACCAACCAAGATCAGATCCTGTAGATAATCAATCCTGGGAGAAGCAAACTGCTCCTCATTGGAACCCTCAAAAGAAATAGAGCCAATCTGCTCCAACTCTGCACCAAGAGTAGCCAAATGCTGCTCAAAAGTATCCTTTGAAAAGGTCGGCATCGCAAGATGTAAAGACTGTAGAAAAATGGGGTCCATCTGCTCAAACTCCATACCATGAGTTGCCCAATGCTGTACATAAGCACACTCCACTGAGGTGGGCATCGCTAGATGAAAGGACTCCACATCCCTCTCTGAGAAATTGTCATGTGCACAGTGTGTATGTACCGTGTGCTACACACACACGAGACTAGCTTCGAGGTTAGGGGAAGCTTGGAGCTAGGCAGGTTGATTGACGAGCTGCGTTAGGGATAGACTAACGGGTGGGCACCCAAGTATGGATGGGCAGGCGTCCAAGTGTGGATGCCCGGTGAAGAGCCTATAAAAGGGTGGCCAAGGTTAGTCATTAGGAATATAGAGTCTCGCGTGTCTTTGTGAGAGCTCTATGGTCAAGAGCCTGGATCTAGTGCAGACGTGCACCTGCTTCATGCAGCCGAGGCCGGCAGCAGTCTCGAGGCCTGTAAGGGTAGCTTCGTGGCGGTATGGGACGTCACGAGGTAGAGATTGGTTGGTACGTCCATCTAGTTAGCTTAGCTCGTGGCTCGGTGGGGATAGCCAAGACTTGTGGGCTTGCCCACGGTTGTCAAGGTTGGGAGGTGAGTCAGGCCTGCACCCCCGTCATGTTTGTTTCGTTTGTTTGCAGGTTTCGAGTCTTGTACCAGGAGCGTTCTACGAGGAGATCCTATGGGGATTTGACAAAAATGATGTCGTCGGACTGGTATAAGCCCAACCTGATTTTGATCCAAATCCAAAAAACTCTGGAAGTACCACTGTGCCCAGGCACGGTTAGCAACCGTGGATCCAAAGCATCCCACCGGGTCCAAAAAACCATCCTCCAAAACAACAAACCTGCACACCACATCAAACTGGCAGGGGGAGGGGCATCCTTAGAAGCATCACAAAGAGAGGTAGAGGTAGACTCCTCACAATGAGGAAGGGAAGCAAGAATATAAAGTACAGTGGTAACAAAGTCCTCAAGAGCATCACTGACAGCAGAAGATTGTTCCATAAGTAGATTCAGATCCCAAGAATCAACAAAAAACAAATGATCCATGTGAAAGGATCACACCTCAAAGGCAAAAACCCTCCTTTCTTTGCAAACCCTGCAAAGAACATAGGCTCGGACAAAAAATAAACTCTGCCCAGGATCTCTGAAAAGATCACTATTCTCCTCCAAAATCTGTAAACTCCTGTCACGGAAGAAAGTCTTCACAGATACAAAACAGCTCCTGAAACTGATCCTCAAGTGAAGTAGCTAGAGATGGCCCCCCTCGGAGTGTAGAAAACTCCTTGGGGAAGCAAAACACAGTCAAAACACTGCTGTCCAGCAAAAAATAGCACTCCACCGCCAACAAAAGGCAAGGAACATGAAGAAACCGGGTAACTCTGAAGGCCAGGAACAAAACGCCGGTATAGATGCTCCAAAATCAGCAAAACGCTGACTGAAACCAGAAATTCAGTGTCCTCAAGTACCAAACTGCCACCAAAGCCACATTCCACACAAAACACCCCCTGTGCAAGTGATCTGGGTCCACTGAAGAAGAAAACGCAGCACCAACAGAGGGCTGCAAACCTGAAAATTCAGGCCAAATAGTGTCCACACCTCATATGAGGAAAAACCTGAAGAGAAGGTACCTTTGGGTCCAACGGAAGGAGCCCAGGTGAAGGTAGAGCTACCAGTAGGATCAGGTCAAAAAAAAAAAAACGCAGCAACCATGGCTGCAAATCTGAAAACGCAGAAGTATTTGGGGCAAGAGATAGGGCTGAATCTGGAAAAGCAGAATATATGTGTTACCACCAAGCCTCAGAGTAGCAAACAGAACTAGCAAACCTGTAGGAGAAAATAACGCAGCAAAGATGCTGCTGCTGTCCTGCACAGAATGGGCGGCCCACACTACAGGGGGGGTAGATGCTGAAAAATGCTGCAAATCTGCTGTAGAAAACACCTGTAGAAAAAACGCAGCACAGTAGGTGCTGCTGCCCTGAAAGCAGTGCAACTGACAGGTGTGGGGGGTATCTCAGGGGTCAAAAAACGTGTAGAGGATGACCATGGGGCTGCAATGGAGAAGCGCCTGGAAGAGGCAGACGACCACCAGCAACCTGAGAAAAAAACGTAGATCTGTCCACCTGCAGAAAAATGCAGATCTGACCACCTGAGGAGGGAGCATCCAACACTGATCTTCACCGGCACTTTGATACCATGATAGAATGCATAGTGGAAGAAGGGAAAGTGGAAAAAACACAGGAGAGAGAGAGAGAGAGAGAGAGAAATGAAATGAAATGAAATGTTATATTAACGTCTTCAAAAGGCCTTAATGACCTATGAGACCAAAAGTTACATCATGGTGGATCTGATACAATGTCTGGATAAAAAAACCCAGAAAATGAAAAATAAAGATGATACTACTGGCACCTAGAAAATGAAACTTGAACTGGAAGGTACACTATGGAGGTACCTCCATCTCATAATATGTGCCGCATCGGACACTGGCGGATCTCCTCAATATCCTCTGTGGTCAGCACCCTGACTGGGTGTCCCGCATGCCTCGCAAGAATAATCCGAATCTGCCGCTGCAGCCTCCGTCTATGTTGGGATGCCCTCCTCCGTAGTCGTGGGCGTCTGGACCACCCAAGCTCAATCGCACGATCAATCAGTGTACCCCTGGTGTGGGCGGTATCCATGTCCTGCTGCTGCTGTGGTCCATCTGGCGCAGTGATGGCCGGACTAAAGAAGTCTGTAATGTGCCTCTGAGTCTGGCTCTCTGTGCGCCTAAGCAGGCTATCTCTATGTCTCCGCAGCTCAAGCAAGAACAATCCCAAACACCTCTGGTCCTGGTACCCCATGACTCTGGAAAGTGGTCCAAAACCCTCTCTGAATAAACAGTGGAAACGACCACGTATCTCATAGTATGCAGTATAATGGCATATATAATGCAGCTCTGTCTCTGGCTCCCCATGGCATACTCGGCATATCCTGGCCTCAGCTGGTATACCTCTATATCGGCCAATCTCAATCTCAAGCTGGTGTGAGGATGTGCGAATCTGACCAATAGCACATCGTACTGCATGAGACAAGTGTACATCCATGTAACTGGGTCTGATCACAAAACCAAATGCTGTGAGCTGAAGAAAATGCTCTCTGTAGAAAGCCATCTTCGTGCCCAGCTCCTCAGTCGGCTGTATCCATGTCCTCCTAATGTCCAGCTGAACTAAATCCTGACGGATGAGTCTGGTAATCTCTGTCCGTGTAATAGTGAGAGAGGGTGCCTCCAGAGAATACTGGAAGGGAGGCAATCTGTCCATGCTAAAACCATGTGCCTGGAACCAAGATGTCATCTGTCCATACCAACAAGCCGTGTCTCCCTGTAAAGCTAACTGTCGGGAGGACTCCAAGGCGAGGCGTGCATATCTGTCTCGGGGGAGATCCCACAAGCCATGTATGTAGGAGACTGATCTCGTAAGAGCCTCAATCACCAGAGGGGCAGCCGCCAGCTCTGCTCGAATAATCTCATGAGGTACCACAGCCTTGGCTCTAATAAGCCTAGCAATCATAGATACCAAAGGCCTCTCCATACCTCTCCACCCGCCTGTGCTGTGATGGCCCACTGAAGGTCCCCATATCTGCACTCCATAAAGCATAGCTGATGTCACTAGAGTGTCAAAAAGCCAGAGTTTCGTTCGAGGTTCCTGAAACTGAACCTGCGAACACATCCTCTCCAAACCACCCAGGGCTGCATGTGCTCTAGTCAATCTAGTCTCTGCTGCTCTCCTCATCGAAAACACTGGCCCACTGAATACTACCCCAAGATATGTATATGCATCTGTATACTCCACAATCTCCTGCCCATATGTAAATGTGGAAGCTGATCGCCTAACCCACTGTGGCGTGGTGTTAAACACCATAACCTTGGTTTTGCCAAGGTTGACAGACAATCCACTATCATGTGCAAACTCATGTAAAGCATCCAGATGACGCTGCATACCCTCAGGGGAGTCAGAGATCAACACAATATCATCAGCATATAACAATAGTGGGATCCATGTACCTGCTAGCTGGGCTCCTCTGTCCCCCAATCTCTCAATGTAGTCAGAAGCCTCATCCACATACATACCAAACAGTGAAGGAGATAACGGGCAACCTTGCTTCACTCCTATAGTGGAGTGAACCAAAGTAGAGACCCCCTCTGGGGTGCGTACCTGTCCTGCAACTGATCTGTATAAAGCCATAATTCCCCATATGAGCTCTGTGGGTACCCCCATCTCCTGTAATCGCCTCATCAATCTGGCTCTGGGCACTGTATCAAATGCTTTGCGGAAGTCCACAAAGCTACAATAAATCCGTCGCCCATGCGACCTGCCCTCCTCAATAATGGCCCGTAGAGTCAAGATGTGGTCAAGAGTAGAGAAACCTCTCCTGAACCCTGCCTGTCCCTTTGCTCGAATGCCAACTCTCTTTGCCCATCTACTCAACTGCTGCTCAAGAATGGATGCATACAATCGTGCTAGTGTGTGACCAATCATAATAGTGCGATAATTCCCTGGCTGCATAGGGTCCCCTGACTTGAAGATAGGCACGATGGTGGACCTACTCCAAGTCTCGGGTAAGCCTTCGCACCTAGCACGATTGAACATCACTGCTAGAAGCTCTGCCAGCATGTCTCTCGCATGAATAAAGTGCTCAGCAACCAATCCATCGTGATCATATGCTCTCCCAGTCTTCATCCTATCAATGGCCTTCCTTACCATCTCTGCGGTAAAGAAAGTACATGTCTGTGGGCATGGTGCTGGCGGGTCAGGAAAAGGTGTCTGTCCAGGAACTGTATATAGAGATGCTGCATAACTACCCCAGACCTCTGTAGAAGTGATGGCCAAAGCAGGGGAGGACTCATGAAACAGACGCCAAGCCTCCCTCGAATCCTGGCTCAAGAACAGCTGGTATAATTCCTGCTCTAGCTGAGCAAGGAAGGCCCGCTTCTTCCTTCGCACAAGGCGTCGGAAGGCAATACGTGACTGTCGGTGAGTAGTGACTCCCAAAGCAACCTCCTGCTGCAGTCGAGCTCTGGTCTCTCTGCACTCCTCATCATACCAGCTGTTCTGGGGCATACATCTAGAATGCTGTCTCTGTCCAGGCTGAGTATGTGGATATGCCTCTCTCGCTGCATCATGTAAAGTCTCTGTCAGTATACGGGTCAACTCCTCCAAAGGTCTCCCTGGCTCCTCTGTGTACAAACGTCTATAAATCCCATCTGTGTAGACAGCATCAGTCTCTGAGGTAAAAGTATATCGAGTGTGATCTGCCCCTCGTGTCCTTTGAGCTGTGGTAAAGTGAAAAGAGATAGTCAATGTCAACAATGCATGATCCACTACTACCCCAATGGGCCGAGATCCAACTGTGAACTCCTCAATGCATGAAACAAAGCTGGGCATAGCCATAACATAATCCACTGTGCTAGCACCATGTCTATGTGGAAAGCAAGTAAATCCAGCTGCTGACGGAAACCTCTGCAAGCCATTAAGTATGGCCAACCCATGCGCAGTCCCCATATCTACCAAATATCTCCCATACTCTGTGCACTCCACAGCCTGTGAGCGTCTGTCTAATCCCATATCCAGAGTGTCCAACTCTCTCAGCATCTCCTCCGAGGTATCATAAAAGGCTGTCTGGCGGTTGCCCGTTCGGGCATTAAAGTCCCGTAACAGGATGATGTCTCCATCCCTAGAGAACTCCCATATGTCATCATCTAGCACACAGAGAAAGGAGACTGCCCTCTAGGTGCTGCATATGTCGATGTACTAGGAGCAAAATAGCATATGGCAATATACAGGAATCTGCCTGTGTCGGCCCTCAGTCTCACCCACATATATCTGGCCTGATCATCTCTCCGAACTATGTGTAGAAGCGGTTGCAGCTCCTCCCTGAAAAGAACTGCCACCCCTCCTGATCCTCTACTACTGTGTACCGATCTCGTCCCTACTCTGCAAGCTCTCTCCCATCTGTATCCTGTCACCTGTGGCATCATCTGACCAGGGGCCTGGTGAGTCTCCGAGTAGAAGACTATATCTCTATCTCTAAAGCTGTCCTCAAAGGCACCTACATCAAGTCTGAGGGATCCATTGCAGTTCCAAGCTGCCAGCTTTAATTTGGTCCCATAGGTCTCGCACCGTCATGTAGAGCGTCGCTCCACGATGACCACCCTCCCTTCTCTATAAAATGCTGTCTTACCCTTTTCTCTTGCCGCTCTAATCTCTGGCATGACTTCCTTCATATGTGCAAGCTGTGAAAGAGTAAGATCATCACCAAGAAAAATGCCTGTATTCTTTAAAGTGGGTCGTCTCTTCAAGAACTCCTTCTTCGCCTCAATAGAAGGGAAGCGAAGTATGAGAGCTCTTTCCTTTGATGTTTCCCCGTTGCCTCCGCTTTTTTTGTCCACTCTCCAGGCTTTTGCGTGTGTCGGACTGTCAATCCCCATCAACACCATAAGCTCTTTCACCTCCTCTTCAACTTTATCCCCGTCTTTAAGGCCGGTAATCCTCACATGCAAAGCACGTGTACGTCTTCGTTGTTCCTCTTCCAAAGTCATGTTAATGATTGTAGGTGTAGGGGTTGTTATCTCCTTACCTTTACCCTTCTTGGCGACCTCTATCCACTTCTCCGCTTCATCCATCTTCTTTTGCGTCTTGGTGATGACTTCCACCCATGAGGAAGTCTTTGCTTCCTGTTGCTTCTCTTCTTCCTTAATTGCCCGTACTTGTTCCTTGATAACCTTGAGCTCTTCTATCATGGATGGCTGAATTTCACCTTCTTCAAGTCCACCATTTGCCTTGGCCTCTGCAAGCTCCCTCTGAAGAGCTGAAATTACGCCTTTGAGCGTGTTGACTTCCCCGTGAAGGTCTTTGACTTCCGCTATGAGGTCCTCCTTCTCCTCTTTCCACCGCTTACCCTCATTGAATACCATTTGGAGAAAGTTTGCTTTCTCCTTCCACCATCCCTCCATCTCTGCCTTCCATTCCTTCATTTCCTTTTCCACATTTGTTATCCTCTTGTTTGTGACCATAAAGGTCGCCTTCGTCGGGTTGCGCAAGGGGGAAGCCATGGAAGAAGCGAGAGAGAGAGAGAGTTATGCTGCTGCCTTGGGGGCCTGAGCAAGGGTGGGTGAGTGGGTGTGTGGGGGAAGGAAGACACGCGCCCTAACGGATAGATAGACTGGCCATGTGCGGCGTACAGCGAACAGAGAGGGGGCGGCGAACAGCAGGCGGGAGGGAAGGCGGCGGAAGCGAAGCAGGCGGCGCTAACAGGGCGGGAGGGAAGGCGGCGCAAGCGAAGCAGGCGGCGTTAACAGGGCGGCGGAAGCGAGCAGGGTGGTGGCGGCAAGCAGGGGAGGCGGCGGACAGGGAAGGGCGGCGGAAGCGAGCAGGGCGAACAGCAGGCGGCGGAAGCGCGAGAGAGAAGGCGGCGGACAGGGAAGGGCGGCGGAAGCGAGCAGGGCGAAGGGAAGGGCGGCGGAAGAGAGAGAGAGAGAGAGAGAGAGAGAGAGAGAGAGAGAGAGAGAGAGAGAGAGAGAGAGAGAGAGAGAGAGAACACAAGTGTCATGACCCTGTGAAAATGGAACATCACAAGTGTGGGCATGGTGATTGCTGAGCAAAAATATTAAAAGATTCACATTTGGGGTGCCCGGACAAATGAGAATGATGTGTGGACACTTCAGGTGTGAAGGGGGGAACTAGAACATTAATATTTTAATGTTATATGTATGGTTGCCCCTAGGCCTTAGTGGCCCCTAGGGAACTTTAATAATTATAAAAGTTGGGACCCTAGGATAAGTTTGGAGAGAGGCCACTCCACTTTTGGAGTTGCATGCCTCTCTCACTTCTTTCTCTCTCTAACTTTTGGGGAGTCGTGCAAGCTCAAGCGTGGAGAAGAAACGTGGAAGCTGGTCGACTGCTGTTTTGGGGTTTTTGCTGCTGTTTTCTGTGCAAACCTAACCGTACAGTCCACGTGTGCATGTGTACGACTGCTGCAGGACAGGCGGCTATCTTCTCTGCTGCAAGTTTTGCTGGTACAGGCGGCATTGACAGAAGTTGAGCACGTACAGGTGGTGCTGTGGATAATGTTGAGGCTGTACTGCAGGTACAATTGTACGTACAGCAGGTACAGGTATCTGTACGATTGCTGACAGGTGGCTGTGCTGCAGGTACAGAACTGTATCATCAGGTACAGAACTGTATCATCAGGTACAGTCGGGTACAACAGGCGCACCAGTAAACTCAGGCGACAGTAGCACCGTCCGTACAGTTTTGTACGGACAGATTCAGTCAGGTGTGTGTAGGCTATACGGACAGGTACAACATCTTCAGTTGCAGACAGAGTTTTTCGAGAGCTTGGTTGGTGCAGAAGTCAAGTGATTGCAGGGGAAAGAGTACAGACAGTCATTGTCAAGTGCAGACTGGTACGAACTGTTCCACGGGTGCAGAATCACGCACTGACTTGGTAAGCTCTGAACTTGTTCATCTGTCTTTCTTTCCATTGGCTTATGTCTGCTGCAGATTTGTGCTATCTGGCCCCTTGTGAGAGGAGGGGTATGGCAGATTGAAAAGGGTGGAAACAGAGATTGGACAGTGAATGTATGTTTGTGCTGAGTTGTGGAATCATGTGCATGAGGTATGCCAGATGTATGCTCAAGGCTATCCTGCTGAATGGTCTTGGCTGATCAGAGGGAAGCACAGAGTGTTGCTTTGAGACACTGATCTGTGTGTGTGAATCCTCTGTGCTAAGAGGTATTATGGGCTGCCAGATTGGACATACAGGTGTATTCTCTTGGCTGGTTTTGTTGTACTCAGCCTTACATATTTTTGAAATTGAATAAAGAAATACCGCAAGGGGCGCCAAGCTTTGGGGCCAACAGGTGTCGTTTTATTTTCAGATTTGGGGGACTACAAGTGGAAGGGTGAATGCTGGTCTACCACACTTTGGTTCCTACCAAAGGCCGGTTTCAAGGTTCCGTTGCCGGGACCAATCATCAACTTTCTTAAGGGGGTGAGCTCGTGGTTGCCTTGAGGAAAGTCATCACTGAAAAATTCAGCAACATGTCTGATACAGAAGACGAGTACTTTTATCATGAAGAGGAAGAGCAAGAGACCTCTCCTGAGAGAAATGTATCTGAGGATATTCTTGGAGGAGAATAGGCTGCAGATGATGAGCATTATGAGGATGTAACACAGCCAGAAGATGTCCTTGGTAAAGAGGATGATGATGCTCGGTTTAAAGATCGTTTGGCTAGTGTTATGGATGTGTTTATGCAGCTCACACAAAGTGAGAAGTTTGCTGAATTTATGAGATCCCGTACAAAGCCCGAAAAGAAGAAGAAGAAGGTGCGTTCTAAGAACCTTCCTCAAGGTCATAGTGGTGCCATCCCATAGGATCCATCTTTTGGACAGTTTCCGAACATGCAGCATGCTTATGGTGCTAACTCTCAGAGTTCCTTCTTTGGACAGCCACCTATTCCTCCTGGTGGTGGCTCGGTGTTCCAATCTATGACTGGGGGTTATCCTCAGGGAGGCATGGGTATGCCAAGGCCTTTTGGAGCAAATTTTCAGCCTGGAATGTAGGGGGTATGGTGGTATGCAGTCCGGTATGCAAGGAAATATGTTTGGGGACATGCAACCTGGAATGCAAGCAAATATGTATGGTGGCATGCAGCCAGGTATGCATAATGGTATGTTTGGAAACATGGCTGGAATGTATGGCATGCTAGGTGTGGGAATGGGAAATGTTGACCCTATGATGGGCATGAATGTTGGGGGCAGCAATCTTGCGAAGCCACTTCCATACGATAATCTAACGCCTATGGGAAAGGCGAAGGATTATAAGGAAGGAGGAGCTGCTGTGAGTTTGATCCATTCAGTGGAGCCAAAGATAAATTAAAAGCACTTACCTTTTTACAGCAGTTTGATGCTGCTTTTTCTGGTGGGAATTACACGGAGTGCTCAAAGGTGAGAAAAGCTGCCACTTTTCTCAAAGGCAATGCATTGCAGTGGTGGTCTACTCTTCTTTTGCAGGGCATAGCACCCACTACTTGGGTACAATTTAAACAGGTGTTCTCTTCCGTATGGCTCACATCTACATTTGAGGTGGATGTTATGACTGCATGGCACAAGTTGGATGCTTCAAAATGTGACAATTTGGAAGATTATAACAAGAAGTTTTGGGAAGCTTTACTTCCAGTGACTTCTTACCGTGCAGTGCCTTTGTCTGAGCAGGTAGAGAAGTATTGTTGTGGGCTGCCCAAAGAGGTGCGAGATTATTGTATCAAGACTCGAGTAACGAACATGTCACAGATGATAGAGAATGCTATGACAGCTAATGCGTTACTCACTGGAGGATCATCTGGGTTTAAAGGAAGTAAGAACTCGAGCAAGAAAGCTGAAAAATCTCGGCATGCTTCGCGTGATGCTAAGGGTCTTCAGAGACGCGGCATAAGAAATTGCCAATGCCCAAGAGAACTTTTGAGGAAAGACAGGCTTTGAGAGATACTCGGAAATGTTTTTACTGTACTGAAGAGGGACATGTCATTTAATTGTCCCAAGAGAAAGTCCCAAAAGGACTCTGACAATAAAGGAGAGCCCAAGTCAAAGAAACCAAAACCTTCTGCAGGGTTAGTTTCTGATCTTGTGGGGGAACAGCCAGGTGGTGAAGAGACAGAGTTGTGCGGGCATGGGGCAAAGTGAGAGATCAAAATGCCTTGATATTCTTTGACACAGGTGCTAGAGCCAACTTCATTTCACCAGATTTGGCTGGCTGATTGGGGAATCGTGCAGAGGAGATGGGGCCGTTATATGAGGCTAACATGGCTTGTCTAGGGTATGCAGAACCCGTTACTCCTATCATTGGGAAGCTTTGGCTTCATTTCAGGTATTGGAAAAGATTGGTGGTGAGGTAGCCTATCGTTTGAAGCTACCAGATCACTGGAGGATTCACAATGCTTTTCACATGAGTCTCCTTAGACCTTTCCGTGGGGATGTGCCTGAGGATGTATCAGATGAGGCTCAGCCGGAAGTTGAGGAACTTGATGAGGTTCTTATTCCAGAGCAGATACTGGCACATAAGGAAAGAAAGGTACGAGGTAAAGTTTCCCGTCGCTATCTTGTGAAGTTCAAGAACTATTCACCGATGGATGCGAAGTGGATGGAGGAAGGTGACTTAACAGATTCACCTCAGGTTTTGCAGCTTTATCTCGATGCCTTTGAGTTAGAGCCGACTCTTGTTGTGGCTCATTCAGGTTCAGTAGAGCATGGGTCTGGAGCATTACCTGATGCTCAAGAGGGGGGTAGCACCTCCACTCCCTTGATACAAACAGGCTCAGATGACATCTAGAGGTCACTTGGTGCAGTTTTTATCTCATCCGAAGGTACTGATGGCTGACAGTACATCTGTTTATGGGACTTCTATGATATATGTGTACTAGTCACATGGGATGTAGTGGTTGTGTATGGTTCACAGTGGTATACAACTTGGACTACTACTACGCCATCGGTTTGCAGTGAATGTTGATACATGTGCATGGCTTAGAGAGATTGGGACGCTGATCTTGCCATATTGTATATTTCACTTTGGATGGTTGCCCCTAGGCCTTAGTGGCCCCTAGGGAACTTTAATAATTATAAAAGTTGGGGCCCTAGGATAAGTTTGGAGAGAGGCCACTCCACTTTTGGAGTTGCATGCCTCTCTCACTTCTCTCTCTCTCTCTAGCTTTTGGGAAGTCGTGCAAGCTCAAGCGTGGAGAAGACGAGAAGAAACGTGGAAGCTGGTCGACTGCTGTTTTGGGGTTTTTGCTGCTGTTTTCTGTGCAAACCTGATCGTACAGTCCACGTGTGCATGTGTACGACTGCTCTGCAGGATAGGTGGCTGTCTTCTTTGCTTTGCAGGTTCTGCTGGTACAGGCGGCGTTGACAGAAGTTGAGCACGTACAGGCGGTGTTGTGGATACTGCTGAGGCTGTACTGCAGGTACAATTGTACGGACAGCAAGTACATGTATTTGTACGATTGCTTATAGGTGGCCGTGTTGCAGGTACAGAACTGTACTATCAGGTACAGCAGGCGCACCAGTAAACTCAGGCGACAGTAGCACCGTGCGTACAGTTCTGTACGGACAGATTCAGTCAGGTGTGTAGGCTGTACGGACAGGTACAATGCTGAATTGCTGAGCTGTATGGACAGGTACAACATCTTCAGTTGCAGACAGAGTTTTCCCAGAGCTTGGTTGGTGCAGAAGTCAAGTGATTGCAGGGGAAAGAGTACAGACAGTCGTTGTCAAGTGCAGACTGGTACGAACTGTTCCATGGGTGCAGAATCACGCACTGACTTGGTAAGCTCTGAACTTGTTCATCTGTCTTTCTTTCCATTGGCTTATGTCTGCTGCAGATTTGTGCTATCTGGCCCCTTGTGAGAGGAGGGGTATGGCAATTTGAAAAGGGTGGAAACAGAGATTGGACAGTGAATGTATGTTTGTGCTGAGTTGTGGAATCATGTGCATGAGGTATGCCAGATGTATGCTCAAGGCTGTCCTGCTGAATGGTCTTGGTTGATCAGAGGGAAGCACAGAGTGTTGCTTTGAGACACTGATCTGTGTGTGTGAATCCTCTGTGCTAAGAGGTATTGTGGGCTGCCAGATTGGACATACAGGTGTATTCTCTTGGCTGGTTTTGTTGTACTCAACCTTACATATTTTTGAAATTGAATAAAGAAATACTGCAAGGGGCGCCAAGCTTTGGGGCCAACAGGTGTCGTTTTATTTTCAGATTTGGGGCACTCTAGCTCCAATCATATTTGTTTTATATCTGGACTACAAGTGGAAGGGTGAATGCTGGTCTACCGCACTTTGGTTTCTAACAGAGGCCGGTTTCAACAGGTATAGACCTGCTCTCAATATCATCAACCAAGAATACATGTCCTGAGCAAGAGGGGAGAAAGCCTTGTATGTGAGCGACTGCAGCAAACAATGCTAAGCAATGAAAAAGAGTTGAGGGTATCGTCGGTTATATATATGCCCAAATGTAGGCAGCCGACCAGCTCATGACTAGGGAAAAAGTGCCCAAGACTCCATAAAGTGGGGATAAAATATGGGAAAAATATGTGAGGGGTGACCAGCCCCTCTAGCTAACATGGTCAGCCCTAAGGGCTAAAATAGGACACCAAACAGGAAGCCAACAACAAGGAGATGATGTCTAACAGTCATCAATGTCATCATTAGCATAAGCATCAGTATGAGATCATCAGTATCAGCAGTAGTATCAGTATCAGCATCAGCATCAGCCATAGTATCATCATCATCAGCATCATCATCACCATTAGCAGCCAGCATTAGCATCATCATCATCATCAAAGGGGGATGGAACCTTGTTGGCTGCCATCAGATTGCTGTTGACAGCCAATAGAGGGTCCCAACCAGCCAGCCAAGCGCCAAAAGAGTCAGGCCATTTAGGCCAGGATATGAATGTAACTTGGAAGAATGTTTGTTCTTTAGGAACAAGTTACTTCAGCTAGAAATCCTCTTCTACGAGCCGTGACCTTAGGGGTAGAATGGAAGAAATCTCAAATAGAAGCCTAGCTTCATGAAGGCGCTTGGAGTAATTTTCTATTACGCTTTCTTGATTCATGTGGAGGGATCTCTACGAGAGACTTTTGTAGGAACATATTCTGGTGGAAGAGAGGAGATTGAGACAAGAATAGAAGGTTGACAATTGAGTCTCAGACCGTACAAGAAGTGAGTTGGGAGTTTTTCTTGAGAGACTTAGGTTAGAAATTGACTACTTTTTACATCTTTATCTGGAAACACTCCGTTACATTAGAACTTGGGCCTCATGGTAGCTAGGGCCAATTTTGGTGGATGAGAGGACTTTTGGCTGAGAGACATGGAGAAGCAACAATATCTATTGACTATTGAACTGATTGGGAACTTGATCTCAAATCAACCCTTCATTTAGATTTTTGATATTGAGGAGATATGGTAGTTGGACAATCATGATAAAATCATTTGTGATTTCAGTGTTGACTACTGAGGAGATCTGGTTGTTGGACAATCATGATAAAATCATTTGCGATTTCAGTGTTGACTATTGAGATTCGGTGCTTGTTTAGTACTTGATGTACTACAACACAAATGGGACTTGAGGGTGCGGATGATGATGTGATGAACCTCTCATGCATGGAAGCATGTACCTTGTGTATTTACCAACAATGCTTTGAGAAAAGCTGTTGGTGGACAACATGGTACGACGCTATAGTTTGTGCAAGTGATTGGAGGGTTCATATGTGACATGCAAGGGATTGATCGTAGTAAAACAACCTTAGCCTTAACTAAACTGTACTTAGTAACACTTGAGAGATAGAGAAAGGTTTCAATGCAATGCAATGCAGCTATATTAAATGCAATGGTTACAACTGAGATCTGAAAAGATCTATGATGGTGACGCTAACTGAATGCTGAATGTTGAACTCCACACCTTCCTAGGGCCTTGGGCTGAAGACCACCAAAACGATGAGAGAGATAATGAACTGAATGATGTGCTTGGCCTTTTATATGTGAACTTGATGCTGGTCGGGTAGTGCATACTGCTGTCGGCTGAGGGAATGTGTCCACGACTGGGATTAATGCCAGTCGGCTGGCTATAGTACCCTGTCGGCTGCTGAATACTCATGTTGGCTGCTGAATATTTCTGTCGGCTGCCCACAATTTTGGCCTAATGCTTGAATGCCATGCTTAATGCTTGCGTAATGCTAAGAATGCTCTGATAAATGCTAAGAATGCCATGCCACATGTGCACCAACTGGGTGTGCATGTGACATTCCCCTCTGCTAGACTGTGGCTAGGTGGTACACCTGACAACCCTTCGACTCCTTTGTTGATCCTCCTCCATTGAAACCACTGCCCCACTTTGTCTTCTTTTGCCGCGGGACTGAGGTCGATTGTAGGAGTTGAACCCTTTAGGCCAAAGCCTTCTCCACTGCGGGAACTGCATGGCAAATGCTGATAAATTTGCTTGGAAAAACCTGAATCACCACTGATCTGTTTGTGGAATCCTTTCACACCATCTCCGTCGTTCATGGACCTTTGTGTCACGTGCATCTCACACTTGGATGCCACGTGGACATATCTGAGCAAGAAGGTGTAGGACCTGGAGTGGAAATTGGTCCCATGTGAGCCCAGCCCGAGACGAGTCAGCCATGGTTCCACTCTATGCGTCCAAGGTCAGGTGTGCGTTGTCGTGCATGTGAAGCAGTACTAGTCCTTACTATGAGTCTCCCTCTGGAATGATGTCAGGTGGTCTGTGTAGTTGGTTTGCGACCAGATGTCGGACGCCTTTGTAGGCATGTAGGAAAAGGGGCCAACCCATAGGGGCTACCCCATGTCAGAACTTAGAGCTATAGACAGTGAGCAAGGGGCTAGGAAGGCCCCATGTTGAGCCCATCAGCCCTAGTGTGGGCTGGGCAGGCTCTCGGCCAGCCCCAGGGGTCTTGGCCATACAGCCGGTAGGCCTTTGGGCCCTACCCAGTCAGGCAGCCAGGCTATAGTGGCTGTCCCTTTGCCAAGCGCAAGCTGAACAGCAGTGGCTGGGTTGGTCCAATGTGAAATGATTTAAATATTCAGCATATTTTGGCTACATCCATGGTACACTGGGGGCGTCCCCGTCCAGTGTACTAGCACGCCATAGCAGGCAAACACATGAAAACAAGTCATGCGAAAACAAGTTTATGCATGCAAACATGAATGCATGTGCACATGTAATGGACGAAATCTCCCTTTCATGAAACTTGTACAAGAATTTCTTCTCGGCACAAAACTGGCGCGACATAAATGTGAAGTCCTGGTCTTCCTATGGAGTGACAGTCGCATAGGCAAAGCACAAATCCTGGCACGAGCCTTCCTATGGAGTGACAATCCCATAGACAAAGCTCGGCACAAATATCAGTCCTACCATGGAGTGACAGTCCCAAGGGTAAGACGCAATCTTGGTCATACATGGGTGGTAGCAAACTGGCTCCCGTCCATATGGCACAATACTGGTCACACACTGGTGGCACAAAACTGGTTCCCGTCCATGTGACACAAGATGACTAACCCTTTCACATAGGACCTGGCCTGGCCACATGTGAACATGGTACAAATTTGGCCGCTCTATGGAGTGACAGTCCCATAGAACTGGCTCCAGAAATGGAGATGGACCAAATGGTGATATCCATGCGAGGGATTGCTCATAGTAAAACAACCTTAGCTTTAACTAAACTGTACTTAGTAACACTTAAGAGATAGAGAAAGGTTTCAATGCAATGCAGCTATATTAAATGCAATGGTTACAACTGAGATATGAAAAGATCTATGATGGTGGTGACGCTTACTAAATGCTGAATGCTGTACTGCTGAATGTTGAGACCACCAAAACGCTGAGAGAGATAATGAATTGAATGATGTGCTTGGCCTTTTATGTGCAAACTTGATGCTGGTCGGGGAGTGCATACTACTGTCGGCTGAGGGAAAAATGTGTCCACGACTGGGATTAATGCCAGTCGGTTGGCTATAGTACCGTGTCGGCTGCTGAATACTCCCGTCGGCTGCCCACAATGTTGGCCTAATGCTTGAATGCCATGCTTAATGCTTGCTTAATGCTAAGAATGCTTTGATAAATGCTCATGAATGCTAAGAATGCCATGCCACTTGAACACCAACTGGGTGTGCATGTGACATCATATGTTAGTATGAGACTTGTGACAAAGTTGATATGGGTATTATTTAGCTTGACTCAGTGAACACATGATTGTTCAAGTATTGCAGAAGTGTTCACACAATTGGGTTAGTCAAGGCGGATTTACATTCGCATGATTGTGGTTGAGGAGTGGATGAGTGATGTTTATTACTGCATGACCTCAAGCTTTATATGAGACTTGTATTGCCTATCTTGTTTACCCGTGTCTCGACGTATGGACATACTCATACATGGAGCTGATCGGATATTTATTTACTGATTGATCACATTTCTTGGATGTTGGATCTTAATATGAATTTTCTTGCCAGTTGACTTGGCGAAACTCACCCATAGTGGCGAGTGAGTTTATAGGAATAGCTTCTTATGAAGTAAGTTCCCACAGTATTGGATTGGAGACCCAATTCCTACGTGGAGTATAATTTGCTTTGGGGAAAGAGTGGAGTCTAGAAAGACTGATAGTTTTTTGAATGGACTAGACAAGAACCTCTTGTGTCCAATTGTATCACATAATTCTACAATGGTGACATTGGGTTTTTCAAAGACTAGACAAGAACATCTCATGTCAAGTTGTATGACATGAGCCTACACTGGTGACATGGGATTGATAATCATTTGGAGCTTGTAGCACTTAGTCGGCTTATGATTGGTGACAAGGCACATAGAGTTGGTATGATGTACTAAAGTGTGCAGTGATATAGTGCTACTATAGTCGAAAGGTTATTTTGAGGTTGTCTTCTGAAGTTATATGTGGTATAGAATTTGCATTTGACTCACTAGCTGTGAAGGTGTATTCGCTTGTATTGCTAAATGAGTAATGGATTGACTGTTAGTTGCAAATCAGCACCAAGACCTTGGAATTCTGCAGAGCAACCAAGAAGGGGACAAATATATACCTTTGTGACACACCTACGAGTGTACATGGCACATCCGAACATCAGATAGCAGCTGATAGGCAGAGCCGGATAGCACATGTGTTGTGTGTTGACTGATTGGATAGGGTAGAGCACTGAGATTCCAAGAGTGCACAAGTTTGGGTTTGGGGAAAGTGAATATTTGGATTCTCTTCATTGCACCTGGGTTAAAATTGGGGCATATTGTGATTCCCTACCCCACCAAACCCTTACCTCATCACGTAGGGTTGAATTCTCTCACTTGGTCCTTGATCACTTGATATTTTTCATGGATTCAAAACTCACTGATTTATTTCTTAGCATGAAGGCATCCATGGACACATAAGTGGCTAAAATGAAGGCTATATTTGCCCGTATCGACAGGATGGAGTTGGCACCTTGAGCACCTAGTATTCTGGATACGGAATCTACAAGGGCCCGTGCTTTGGAGCAAGAGTTGGATTCCAAGGACGAAGTGGCAAAACTTTATGGAGGAGGATTTTTCACTCCATGTACTAGATGAGCTTTGCTCCCAATCAGACATTCATCATTCTACACTTGCTCGTAGTCGGTAGGAGAGACGTTCGCGTCCCTGACAGTCTCCTTCGCGGAGTCCCGCTCTAGTGGATTCTCTGGACAGTTCCCGCTTGCCTTCACTAGCTCGACATCGGGGACTATGGGTTTGTTGAGTTCTTCCTCCATGCCTTGTGAGGAATGAGCTCAGTTATTGAAGCTTCTGAAGTCTCCCAAGTTCAACGAGATGATGGACGAAGAAGTCCTTATGAATTGGACCCAGGAGATGGTTGCCACACTGGAAGCAGCAGGTGGTTTAGATATTTTTCAGCTCCATTTGGACTGCCGCTAGGTGGACTTAAAGCAGTCTATTCCCGTAGATTACCAACGTGAATTGAAGACACGGTGGGAGTATTTCATGCAAAAACATGGCGAATCAATAACCGAGCTATCTCGCTCATTTCTGGAAGCTTTTGCTCATGATCCCAAGGACCGTCCGGCAGTAGGAGCATGTTGAGCGATTTGTGGACAGCTTTGCACGTAGACATTCGTGCACATCGGCCCCATGATCTCTCAAATGCAGTTTGTCTTGCTACAACCTTGAGACACGGGAGAGTTTGAAGTCTAGGACTCAACAACAAGGGCATCAGAAAGGCAAAGACAAGGATAGCAAGTCCACGGCCAAGGATGATGAGGACAAGGCAATTGGGGGACTTGTCTCGTCCTTGAAGAGCGTTGTGCCAAGATGGCTGTTGGACGTTGCTTTTATTGTTATTCCACCTAGCATATGGCTGTTGTTAGATCTGTATTCTGACGTCCTCGACTCTGCTGCCTGACCTGTTGCAGACCTGCCTGACCTGGCTGACCACACCTGGGTGCCTTCTCTTGGCTGTCTCTTGGCCGGTCTGGCTGCTCACGTTGCTGCCACACAAGCCATGGATCGGCCCAAGTGGTGACTTTTTATTGGTGATCACCCGAGGAGATAGGCACTCTAATAAGTAGAGAATATGTCCTAGCTAGTCTACCAAAATTACCATACAGTGGGGAAGAAGGGGGCACAGGATGTTGTAGAATGCATTTGAGTTTTGACTTGTGGGGCTAACTAGTAGATGCCGTTAAATGGTGGGGAAAACCTACACAGAAAAGGGTCTCAGCATGGTGTGGGAATGCGAAAATTTGACTGTGTGCAAAGCATCCGTGTGTCAGCAGTTTTCTTCCTCCAATGCCCCCATTCTGGCAAACTCCTTTCCTACTACTGGATAATAAGTGGGAACTTCATGGCTTGGTGGGTGGCTAGAAACAGTAGAAACCTCTGCCAGTATGGTCAATGTCTAATTTTTTTTAAATGTATATGCAGATCTATGCTTCATAGGTCAATAGAACAGTGTCACAGTAGGTGATGCTCAAATAATGCAATTATAGAAGGCAAGAGGGGCAGTAAATTATTGCTATTGGACTTTGAACTTGCAGGCTGGCTGGTCTCTCGGGTTACAAATTTCAAAAATGCGAGACATCTTATCTCACGGGCCCATTTTAGGGGCTTGGACAGATGTTGGAAGTGCATTTAATGGTTGGATCAAGTTGGGTCTGTTTGCCTAGATTGGCTCTGCTCATGAGCCCCTTTGGGCGGCAGGGGTGGAGATTGTAAATACATTTTAGTGTCTGTATGGCTCAAATGTTCGTGGTTAGATTACAGTTTCTGGTCAGTTTTCGGGGGATATTTTGCTGCTACTCAAAACTCTTGCCTTGGTTTTGTGCAGGAAAGACTTTGGCATTTGGGTTGCCTGCACTCGTCCATGTTTTAAAAAGGAGCAGGAAGGCATCAAAGCAGAATTATCCTGCGTGCCTAGTCCTTTCACCTACTAGGGAACTGGCCCAACAAGTATGCACTCATACCAAATTCATAGCCACTTAAAGCTTCTGCTCATTATAGAAAATAGCAAAGGGTTGTTGGCATGCATTTGCTCCCTTCAAGACCACTGGGAGGGTCTAGTCAAGCAGTACTATATCAAGAAGATTAAGCATGCCACTTTTTGTGGACCCTTCATTTGGAGCTACATAATAATATTTTGTGTAATTATTTATTTTCTCAACAGATAGCAGAAGTTCTTGTTGAGGCAGGGCGTCCTTGTGGAGTTAGAGCTGCATGTTTGTATGGAGGGACTTCTAAAAAGCCTCAAATTGCTGCCCTAAAGACAGGCGTGGTAAGTAGTACAGTAGGCTGTGGTGCTACCTTCTCAGCACAATTGATTTATTTCAAGGTCACTAATATTAATCTAGATAGCAAAGCTGCCTGTGTTTGCAAATTAATTGCAACAACAGAACAACCTCTCACCTCTCACCTCTTACCCCTTACCCCTCACCGCTCACCCTCCCTCCCCCTTTTTCCTTTTTCCCTCCTTCCCCTTCCTTGTCCTTCATCTTTCTTTGGCTGGCTTCTTTGTAATTGTATGTGGATGACATGCACGATGTTGCTGATGTGGTGAGAAGGTAACCAGTTTTTAGCCAATGGGTGTGTAGCCTAGTGGTGTGGGTTTGTGACTGGGAAGGGGGAGGTCACGAGTTCAATGCCCGCAGGCTCTCCGGAAGCATCTGGGCTGTTTGTGGCCATAATTGTACCGCCTTTGGGTGGGAGACCAAGCGGCCTTCGGGTGGGCACTCAAGTTACTACTACAGAAGGATTTACTCAAGGGGAAAAAAAGGTAACCTGTTTTCATTTAGATCATGATTATTAATAAAGTTCACAGGGTACAGGTTAATACAATCTCTGAAATTCAAACTTGGAGATCTGATTGGGCATGGGCTATTGACTAGGAAGCTAGTGAATCCCCACGCATTAGGTTTACTTTGTTGCTGCTCAAAGAGGATATCTCAATGTTGCATTTCAACAGGACTTGGAGGGTGAACTGGAAAACTAAGACATCAAGTAAGAGGCTTCAGGGGATATGGAGGCTAAAATCACCTTTGCACTGCAAAGTCTTGTTCGACTAAAAATGCACCTACGGGTGGTAACTACGGGAGGATCTTGGGCCCAAGGCCAGTCGGAAAAAAACAAGAAAAAGAAAACAGAAAAAAGAAATCTAGTTGTAGAAATGGAAAGATATATTAACTTTTACAAAAGACTTTTAAGGGTACTATCAATCATTAGCTCAGGTGGATAGGGTGTTTGCTAGCATGATGCCACAGATTCAAACCCCGTTGGCTTCCTCATGTGGTCTGTTGTAAATATATGTATATATATATGTGTGTGTGTGTGTGTCGGTATGTGTACATGTTTCAAAGTGCACTTGCGTGTCAAATTTTCCCTTTAAAAAAAGGACTCAAGGAGTCTATGAACCCAATAGTAGTACATGGAACCTGTAACCACTCCCTATGGGAGGCTTACAAATCGGAAGACAAAATACACATTTTTAGATAACTTAACTAATACCAACAATGGACATTATTAGCAACATTAAAACTGAAAATGACCAAGAACACACTTGACACCATCACTGGGGCCGGAAAGGCTCCCCTCCCCCCTCCCCCCCCCTTTGGAGTATTTATATGTACAAGTGTTCATGGGCCTCAAGGCTAGATTTCTCCATAACCTGGAGTGAATACAACTGAAAAAACAATAAAATTTTATCGATGAAGAATCAGTTGTCCGAGTAGATCAAATCACAGGTAATCTCCCACCTTCACTGGTGCACATCTGCCCTCACTGGTCTTCCGGGACCGTGCACAACAGGCACGCCCTACCTGGTGCTCCCAAGTCAGCGTTGCTCCCAGTTTTTCTCATACTGACCTTCACCGCCAGGTGTTAGTACAGGCACGCCCGTACTAACACCTGGCAAGGTGAAACACCACGGAGGGAGTAATACCTGGTGCTCCCAAGTCAGCGTTGCTCCCAGTTCTCCTCATATCCACATGACCTTCACTGGCTCCTCTAAACAAGAGGGCACGGTCAGGGTAATCATGGAAAAAAGTCACTATCCCGGTGGCCTTCCATGGTGAAGCCAACTGGGAGTGATCACACAACTTGTAAAAACAACATTTAACTTTAATTTTATTTGAATTTTAAAAGAATGTAGAAGCAAGTACTTGGCAACGATTTCAATTCAGATCTCAGGAGAGAAGATCATCCCCTTTTAATGTACTCCTAATTGGTGCAAGCAGCAGGTACAAACAGGTACAGTCAATAGCAAGTACAAAAAGGTACAGTTGGTACATCCGGTATTGCAGGTACAACAAGTATAGCAAGTACAACAAGTATAGTAGGTCTTGTTGGTACAGATACAGATGCAGGTACAACAGGTACAGATGTAGATACAACAAGTACAGTAAGTATTGCAAGTATAGATGCAAGTACACTAAGTACAGTAAGTACTGCAGGTATAGTAGGTTCAGTTGCAGGTACAGTAAGTACTGTAGGTACAATAGGTGCAGATGTAGGTACAACAAGCGGGTACAGTTTTGTAGCAGGTACAGTACAGCAGCAGCTGGGTGCAAGGACAGCAGGCGGGTACAGTTTCTGCAGCAAGTACAATCTTGCAGGTGGGCACAAATAGGCGGGTGCAGCTGGTATAGGTGTAGATGGGTACAACAACATATAAGCAGACGAGTACAGTTGGATACTTTCCTTCAATTACACTCCAATTAAACCTCCACGTGTGGGGGAAAAGAAAAGTTTCCCATGCAATACATGCTTTAAATATTATTAAATCTTACTCAAAGGTTAACTCTTGGGCACCCACACTAGAAAGTGTCCGATCAATATTTTAAATGTGTGTGAACACACAACCTTATAATTATTAAGGTTGACAATACTTAAAGGATTTTACATTTAAAAAGGCCAAAAAAGGGCAATACTTACCACCTGTTCACACGCCACAACAACTCGTCAATAGACAGCACACCCACGGTACACTGGGGACGTCCCCGTCCAGTGTATTGGCACGTCGTAGCTGGCAAACACACGAGAACACGTCATGCGAAAACAAATTTATGCATGCAAACATAAATGCATGTGCACATGGACGAAATCTCCCTTTCATGAAACTTGTACAAGGATTTCTTGTCGAGCACCAAATTGGCACGACAGAAATTTGAAGTCCTGGTTTTCCTATGGAGTGACAATCCCATAGGGAAAACACACATGATAAGATGAGATCCTGGTCATACACGTGTGTCAGCACAAAATTGGTTCCCGACCATGTGACACCAGATAACTGACTTTCACATGGGGCACTGGTCTGGCCACATGTGAACATGGTACAAATCTGGCCACTCTATGGAGTGACAATCCCATAGAAGTGACTCCAGAAATGGAGATGGACCAAATGGTGACATCCCCCCCTCCCCTCCCCCCTCCCTCCCCTCCCCCGGCTTCTAGACAGTTGACCTCAACTGAAAAGCCTCAAGATATGCCTGCAAAAGCTGCGGATAGTCAACAAAGTAATCCTCATCTACCCACTGTGCATCAATGGGTAAATAGTTCTTGAATTTCACAAGGTATCTCTTGGTAAGCTTCCCATGTGGTAACTTTCTCTCCTTGTGAAATACAATCTGCTCGGGCTAGAGAATCTCCTCAAGCTCATCAATCTCGGGCGGGTCTTCTCTGAGAGGCTCTTTTGGATTTGGCCCCACATACTTGCGCAAAAGACTCACGTGAAAAGCATTGTAAATCTTCCAATGACTGGGTAAAGCAAGCCTGTAGGACACTTCATTGATCTTGTCAATCACTTTGAAGGGTCCATAATATCGAGTAGAAAGCTTTGGATATGATCCCTCTCGTCCGGGCCTCTTCCGAAGCCTAGCTTTCTCAAATTTCAACAATACCCAATCACCTTCCTGGACTTGCATGCCCCTTCCATGCTTGTCAGCAGCCCTCTTATGCTTGTCTTGTGACCTTGCAATGGCTGTCCGCACCTGAGCAAAGGCTACATCCAAGTCACGTACATACTCATCGGCTACAAAAATCTCATCCTTTGTACGAAGGATGGGTGGCAAGACTACTCTGCCATAAATAATCTCAAGCGGGGCCTTTCCCGTGGAGGCATGTACAGTGTTGTTGTAGGCAAACTCTATAAGTGGAAGATACTTCTCCCAAGCACTTTTTGATTTGCTACATAACACTTCAACAAATCCAATACAGCAGAATTTGCAGCCTCACTTTGACTATCTGTTTGGGGGTGATAGGCAGATGAGAACTCAAGCTTAGTGTCCATGTTATCAAATAAAGCCCTCCAAAATGAAAGCACAACTTTCCAATAAGAGGAGTGACTTGCACCTCGTTGGCAACAAAAGCTGCCGTTGCTTCAATTTGGGGTCCCATGTCCCCAATCTCTATGCCCAAGGCAACTGCCATCTGTGTGGAAATGAAATTATTTGTTGCACAATCATCAAACATGAATAGAGGAGGTTGATCGTTGATTCGTCCCCAAGCTTTGCATACCTCTCTCTCTTTGTCATCATGCTTAGTGTGGTACCGTGCACATCGGGCAATCAAGAAATGCTCATGATCCAAATAACCCTGTATATGAATGCGCAACTTTTCAATAAGACGAGTGACTTGCACGTCGTTGGCAACAAAAGCTGCCATTACTTCAATTTGGGGTCCCATGTCCCCAATCTCTATGCCCAAGGCAACTGCCATCTGTGTGGAAATGAAATTATCTGTTGCACAATCATCAAACATGAATAGAGCAGGCTGATCCTTGATTTGTCCCCAAGCTTTGCATACCTCTCTCTCTTTGCTATCATGCTCAGTGGTACCCTGCACATCGGGTATGGCATGCACATTTGCCTTTGGTGGCTTGTCTTCATGCTTTTGCTTGCGGGTAGGGCATTGCCTAAACATGTGCTCTTTACTACCACAAGAAAAGCATTTCCCCTCTTTGGTATATTGCTCCCTTTGCTTGGGGGTCAAGCCAAACTTGTTCTTCTTTGGTGCAATGTCTTTGGTTGGGATACTTTCAGCTTAACCACCCTTTTGGGCTTCGCGAAAGCTCTTTTTAGGTGGCTGTCCACCTTTTTGCAGGTTTGGGATAGCCCTTGCCCTTAGAACTTCCCTGTTCCTGCTTAATTTTAAGCACCAATTGCTCCGTAGCAAGAGCAGATGCTATGAGCTGCTGAAGAGTGTGTTTTGGGTGTAATTCGTTTCCCGAACAATAAGCTGGTTGCAATCTGGAGCGAAACTTCCTCTTCCTTTCGTCTTCGGAGAGGTGCATAAAGGGAGTTACCTCAAGCAACACTTTCCAAAACTTATTAACATACTGCTGCACACTTTCATTGTCTTTTTGCTCAAGTCTATCCCACTTTTGGGTAAGAGTTTGCTCCGCATTAAGAGGCAAAAATTGTGCATAAAATCTGTCCTTGAACTCTTTCCAAGTGCAAATGGGATCTTTGGTGGTCTTTTCAGTGATCCGCCAATGGGCAGCTGTCCCCTTCAAGAACATGCTTGCATGACGAATTTTAGACTTCTTAGTGAAGTCCTCATCGCTAAAAGCAATGTCAAATTGTGCCACAAAAGCAAGCACCTTGGAGGCATCATACTCTCCATGAAAGGCATCAAATTTCACGGACTTGTCCCCTGCCTTGAACTCCTTGAGCTTTTTGGGATGTGATACATGTTCTTCTCTCTTTCTCTTCCCCTTATCCAACGGGGCAGCCCTCTCTACATGGGCTTCATGGGCAACCAAAGATGTTTCAAAGACACGGTGGCATGTGCATTATGAAGCTGTGGTCTAGATGCATGTGACCTTCCCAAATGATGCAATGTCTCACTACGAGACAACTCAATGGGCAAAGTCTTTCGGCTTGCATGCAAACCACTCTCTCCATGATATACATCCTTTGAATCCACAAGGCCATCATGTCGCCCACTAGCTCCAGCATGCATATAGTTGTTGCCTCTTGTCCCATGAGGAGTAGATGCATGGCGAGAAGTAACTGATACCTCTTCCTTGTGTATAAAAGACCTCAACTGTTGAGATTTGGGTCTCCCTGCTCCAAACGAGGTGGATTCTTGAATACTAACTCTCCATCCTCTCCTTCCTTGAGATCACCCTTTCGGATGAGATAGGAGAGTGCCAATTCCTTGGCTTCTTGCCCACTTCACGAGCCATGGACTCAAAGGTCATATCCACCATAGCATCAGCTTTCCTTGCTTCAATGACACTTTGTACATGGGGATCTTCATGCAAAAATTTCAGCTCTTGCTCCTTTGCCTGCAAAAGCTTCTTCATGTGCTCCAATTCATCCCTCAATGCATTGGGCTCATCCTCATGCAAAGGCTCTTTTCCAAGGGATGGTTGTCCCATGAATGCACTGGCATAACCTTTCTCAAGAGGCTTGTGCCTTCCAAGCAATGCATCAGAATCACGAGAAGTACTGGACTGGCCTCTGGAATTTGGCACTTCCAAAGGTTTGCCTTGGCTGTCAAGTGTCTGTATTTGCTTCCGATCTCAAAACACCGTGTCTCCTCTTGAGAAAGAGAGACGACCAGGCTCTGATACCAATGTAACCACTCTCTATGGGAGGCCTACAAATCGGAAAACAAAATACACATTTTTAGATCACTTAACGAATACCAACAATGGACATTATTAGCAACATTAAAACTGAAAATGACCAAGAACACTTGACACCATCACTGGGGCCGGAAAGGGCCGGCCCCTCCCTCAATACAGTTTGTATTTCTTGGAGTATTTATATGTACAAGTGTTCACGGGCCTCAAGGCCAGATTTTTCCATAACATGGAGTGAATACAACTGGAAAAACAATAAAATTTTGTCGATGAAGAATCAATTGTCGGAGTAGATCAAATCACAGGTAATCTCCCACCTTCACTTGGTGCACAGCTGTCCTCACTGGTCTTCCGGGACCGTGCACCAACAGGCACGCCCGTACTAACACTTGGCAAGGTGAAGCACCGCGGAGAGAGTAATACTTGGTTCTCCCAAGTCAGCGTTGCTCCCAGTTTTCCTCATACCCACATGACCTTCATTGGCTTCTCTAAATGAGAGGGTGCGGTCAGGGTAATCATGGAAAAAAGTCACTATCCCGGTGGCCTTCCATGGTGAAGGCAACTAGGAGTGATGTTTGTCTACACAACTTGTAAAAACAACATTTAACTTTAATTGTATCTGAATTTTAAAAGAATGTAGAAGCAAGTACTTTGCAAAGATTTCAATTCAGATCTCAGGAGAGAAGATCATCCCCTTTTAATGTACTCCTAATTGGTGCAAGCAGTAGGTACAAACAAGTACGGCAGGTACTGTAGATACAACAAGTACAACGGGTATAGCAAGTACAACAAGTACAGTAGGTATTGTTGGTACAAATGCAAGTACAGCAGGTAGAGTAGGTACATATGCAAGTACAACAAGTACAGTAGGTAAAGCAGGTACAGATGCAAGTACAATAGGTACAGTAGGTATTGCAGGTATAGCAGGTACAGATGCAGGTATAGTAGGTACGATAAGTATTGCAGGTATAGTAGGTACAGTTGCAGGTACAACAAGTACAGTAAGTACTGTAGGTACAGTAGGTGCAAATGCAAGTACAGCAGGCGGGTATTGTTCTGCAGCAGGTACAGTACAACAGCAGTCCGGTGCAAGGATAGCAGCGGGTATAGTTTCTACAGCAAGTACAGTACTTGCAAGTGGACACAAATAGGCGGGTGCAGCTGGTACGGGTGTAGATGGGTACAAACAGGTGGGTACAACATCATATAAGCAGACGAGTACAGTTGGAAATAACAAGTTGGGTACTTTCCTTCAATTACACTCCAATTAAACCTCCACGTGTGGGGGAAAAGAAAAGTTTCCCATGCAATACATGCTTTAAATATTATTAAATCTTACTCAAAGGTTAACTCTTGGGCACCCACACTAGAAAGTGTCTGGTCAATATTTTAAATGTGTGTGAACACACAACCTTATAATTATTAAGGTTGACAATACTTAAAGGATTTTACATTTAAAAAGGCCAAAAAAGGGCAATACTTGCCACGTGTTCACATGCCACAACAAGTCGTCAGTAGACAGCACACCCATAGTACACTGGGGGCATCCCCGTCTAGTGTATTGGCACGTCATAGCATGCAAACACATGAGAACACGTCATTTGAAAACAAATTTATGCATGCAAACATAAATGCATGTGCACATGAACGAAATCTCCCTTTCATGAAACTTGTATAAGGATTTCTTGTTGGGCACCAAATTGGCGCGACAGAAATGTGAAGTCCTGGTTTTCCTATGGAGTGACAGTTCCATAGGCAAAACACACATCTTGGCATGGGCCTTCCTATGGAGTGATAGTCCCGTAGACAAAGCCCAGCACAATATCAATCCTACCAAGTGACAGTCCCATGGATAAGATGAGATCCTGGTCATACACGGGTGGCAGCACAAAACTGGTTCCCGACCATGTGACACCAGATAACTGACTCTTTCACATGGGGCACTGGCCTGGCCACATGTGAACATGGTACAAATCTGGCCGCTCTATGGAGTGACAATCCCATAGAAGTGGCTCGAGAAATGGAGATGGACCAAATGGTGACAGAACCCATGAGAAATTGAAAGTTGGACTTGAAAAGAAATAGCTCCACATTCATCTTCAGATTTACCTGTGAGTCAATACGGAAGTGGTTGGAAAGCGTTGATTGCCAGGAAGACCTTTTCCTATCAGTTTAACTCGTCTCTTGCTTGGCTGTGTATATTAGTCTCTAGCTTACAAGAATTGCTTTCAAGGTAACAAATCTCCACAACTCAATACACAAATTGCTACCTCCTATCAACCCAAATGACAAATACAAATAGATGCAGATCAAATTAGTTTTGAGCATTTTAGGCAGGCAATGAGCTGCACTGAAGGGAGAGGTCGTTCATGCACAAAGGCCCCACATGAGCTTATGATTGCATTGGGACCTTGATGAGTGACTGGATGTGCAAACCATATAGCGAAGCTTACAACAGCTGGCATGCTTTTTATAACCATCTTGCATGTGTGCTTGTTGGACTAGCTATTAGAGCTGTGCAAGTCAGCTATAACCAAAATGGTCAGAAAACATGCATGCATTGTTGTTTTTTACATCCTCAGTCAGTACAATTTTAAAGGAAACGGCAGGGAACACAACACAGGGGTGAAGCTTTGGATTGGGCACCTTAAATGTTTATTTTGTTGCCTGGAAGAATTAGGTATTATAATCACTGAATCGGATACAACTTCTACAGGATGACATATTGAATTGAATTTGACAGGAAATAGTTGTGGCTACTCCAGGACGTCTCCAAGATCTTGTCGAAGAAGGCTATTGCTCTCTCCAAGAAGTTTCCTATGTGGTATGTCATCTAAACGTTTTTGAAGCATTCTTGATTCTTGCAAAGGAATGCTTGTTTAGTGCTTCTAAGCTTTTAGATCTATTGGTTCTCTCTAAATTAATGCTTTTTTTTTTCTACTTCAATGGTTGGCCTGCTTGCCAAAATTGCCCCAGGCTAGGTTCAAAATAGATCTGTTTTGTGGCTAGAATACAAAAAAAACTCCTGGTGGTTTTGGAGGGATCAGCAGGGGGGTTTGGATAGAGCCATGCACAGGGAGTTTGTGCATTCCATGTGATTAGCTTGAGGTGATATTAGTTACAATTTCAAGGAAATGAGGGTGCACCCATATTTGCTGTGTTGATGAAAATGCTGGATAAGCAGCTGTGTATGTTTACATTAACAGCCGAAGAACAGATTGCTAGACCTGACAACTGCTTTTTCAGGTATTGGATGAGGCAGATCGAATGCTTGACCTTGGGTTCGAGCATGCAGTTCGAACACTTATTGGTCAGACTTTGAAAAGTACGTTGAAAGCTCTACTAAATTATTGCGGAGTAATGTTGGAGTTTTTTGCAAAGAGAACAGTCCTGGCCCACTGTCAGTAGGGCTTCATTTTGGCCGCCCATTAGGGTTGTGCCCATCCAACTGCTATGCATTTCAATGATAGTAGTTAATAATAAAGAGTGTTTTCTTCACTGCAATTCTTGTTGTTGTTACTGACAGCATGTTTTTTTCTTTTGGCATAGGTCGTCAAATGATTATGTTTAGTGCAACATGGCCTTCAGAAGTCCATGAACTGTCCAAGGAGTTCATGCAAGAGAGTCCCGTCAAGGTAACCCATTTATTTCCTGTCTTACTTCTTTCTTTAGATGCATAAGGTTTATCGTTAAGAAAGCCGGAAGCTTTGCATTTGTTATGTGGAAGCGATGGCCAAGACGGGTAGTCTTGGCTTGTGCAAGGATTCCAGAGTGAGCCTGTTGAAGGCCAGCTCATATGAAGAAGATGCCTAGTTTGGGATAGGTTCAGGCAGATTTTCGCTATTAGAAAGGGTATAGATCTTATTGACTGTATTTATATAGGGGGCTCCCATGCTTATTATCTAAGCTAGTGGTAAGCGCGGAATTGTGATCCATTGATAGTATGGATTTTTTCTGTTTTCTTTTCTTCTGTTGGATCTAGCGCTTGCTTAGAAGCAAAATTCTTTGGCCTTGGGGAGGCTTTCACTTCCCTCTTGTATTTATCTGCATAAGTAGGCTGTCGATTCCCTCTTGTATTTGAAGAAGCTGGTCACAGTTTTTTCTGAGACATACTTTTATTGCTTTTCATATTGGAATCAAATTGCAGGTGATTGTGGGGTCACAAGATTTGGCAGCAAATCATGCGGTAACTCAAGTGGTAGAGGTCAGTTCCATCTTATTCATATCAATCTTTGAAGAGAGAAGCTGTGAACTTATACATACACACGCATCACATACTGCACTCACACATACACAGACACGCACGCACGCATGTACATAAATACACATGCAGACATGCATGCACGCACGCACACACAATTTGCACACACATACCAACATGGGCGCACACACACACACACCTATATACCTACATACATGATGTCAGTATGTATGTATGTATGTATGTATGTGTGTATATGCTCTGCCTGCTGATAGGAACTCAGTGAAGTCGTAACATTCAAATTTTGGGGCATGTCAATATTTCTCTTCCAAAAGTTCGGTGTTTCGCATAGATAGCTATAAGTTCCGACCTGACGTTGCAATGTCATGATATATATTGTACTTGCTTGCACCTATGCAGGTGATAGATACTACGTCACGAGATACACGCCTATTTGAACTACTAAAAGAATATCACAAGTCTGAAAGGTAAAATCATGTTGCTCTTGCAACTCCTGTAAGTTAACAACCCTCAAGCTATGGTGGTCCTTTTGAACCTACAGATAGATCCCTTGTATTACTTTGCCTCAAACTTCATGTGAGAAAAGTGTAGGCTGAGTTATATTAATGAGATAATCTGGCAGGGGGACAAGCTTTCCCTCTCTATATTCTGCAAACTTGTGTAGGTATTGCAAAATTGTGATATGCATCATCTACAGACAAGGAAAAATGTCTCCTACTAGGCAACCATTAAGGTAAGGATTTAGCAGAGTTCTGGCCATTGTGAGCCCTAACTGATAAAGGGATGTGTTAGTTAGGGTTAGCACAGGTAGCTATAGGGGATAGAAGATATCCATGGCATGTTTGAAGATAGAGAAAAGAGAGACCAGATATGCTCGAGAGAGGGAGACAGATTGCGCGACTCAATGATTTGATTAGATTCATTCGAAATCCTCACCTAGTACAATGCTTTTATAGGCAATGACACATAAGCCTTATCTTTTGACTAAGTCACACACATTAAGCAATGACACATGGCATGGGTTATGACATCATTGCTTACTAAATATCTAGCCTTAAAATGCTGTTCACCCACATCCACACTCATAAGAGTGTGTTCACACGCACAGATACATGGACACACAATCTGGGGTTTACACATGGCAGGTCAAGGGTAGGACTAGGGGGAGTCGGGCGGTTCAGGGGAGTCCGGACATGTGTGGATGGCTAGGGCTATAGTTAGCCGGCTAGGGTCTATATCCGGTGGTTGGGTGGAGAGTTTCTATATTCTCTTCTAGGAGTTCTCATGGTGGCCTCAGAATAATGTCAGGACAAGGGTAGGACTAGGGGGAGTCGGGTGGTTCAGGGGAGTCTGGACATGTGTGGATGGCCAGGGCTATAGTTAGCCGGACAGGGTCTATATCCGGCGGTTGGGTGGAGAGTTGCCCTATTCTCTTTAGAGCTTCAGCTAGCGTTCATCATCTTAGTACTCCATGTGAACAAGCTGTGGTGAATAAGGACTTGATGTAAAGAGTGCCTGGTTATATGGATATGTTGCACTAGAAAGCAGAGCCTTGAACACGTAACATAGTTGCATTCCGTACCCGTACTCATCCGATGAGTACCTTCAGTACTTTCCGTACCACTCCATACATATCGTACCTCGTACGGATAAGGTCTTCGTGCCAAATATGAGGTTCAATGTACAACACTTATTTAGCCCGTTTTTTTTAACTATTTTACTTAGTGATCATTGCTTAGTAGTTAATAGATTAGTTTTCATTTCAGTATCACCATTGTCTTTCATGCTATTTTGGTATGGATGCTAGATATTTCTTATTTTACATACATACATACTAAAAAACGTGAACGTACTTAAAGTACTTATCTTGATGCGTACTTTACGTACCCGTACCGTACATGTACCATACCACACCGTACCTAAAGTACTCAACCAGTATGACACGTAAGACGTAAATGCAGATGAGGAAGTAGATTCGAGAATGGCCATGGTAAGCAGCTCTTCTCTGATGAGAGGAGAATATAACTATGGTGGAACAAGCGAATAAGAGCAGGGAGCAGATGAGAATGCCTGTAGCAGAAGGTGAGAAGGGACAGAGAAGGAGGTGGATATGGCGATGTGGGCTTATAGACCTGACTATGCGTGAGAGAAGCAGAGAATAAGGAGGCAGAGGGAGAAAAATTGTGTTACGAAGAAAACAAAGGAGGTCGGAGGTCGGCTATGGCGATGGGGCTTCTTCTCTGAGCTGATTAACTTCGGCAATGGCGAAATGGCAATGAAGATTTCAAAAAATAAAAAATAAATAAAAAATAAAAAATCTGCCAGGATGACAAATAGCTGGAAAGTACAAGAGGCACCATTTGCTGGTTGCAAATAGTATCCTTGCAGGAGATGAGCGCTGCCCAGAGCTGTGGAATTGTCGAGGAGCTTTGATACCATTTTTGTTAGGTAGGGTTAGCACATGTAGCTCTGGGAGATGGAAGATATCCATGGCGTGTGTGAAGAGAAAGAAAGAAAGAAAGAAAGCTGTATTAACGTCTACTAGAGGCCGAACTCGACCTATGAGACAAATCAATGTACAACTGTCAATATCTTCTGGATGTCCAGAAAAAAAAGGACAAAATGAACATGAAATAAACTATGAAAGTACTGAGCTAGTGGGGGGGTGTGATGGATGGAGCACTACTGCTAGAGGCTCAGTATGCAACCTATATGCGCAGGGTATACAAGAATGCAATGCAGATCTGTTTAGCTCCAACCAGTACCATAATGGGGGTGTAATATGTGATACATAGTCGATGGCGAGGCAAAAATACCTCGGAGCATGATATCTGGGTGTGTGTAAGTGAGCTAGCCGCTCCTGGATATGGTGCTGATGTTGAGCCCGTATCTCTGTGATCTCCCTCTGATGTAGTCTCAATGATTTGATGAGAGGAGAGATGAGATACGCCCTAGAGAGAGACAAATTGCATGACTCAATGATTTGATGAGATTCATTCGAAATCTCACCAAGTACAATGCTTTTATAGGCATAAGCCTTATCTTTTGAGTCTTGACTAAGTCACAGACACTAAGCAATGACACATGGCATGGGCTATGACATCATTGCTTACTACATACACACATAATATCTAGCCTTAAGAAGCTGTTCACACACATACACTCACACTCATAAGAGAGTGTTCACATGCACATATACATGGACACAAACTGGGGTTTAAACTTTACACACAAGGTGGACACGCACACATGTAGCTCCGAAGAATCCCAACAAGGGACATGGGTTTGAGTGCAGGGAGAATCTGGTATGCACACAGGTAGATTAGATGCATACTTATGTGTAAAATCCCATTATTTTTTATTCTTTCTTTTCCTGGCTTGCGAACCCCCACAATATTCTCCCTCATCATTTCTCCCCACCACCCATGCTGCACATGCCTTCCCTCTCTCACTTGTCTTATTCTCCCACTGGCCAGCCATGTCTTGACTTCTTCTACCTCTCCCTCACTCACACATACTCCAGCTCCCCTCCTGCTCCTATAAAACCACTCCCGCCTCTCAATAGTGACCCCCCCCCCCCCCCCCCTCCCCCCTTCTCTTTACAGCTTCCTTCACCCCTTATTAGTAGTGCCACATGTGAACATGGGCTAACCAGGGGAACTTTTCTCCCTTTGGGTTCCCCTTGGATATTAGGTGTGAAAGGACACCACATTTATTGTATTTTTATATTGTGGAGTCAATCCCCATGCTCCACACATTCTATACTATCATCTTTGTGTGAGCATCAATCACCATCTCTCTTGAGTGTTCTTGTTGCTGTTCATTCTCTGTGTGTCCTTGTCTGTGTGCAACCCTAACCCTAAGAGTGGTA
Source organism: Cibotium barometz (assembly GCF_041138505.1). NCBI lineage: Eukaryota > Viridiplantae > Streptophyta > Polypodiopsida > Cyatheales > Cibotiaceae > Cibotium > Cibotium barometz. The sequence goes on from NC_141060.1 coordinate 48,005,912, forward strand.
TCAGAGCCAAGGTTGCAGCGTTCTGCACGATTTTGTTCGTGGAGTTCTCGCTGATTCTGTCCGTCGCTCGCAGCGTTTCCATCCACCTCTATTTGTGCCTGTCTGTCACGCTCCTTTTTGTTCGGCAGCTGCCGATTTTTGTTCGTGGAGTTCTGGTTGATTCTGTCCGTCGCAGCGTTTCCATCCACCTCTATTTGTGCCTGTCTGTCATGCTCCTTTCTGTTCGGCAGCTGCCGATTTTTGTCGCGTACAAGCTCCACCCGACTCGGCCACCTTCCGCCCGTTTGCACCTCCACCTTGGTCGGCACTAGTGCCGAGGGATCCACCATTGCCCAGCCCCTCGACTTCACTCGCACCACAGGAGGCGGCCTTGGGCGATGCTCAGCGGCACTTAAGGCTTATGTGGCAATCACTGGAATTGTGAGATTTTGGGTCACTCCTTCCGGCGACAACTCTCCCGGTTCCGTTGTCCAACTCATTGCCATCGCCGACTCCCGCCCGTCACCTTTGTTGCCTGCTGTAGGTCGCCGTCTGCATGCTGCATCCGCCGCCTACTCGCCTGCAGACCCCCGTTTGCGACGACATCAAGTCGCCTCTCTTCGTCCAGTTCCGTAGCCAGTCGCCAGTTGCTACTGTCCTCGCCTTCGACTCCACAGATGCTGGCGTCTTGTCAGTCGCTCCCGTCTACAGCTCGCCGAACCTGCCGCGTGCGGTCGTGTCTGCAAGTCTGCCACATGCGCCGCCGCCGACCTGTGCAGGTCTTACTTCAGCCTGTCGCCCATCAACTGGTCAGAGGCCGTCGCCAGAGAGTCAACACCTCCGCTTGTGGTATCACATTTGTTGTTGCCACTCGTCGTTTGCCAACTGCCCACCTGAAACTCTGCAAATTCAGGTTCCAGCCATACAGGTAATCGATTTTCGCGTCAGTTCATGGGACTTTTGTGAATTTATTGCTTCCTTGCGAAAATGAAGTGCACGGCAACATCTGGGTGCAGGATTCAGGAAAATTTGGGGATTTTTCAGAATTTGTGCTTAATTGCACAATTGTGGTTACAAGACAAAGAAATTTGGGGCTTTCTTAAAACGAATGCTTATTGTAAATGCACAATTAACGCTCATTGGTACACAGCTTTTTTGGGGTTTTTGCAAATTATGTGCAATTGACACATAAATCAGTAAAGAGATTTCAACAAATGCCTGGAAATATGATCGATATATTTGGGGTTTTGTCCCAAGAGGACAAATTGGATGGCAGTAATTACTCCCTCTGGAGTTTCATGGTTTGAAATCTTCTTGTGGCCAAAGGATTATGGGGTAATGCTATAAATGATGGAAAAAATACTGGATAAATTCTAATAAATGTCTGAAGGCTTTTGCAATGGTCTATATGCAATGGATGAATGCTGTGCATTTTGCCGAGTACTTTCTAATGCAAACCCTAAGGCTTCTACTGACTCTACATGCATGAATGCATCTCTTCAAGTGGGTTAAGGGACTTGGACGAACTGACTGACTGTCTAAGGCTGCGGAATGATCTACGTAGCTCGTGCCTGACTTATCCTGGACTGAGGATTACAATGGGGTCACGGCGTACGACAATTATCATCCTAAAGGGTACTAATAATGTACAGTGTTGCACTGATGATGATGATGAGTCATCTTGTCACCATGTACTACAGTGCAAAGTGCATGGGACATTCCCTCCTGCTTAGCTTGGCGGCAGGTTCATGGCTTCCAAGTAGTGCGCCAACAATTGGGGGTACTCTTGAAAGAAACCTCGTCTAGCCAAACGACTTCGTGGGTACCTCAATCTCGGAACTTCGTATAGAACTGACGTATTCGTCGACTGGAACCATGCTTCCAAAGATGAAGAAGGATCTGCTTAGGCTCGATGACTTATGCTTCATCTACCACGTCTTGCTGCTGTTCATCTGAAACATCAAAAATTTTTGGTCCAACATATGGTTTTAGCCAAGAGACATGGAAAACATCATGCATTGTTTAACTATTAGGCAACTTTAATTTCATGGAGACATCACTAACTATTGGGAAAGGTCCAAAACTACGGACTGAAAGCTTGGAACAGCGTTTGCCCACTTGTTTCAATCTTTGTTTCATGATGCACAGATAGACCCAATCCCCTTCCTTGAAGTGGACATCTCTTCTAGACTTATTTGCTTGTTTGCTATAAGCTTCCTATGCTTTGGTCAAGCGGTCCTTGATTGACTCAATGATTTCGGAAAATGCTTCCGTCGTTTTATTAGCCTCAAGAGATGGAGACACCAATCTCGTTTAAAGAGAAGAGAAACGGTGACCAAAGGCTGCTTCATACGGAGTCCGCCGTCTTACACTGGATGAATGAGTATCGTTCAAGATGGCTTGGACCAATGGAAGATAATATTCTCATTTGGACTGCGGGTCATGACAATACGACTTGAGAACATCAAAGGCCAACTGGTTATAGATTTCTGTTTGGCCGTCTGTCTGTGGATGGAATGCACTAGAAAACTGTAGCTTGGTTCCAAAGTTTTCAAATAATGCCCTCCAAAAATGTGAGGTGAACTTGGAATCCCTGTCTGATGTAATGGTGCTAGGCAAACCACAAATGGGGTACCAATGTTTGAGAAAAAGACGGGCTACGTCCTGAGCTGTGGCCGTATACTTGCATGGTATGAGTATGCAGAACTTACTGAAGCGATCCACAATGGTGAAACATGAGTGTTACGGGATCCGGTGGATGCTAGTAGAGGTCCTACAAAGTCCATAGATATGTCGATGAAAGGTCCGTCGGGGATAGGCAAAGGTTGAAGTAACCCAGCCTTCTTTGTATGTGGAACCTTCACCTTTTGACAAATCTTACAGGCTTGAACATGTGAATATACATCAGGTCTCATTTTTGGCCAATAAAAGGACTGTTCTAATTTCTGAAGGGTACTGTTGATATCTCTATGTCCTCCAACTAAGGAGTCATAGTGGGCAGCATCATGGAGAAGAGCTGATTGCTTTTTCTGAATGACACAGAGACGGTTCTTGAAGAACAACCAACTGTTCTGCACTGAATAATGGCCAGGCTCAGAAGTGAGGGCCAAATTGTATTGAGTGTCAAACTCAGGGGAGTCGACATATTGGTCTTTCATGCTATCTAAGTCCTTCCCCATGATTTTGAGAATGGTAGACTCTTGCACTGCTTGGATGCTGGCCTTTCGACGAAGAGCATTTGCAACAACTGGGTTATGCTTACCAGGGATGTACTCGATCATTCCTTTAAATTGTTGGAAGAGCTGACTCCATTTGGCTTGCTGATCACTCCATTGGGCACTTGGCATGGTTTGAAGCCACTTAAGTGCTTGGTGGTATGTTTTGACTGTGAAGACTTTCCATAAAGAAAAGGCTTCCAATGTTTGAGCGCTGTGATCACACCCAACAACTCTTTGTCATAAACCGAATAATTCTTTTCGGCGACATCCAACTTTCGACTATAGTATGCCACGACTCTATTAACTTCAAAACATGCGCTTCTGAGGTAGCTTGACATGGGTGCTGTAGGCTTGATAAAGACCCATGAAAGAACGGATCTCTTGGGCGGTCTGAGGAATGTCCCAATCCAAGATCCCTTGAACCTTTGAGGAGTCCAATCGAATCCCATCGAAACCGATGATATAGCCCAAGTATTGAACCTCTTTAATGCCGAAGATAGACTTTTTGGCGTTTATGTAGAGCCCATTCTCTCGCAAAAGTTGCAAGACTTTCTTCACATCTTTCTCATGCTGCTCCACATGTTGGGAATACATGTCATCAAGAAAGATGAAGACACACTTACCAATGAGGATTGCGAAAATCCTGGACATCATTTTATTGAAGGTTGCGGGTGCATTTGTAAGCCCAAAAGGCATGACTACACGCTTTGTCCGGAAAGCTGTTTTTGGAATGTCAGCTCTGAAAATGCGGACCTGATGGTAACCACTCTTGAGGTTGATCTTAGTGAAAAATTTTGCACCGTCTAAACGCTCCAAAATGTGCTCAATCCTTGGCATAGGAAACTTATTCTTAATGGTGAGTTTATTCAATGCCATGTAGTCTACACAAAGTCGTGCAAACTTGTCCTCCTTTTGGACAAATAGGATGGGTGTTGCAAATGGTGAGGAAGAAGGCCGAACGAATCTGGCTCGGAGGAGCTAAGACAACTGTCTTTCTAGCTCACCCTCTAAAGTCTTCGAAAGACGATAGGGAAACCTGCTAGGAGGTTCTAATCCAGGGACCAAATCGATATGATGGTTCTCAAGACGTGATGCAGGGAGACTGGGCGGAAGATCGTCCCTAAGCATAATGTCCTGATGTCTGGACAGGAGGTCTGCTAACTGTGGGACTGAAGATGAGATAGGTGGTACCGATGAGGTACAGGCTGTCTGAGCATGAACATAAAGTAGTGCTCCTTTCGCTCCCTTGCGGCGGATAGCTCGTCGGGCCTAGAGGTGCGAAATCAATGGGATGCCAAGAATGCTTCTATCCCCACGAATTATGACGGGCTTAGGAAAACCTTTACAGATAATAAGAGTGTCCTGCCCCCAATCGGGAATAGGCTCATATTGATGAAACCACTGGATTCCTAAGATCATGTCACACCCCAACAGAGGCGAGACAATGAAATCTCATTGGAATGAGGCCTTCTAAACTTCAAAGGCGAACTGTTGTGCCTTCTGAGATATGTAGGTGCGGAGACCAAGTGTGAACCCGTCCACATTCAAATGATATGGTACTAATGTGCAGCTCATCTTGTTAGCCAATTGGGGAGAGATGACGTCCTCAGAACTGCCCATGTTAAACATGACTACAAACTGCCGGCCCTTGGTAGAGCCATAAGCTCGGATGAGGCTTTTTTGTGCAGCATTACTCTCACCCTCTTGCTTAGCATCAAATATCACGACTGGCATAGGATGCATAGAAGGTAAAAGCTGGACTGTGTTTGTGGTAGTAGGCGGGGCTGGAGGAGCTGGAGATGCTGTGGCAATTGTGTCAGAAGGTGCTTTGGAGGCTTGCTCCGCTTGCCATTTATGGCAATCCTTCTTACCATGCTCAATGGTATGACAAAAAAAGCATTTGTTTTCTGATTGGTATTTCCTTTGCTTCTTTAGAGAAAGATTAATCTCCAGTGATGCTTGCTTTAGCCTTTTCCTCAGGGGTTTTCTTAGGCTTGGATTCTTTATGCTTCTTACCCCTTGAACTAAAGCTATTACTGTCGTCTTTCTTAGCATCTTTAGAAGATGCGTTACCTTTCCCTGGCTGCGCAGCAAATTGCTGCTGTTGGGGTTTGGTACTGGACTGTGACGACTGCTTGGGCTTGCCTCCGTTCATCTTTATTTCTTCATTTTGAGCAAGAGTCAAAGCCGGTCATATGTACTGGGTTCAAAGTTGTGAACTGTGAACTGGATGTTGGGATCTAATTCACGAATGAATTGATCCATCTTGGCCTGCTCAGATAGCCCTAACTGTTGTGCTAAAGTGATAACCTTTCCGGAAAACTAAAGCACTGTTGACCCGTTCTGTTTGAGTCCATAGAACTTATTTGCCAGGTTGGTCATATATTGGGGCGGGAGGAATCTGGTCTTAAGGTCATGAACAAATGTATCTCAGCTAAAAGCTGTGACACGTGGCTCTATCTGTATGAAGACTAGACCAATGTTGCCACCAAGTGACTGCCTCACCTGTAAGGTGGGAGTCGTTACGTGGACTCTATCCTGAGGATCTGTGATCCTAGCTAATGAAAAATGAGCAGTAAATTGATGAATGAACTGATTAACTACTAAATGATCACACTTACCATCATACTTACTAAAATTTGGTTGACTTTGAATGACAACAGTTGATGTCGCGGGCTGGTGGCTGGTGGCACCTGAGGCTAGGGAAATTGAAGAGAGGTGCTGGTATCTAAGGTGCATGGCCTTCTTTTCCCTTTGGTGCTCGAGTAACATACGTTCTTGATCGAGTTCTCGTTGGTGCTCCCGAGCGGTGAGTTCAGTCTGATGCCAATCTTCTTCGATCCTGCGTTGGGCTTCCTCATAGTCCCGTCTATCTTCTTTTTCTTGCTACTTTCTTGCTTCAGTTTCTGCTTTTTCTTGCTGCTTTCTTGCTTCAGCTTCTGCTTTTTCTTCTCTCTGTCTAGCCTCGTCTTCTCTTCTTTGTTGTTCCATCTGAAAGAAGAGGGAGATGTAGTCGGGGGGTTGCTGGAGGCGGAGGAGGATGTGTTGCTATTGTCTCCATTAGTTGGAGGCGCTCCATGAAAAGCTGGTTCTGAGCTCTGAGTAGAGCTATGGTGTCTGCTGTAGTCGGAAGAGCAAGGTCTCCTTCGAGGAAGACGTCTTCCGACCGTTGGTACTCTCCTCTGTAGACATGATGCTGAAGTCGGTAGTCGTGCTGCCGAAATGCAATCTGACCATCCAAGGATGCCCTCACGCTAGGATACGGTGTGTGGACAAGCTGAATCTGATACCAATGTGACATGCAGCGGAAGTATTCGTAATTTGAGGATCCTCTCACACAAATGCTCACACCGTCTTCTGTATCCGAGTTTTGTGAGTTTAGCAATCCACTTTAAGACTTCAAACTTTAAGAGATTTGAGAGAGAGAGAGAGAACTTTCAGCTCCACTTGGTAGGACTCGAGCTGGTTCACGTAATGCAAGAGAATAGGCATATGTTGCTTGCATGAGTACACTTTGTGATGCAAATGAGCTAGATTTATTTGAAGAGGCTCATGAGGATGACCATTGGATGTAAGCCATGCAAAATGAGATGGATTCTATCCATAAAAACAACACGTGGGATTTGGTAGAGTTGCCTGCAAGCAAGAAGCCCGTTGGCACAAAGTGGGTATACAAGTTGAAAAGAAAGTCTGATGGTACCATTGACAGGTGCAAAGCCAGGCTAGTGGAAAGAGCATTGATTATGATGAGACTTTCGAACCTACTTCTCGTATGGCCATAATTAGATGTGTTGTTGCATTGGCTGCCCATCATGGATGGAAAGTGCATCATTTGGACATAAAATCAGCTTTTCTCAATGGGGATTTGCAAGAAGAAGTGTATGTAAATCAGCCCATTGGTTTTGTGATGCATGGCCATGAAAACAAAGTATGCAAGCTTCGAAAAGCACTTTATGGTCTCAAACAAACTCCCGAGCTTGGTATGAGAATATACATACTTATTTGACCACACGGGGATTTCGTAATAGTCCAACAGATGGCACCCCCTATGTGAAAGAGGACCATGGCACTTTGATTATGCTCATTCTTTATTTGGATGACATGTTGCTAATTGGGAATGATATGGAGAAAATTCTAGCATTCAAAGCTGAATTGCAAACGTCATTTGAGATGACAGATTTGGGATTGTTGCATCATTATTTGGGCATACAATTTGTGGAGACAGATGTTGGGATTTATGTACACCGATCAAAGTACATTCAAAAGCTGTTGCAAAAATTTGGGTTTCAAGATTGTAAGCCCATCTCTACTCCAATGGAGCTAGGGCTGAAATTGAGCATGTATGATGTTGGAGAGTCTTTTAATATGAGTGTTTACAACCAAGCAGTGTGCTACCTCATATACTTATGCAACACACGTCCGGATATGCAGTTTGGGGTTTCCCAATGTAGCAAATTTATGCACAGCCGAGGTACAAAGCATTGGCAAGTAGTGAAGCGGATCTTCCGCTATCTTTAGGGCTCCCTGGATCTTGCGTTGGGATATACCTGGAGGCAGCTTGCAGTTACATGCTTACAGTGAATCCGATTGGGCTAGTGACTATGATACACGGCAATCCACGAGTGGGAATTGATTCTTTTTGGGGCTTTCATGCATATCATGGTTGAGCAAAAAGCAGCCCACTGTTGCCACATCTACTTGTGAGGCTGAGTACAGGGCAGCCTTTGCAGCCACAATAGATTGTGTATGGCCAAGGAGATTGATGTCTGATATTCGTGAGTGTGGCAGACATCCACCACCATACTCACACTGTGACAGTCACAGTGCTATAGCCGTGGCACGAAACCTAGTGTGTCATGCACGTACTAAGCACATAGATATTCATTAACATTATGTTAGGGAGAGGATTTATGCAAGGGAGATCTCATTATCTTACTGCTCTACACAGGACAGTGTTGCATATCTGTTCACGAAGGCGTTGCCTCGAGAGAAGTTTGAAGCTTTCTGCAAAGCTTTAGGGTTACTCTACTACAGCGAGTGATCTGCTATACAGACCTTGTACAGGTTCACACTGCCACTATAGGGAGATTTATTGGCATATATGCTATGAGTGGTGCTACATGTGAACATGGGCTAAACAAGGGCACTTTTCTGTCTTTGGGTTTTTTCCCTTGGATATTAGGTGTGAAAGGACACCACATTTATTGTATTTTGATATTGTGGAGTCAACCCCCAAGCTCCACACATTCTATGCTATCATCTTTGTGTGAGTATGAATCACCATCTCTCTTGAGTGTTCTTGTTGCTATTCATTCTCTGTGTGTCTTTGTCTATGTGCAACCCTAACCCTAACATCCCTCACCCACCTTCTCTAGTCCCCTCGCAGCAACTCTCCCGTTCCACTCACCCCCTCATTACCCCCTCTTCTCTCAGCAGACGACACACACACACACACACCCGCCAACCTCTCCCTCGCCAGCTCTCTCCCCCTCATGCACTCTCTCTCCCTCTCCCTCACTTACCTCCTTGTCAACCCCTTCACCCCACCTCTCTCTCTCTCTCCCTCTCATCCCACCTCTCTCTCTCTCTCTCTCTCTCTCTCCCCCCACCCTGATCCCCTCACAATCCCTCTCTCCCTCTTTACCCTCTCTCCCTCATCTCTCTCTCTCTCTCTCTCTCTCTCTCTCTCTCTGTCTCTCTCTCTCTCCCCTTTCATTTTAATATTTTTTTAAAACATTTATTCCAGAAAGATAAAGCTGATAAGTTTATCTTCACTAAGATAGCCATTAAAACTTCTTGGCCTAAAGGATTAAGTATTCTTTTGAGGTTCTGAGTTCAAAACCCACATAGGTACCAAGTTATTTCTTTTTTTTTCTCTCTTCCTAAGAAGAGTTTTCTCTAGCAAATGAGGAATCCCGTCACGAATTAGTGTATTCCTTACAACTTGATTCCTCCTTTCTTAAAGCTTTTTTTGACACCTCGCAAAAGCGAGAGGGATCCCACCAAATCTAATGCAAAATTTACTGCCCATAAGAGGAGTATGGCTCGTGGTGGAAGTGTGGAGGGAGACGGAAGAGGCAGTCCAAGAGCAGATGATCGTGGCGAGGTGACAATGGGACCTCAAGTGACGGTAGTAGCCACGAATCACTCACAAGGAAGTGGAGGACCAACTCACTTCCTTGTGACCGTGATTATTGTGCCTCCACCTCATTGTGTAAGTGGGATCAAACCCTAGAAGTTTTTGATTAAGAAAAGGGATTGTCTTATGCATTTAGCTAAGAATTTTTTGGATTAAATAAAGAGAAAATACAAAAGGTTATTTTTCTTATGTGAGAATGTTAGTTGCATGGATTGATACGTGAAATATGGATGCAAGGTTACAACAAGACCGGTAATATATTCTAAAATTGTTGTAAAATAAACCAAGGGACGTGTTCTCTTGGGGATAACCATTCCGAAGTGATTAGTGTGGGGCAACTGGATATTCCTCTACCTAGGGCAATGAACTCTTGAATATTCCTCTACCTAGAGCAATGAACTCTTGAATATTTACGGAGTTGGGGCAACTGCCTATGATGGTTAACCCACCACAAGGCAAGGCAAGGGTTCCTTCTGGGATTGCAAATCCGAGCTTGATAGATTTCATGTTAGTGTAGGTGAGTGAGGGAATATTTCACCTTACTAATATGTGATAATTTATTGCCCCACGACGGTCACAATGCCTAGATTGTATGCAACTTGGTGGGCCGAGTGATGTTTTTCCAGATTGTGTTGTAATTCAAATTTATGATTATAAATATTATTTTTTAAATGATTTGTCAGCATTAAGGAGTAAAGGAACCAGTGATGCATCTGTAATTCAAATTTATGATTATAATTATTATTTTTAAATGATTTGTTGGCATTAAGGAGTAAAGGAACCAGTGATGCATCTGTACTGACAATGTCCTTAGTAATTCAAATTTATGATCATAAATATTGTGTTGTAATTCAAATTTATGATTATAAATATTATTTTTTAAATGATTTGTTGGCATTAAGGAGTAAAGGAACCAGTGATGCATCTGTACCGACAATGTCCTTAGTAAGACCGTATCCCGAATCTAGAAAGTGGGCGGCAGGGTGGACCTGATTAGTCGGGCACTCTCCAAGCAAAAAATACATAAATGTTAGGTAAGACACTCAAGACCATGAATGTATTCGTATATTGGATAGTTAAGGATTGGCTGTCGATTAGGCGATCTTTATACAAAGCGTAGGGTGTTACTTACCTATGAGATCCCCCACGTACCTCGAAAGAAGGAAGGGTATGGGAGGTATCTTACATTATGATTGGTTTCCAAGTACCCGAGGCATTTGGCCAATAAGGAAGACAGGCCGGAAACACAACACATTGACAGCAAAGAAGGGGCATGTTCAGTATGGAAAGGTGGCCAGGCAAGAGGAGCAATTTGGGTGCCCTTTGGTACCCTTTAGCTGTGCCAAACCAGTGGTGGTTATGAGCTAGGCATGGAAAGGCCCAAAAGGGGGAATCACTTTACATTTTATGGGTCCATACAACAGATTGATGTGCCGTGGGGGGATTCTGTATAGAAGGCCCCCCCAGACCCTCGTCACTTTATCTCTCAGCATTAAGTTCCTCGAGTCAGTCAGACAGAGCCCAGTCTGCCCCATGCAAGAGATACTTGTAGTTTTGGGAGGAATCCAGTAAAATTGTTCGGTTACTGGCCTGATTTGCATACACAACATAGGGTGGTAATTTGTGTTCAGTTCTCAGCCACTGCTTTGCTTTATTACTCTCATATGAGGGAGAAGTCAATGCTCCACTCAAGATTGGTCCACTTGGCTCTTGTGGTCCTTAATCTATGTATAGACATATAGGAGGGGTACAATTTAATTCTCCACACCCGTGATCTGTGGTCAGATTTTGGCTCACTCTAGTTGTTAAGCTGCCATTTATGAGGAGAACAAGGTGGTTGAAAATGTCAGGTATGGTGATGCTTTATGTGTATGGAATGAAGATAAGAATGATAAGAAGAAGATGATGATGACCTTCCTCTTCTTTTTTTTTTCCTTCACACACATGCATGCATGGATGCAGGCACACATACATGCCGCGCACACAAAATATGTATAAGCAGTCTACCTTTTGGTTTGGAAACCCAATAATTAGCTAGTCAGGGGTTTGTTAGGCAGCCTAGATCTTGTTTTGGAACTGATGACTGGCTAATCAGGGATTCATTGCTAAAGTAATGGCTCTAGAAGGTGTGGCGTATAAATGGACAGGTGAATCAACTTGCAAACACGCCAAGCTTTTCAGGCAGAGGCCAAACAGGAGGTATAAGGGGAACACATAGGATCAACTAGTGTTCAACTTGAGCATTTTTGTGTGCAAAAAAGCTTGTTTTTGTGAGTATTTTTCTGTACATCAATGAACTTTTAGCAACATGGAGAAAATTTCGCTATCACCTGACTTGGGGAGGTAATGTTTTAGGAATCTTGCTAATGAAATTAACCTTTTGATGGGACTAAGCCTTTAGGAATAGGTGGCGTGTTGTGGCCATATGGCTGGCAATTATATTCGAGGTAAGGTTTATACCTATGGATGACCATAGGAATGGACACTAAAGGTCGTAATTGACTTAGGGGTACGGCATGGGCTAGTGGGAAAGAACCTATTTATTTATTGATTTGTGTTCTTTTATTATAACCCAAGACTGTATAATTGAGTTATCAGCTCATACATGGTATCCTTCATAGGAAGGACTCCCTAGGGATCAAGACCAAAAATACCAAGCAAGGCCAAGTGGGCTTCTTTGGTATGGGACGCGGAGTTTGGGCAACAAGCATGGCTCGGTGTTGGTCTAGCCTCAAGCTTAAGAGAGCTCTACATGGAGCTAGGTTGGGAGATTAGCCTGCTGGCCACTTATCCGTGTGCGTGTTTTTGTGTGTGTGTGTGTGTGTGTGTGTGTGTTTGTGTTTACTTTGTAGGAACTACTAGGGAGCTGATTGGCTGTTTAAGTTGGTATCAGAGTGACTCCGATATTCCATGCAAAACTTTCTTTTGGTTAGTGTCGCTTTTATGTGTGGTTGATTTTAGATGACTTTATGTGATGCTGATTTATTGTACCGCCGGGGGGGGGGGTGGGGGGAAGGTGTTTTTGGCAGATGTCAATTGCAGATAAGCTGTATTTAGTCATATTTGTGGATAGTGAAGGAGTTTAATTTTGCTTAGCACATGTGTATGGCTGGATAGCTGTGCATTCTTGTGCACTTTTGCAAATTCAACAGTGCAGCTGGCGCTTGTGTGCAGCCACCACATATGCACCCGAGGCTTTTCCACATGCGAGGTCGCCAAAAGTAGAGGGTTTAATGGGGAATATATACTCAAAAGGGGGAAAAAGGACTTGGATAGCTGTGCATTCTTGTGTGTTTTTGCAAATTCAAGAGTGCAGCTGGCCTCTGTGTGCGGGGAAAGGGGACTTGGACAAGAGGGGAGTGAAAGGGAAAGAGGGATTGCACACCTTGGCTATGTATTTTCTAAAGAATCTTCCCAAAAGACAGTGTTACAAAAGATTTTATATTTTATTACTGCTTCGACCTTTTATGTGGCTGATGCTCATCTTATCTGTAACGAGGAAAATTTGGTGAGCTTTATCATGGTTGTGACCATTGAGCCACTTGCTCTTTCAGATGGCCTTTGAGGGGGGATGCCAGTGCTTCACCCTTAAAGTTGCTCCATATTTAGGTAGGCAGGGGGTGTTGGAAATAAAATTTTGACCCTCACTTGTATCATATTCTAGTTTTGAATCCTCTATTTTTTTTTTGGGGAAAAACGATCCTTCTATTAGTTAATGAGAAAACACCATAAGGCTACAAAGCTCACCTCACAAGGAGGGATAATAAACATAGTGAACACCGGAGCTCCACCCCCGTGGCTGGCCGCTCTCTGGGGGGGGGGCTACCTAGTAGTACATGCGGGAGGTGAGAAGAGCCAAACTGGAGGCCTGTAGTGCAAGTGACATCCTCGCCCCTCGCGATGAGGAAAGGGCCAGGCTGCCAAGTGCGGAGGAACGCCTTGCGGCGACCTCTCATGCGATCCGAGTCGCCCTGAAGTTTCCCCCAGTGTCCTCTCAAGGTGTGAATGATGTCCACCCAGAGGGCCTGTATGACCTCCGCCGATGGAGTCGCCTGGCGGTCTATGGCCTCCCTGCATCGCGGTCTCCATATGTGCCAAGATGTCATGCTGTTGATCATCTCCCATCTGTGCCCGTCCCCCTCCTGGGAGACTGCCGAAGAGAAGTCTGGCGTCGGAACCACTGCCATCGCCCTGTCAGAGACCTGGATGGTCACACTGCTAGGGACGTCCTCGTATCCAAGGGCCGGGCCGCTGTCCGTGGCCCAAGCCACCGCACCCCACGTCACCATCATCTCACCTGGCGAGCCTGCAAAAACCATCCTGAGAGCGCGTTGCTAGACCTGCTGTGCTTGTGGGCAATCCCATAAGCAGTGCCGTTGCGACTCCTGTGCATGGCCGCACCGAGGGTAGGACGCTGGGTGTCTGCCAAAAGCTAGCCAAGCCCCCACAGCCAGTCCTCTATGCGCTGTAAGCCAGAGAAAAAGCGTCACCTTCCGGGGCCGGAAGCTGGCCCAAAGGCGCTGCTAGAAGTCCCTAAGGAAGGCAGGGGAGAGCCCCTGTCGTGGCCAATGCTCGGCCGCCGCCGCCGGGGTGCCCACTATCCTGTGCCTCTGGATCCGCCGCCCGAGCCTCGCTGTGTACTGAAAAAAGGGGGTGCCTGGGCTGGTAGGGGCCGAGTAGGGATCTCGCCAAAGCCACTCGCCTGGATCCCACTGAAGGCGAATAAGAGGCCTGCTGTCCCAAGCCCATAATCTCCAAGAATAGTCCTCCCCTATCGAGGCCGGTGAGGGGTCTACATGCCACTGTCTCTGATGAAAGCCGACCACCCGCACCCTCTGAAAGATACAACCTTGGAACTCATCCAAATCTAGTCGGGTCCTTTGAAGCTGGCCTCCCTCTCCCACCTCGAAGGTGAGTGGGGCGACTCTCTCTGCTGAGCCGCAGACCGCTAGAAGGATCTCATGCCGAGTAAAGACGCCCATCCACTGTGGAGGTGGAGGGTCCTGTACTGGAGTCCGCCACTCCCGAGGGATGGCCGCCTCAATGTCCTGCCTCATCAACTCTCTGCCCCTCATCCCGCTGAGTCTCCTCTCCTGAACCTCTAGAGGCAGCTGCTGAAAACATATCCAGTCGTCTAGGGATTGGGCTGGGCCGGGGCTCAACGGGCCCCACGACACGTGAGATCGCGATCCAACCATATGACCACTGGGAAGTCAGATCAAGGGGTTCCAGATGAATGGCTGCCTCAGGCGCTCCTCATCGGTGCCCGGGGGAGTTTGGAAGAGTGACGGCCTCAGATGCTCCCAGGCCCTCAGAAGGCTAGCTGCGAAACGCTCCTCGAAGCCAAGGCCCACTCCTCTGGATCGTTGCTCTGTAAAGATCCACCTGATGCTGGGGGTCCAGGGGCCGCTAAGAGAAGGAGTGCGGCTGAGAATCCTGGAAACAAGAAACTCCTTCCACGGCTCAGCGCCTGGTAGGAGGCCACGAACCACCAACTTGCCAAGCAAAGCTCGGCTCTGACAAATAGGATCAACTATGCCCTGGCCGCCTCTCTCCCTCGGCTGAGTGATCACAGCCCATGCCACCTTGGCCCTGGCGGGCCGCCCGTCGCCACCGGACCAAAGAAAGTTCCTGATGAGCCTCTGCACCTGGCCAATGCACGCCCGAGAGAAGGCCTAGCAAGAAGTGATGTACCACATGGTAGCAAGCAGAACCTGGTTGGCCACAACCACTCGGCCAGCCAGAGATAAACGAGCGGTACTCCAGTACAGAAGCTTCTTCCGAATGCTCAGAAGAAGGGGGGCTATCTGCTGCTCCGGAGATATGTCAATGCCCACATAGCATCCCAAATAGCGCACTGTAGTGTCGGGGGGCAGCCACTGAAACCCATCAACTGGCCTCCAAGTCGGGGGGGGGGGGGGGGGGGGGGGGCAGAACTGACCCACAACCCACACGACTTGTGCCAGTTGATCAAAGCGCCCGAAGCTCTGCAAAACCTGTCCATGGCTGAGGCGAAGCGGCGGAGGTTCTCCTCCCCTCCCTGAAGATAGACAGCAGTGTCATCCGCAAACTCCGAGTCTAGGAGCTCCTCCGAGGTGCGGATGGGGAGCTGGAGGCCCTGCAAACCTGCATCCTGTGCCGTCAAGAAAGTGCTCATGGCCTCCGCCACAAAAAGAAAAAGAAAGGGCGCCAAGGGGCACCCCTGTCGCACTGAGCGCGAGAGCTGGAACCTCTCTCCGCGCACGCCCTGTATCAGCACCTGGCTATGAGCCGATGTGTAGAGTGCAGAGACCCCACGGATCCACTGAGGGGGAAAGCCCATCCTCTCCATAGTGCCTTCCAAGAAGGCCCAGTCCACCCGATCATATGCCTTCTCGAAGTCGAGAAGGAGCACTGCCTGATCCTCCTGCCGAAATCTAGCCAAAGCCGTAGCCTCCCAGAAAGAGAAGATGTTATCCAAGATGCTCCTATCTTGGATGAAGCCTGTCTGCGTGGAGTGGATGATGTCCGGAAGGTGAGGTTGAAGCCGCTTGCTGATCGCCTTAGCTAGGACCTTGTAGGCCGTGCCTAGCAAGGTGATCGGTCTCCACTGTCTAATCTCCAGTCTGTCTCCTCCCTCTTTGGGGATCAAGTGAATCAACCCCTCTGCCATGCTGTCCGGCATGTCTCCCGACTCCATGATCTCCTGGAATGCCAATCTGAAACCCCTATGCAAGAGACCCCAGTACCTCTGGAAGAAAGCCACTGAGAGACCGTCCTCTCCTAGGCATTTGCCCCGAGGAAGTGCCCGAAGAGCCGCCTCCAGTTCCGTATCCGAGAAGGGGGAGAGAAGGGAGTGCTGCAAATGGGCCGGCACAACCGGTCTCGTGAAGCTCCAGACTGCCTCCCGAGCCTCTCTCACCTTGTCATCTGTTGGCTCAACAGAGAGCAGATCCCTGTAAAAATATGTGGCGATCGCCCGAACTCTGGGGGGATCCACCACTACCTGGCCATCAGCCTGCCGAAGACGCCTGAGACCCTCTCGTCTGAAGCGAGGCCCTGTCGCCTCAAAGAAATCTCGAGTAACTCTGTCTCCAGCCTGTGTCCAAAAAGAAGCCCGAGCATGGAATCGGAACTCCACCCTCCTCTCCTCGATGGATCTGATCTCTGTGCGAGCTGACTCCATCTGCTCTGAAATCCAAGGGCTCGTAGGATCCCTCTCCTGAAGTCTCTGAAGGGAAGCTAGACTCCTCCGCAGGCTCCTCTCGTGCTCTCTGAAAGCCTCCAGACGGTCCAAGGCAGCCTGTCTGAGCATCCTATTGATCTCCTGCAAACCCCTGTCAAGATCGCTGGCTGCCGATCCTCTCCTGAACTGAAGCTCCTGCCAGACATGCTCAACTCTGGTCGCAATCTCGGGCTCCTCTATGAGACAATCTGGAATCCGGACGCTCTGGCCTCGCTCTCCTCTCGTGGGGTCCTCGATTTGGAGAAGCACTGGAAAGTGGTCTGAAAACGAGGAGCCTGCAAGTATACCCACAGTGCCACCTCTATCGCAAGCCCACTCATCAATGTAAAACCTGTCGATGCGGGAAAGGTTAACTCTTGTGGCCCGTCTATCCGAGCGCGAGAAAGATAAACTCCCCTGCAACCTGCCAAACTCCGAGAGAGTCCACGGATCCTGGCCTCTCACCTGCAGCACTAGTTCCTCCCAGGCAGCGAGCTCCGGCCCATGGATGGTCTCCTGGCTGCCCCCCATCCTGTCCTCTGCATCCTCCAGCATGTTGCAATCCCCCCCTAGGCACCAATGGTCTGCCATGGGGAGGGACTGCCTAATGGTGCTCCAGAACTCACCTCTCCCGGTCGCCCCATTAGGGGCGTAGAAATTGAGGAAGCCAATGCGGTCTTCCCCAACGCGAAGGATGATCCACTGCGCTCGACCCTGGACCAGAGTGCCAGAATCCACAACCTCGGATAGAAGCTGCTCGCTGACTGAGATGCATACTCCACCCTGGTTCCCCTGGGAGCCATATGCCGGTGACCAAAAAGTGTGACTCCTGCCTGGCAAGATCTTCCCGCAGGTACGGGTACGCCCGGCAGAAAGGTGGTGCTCCTGGATAAAAAGGATATCTATGGGTCCTCCAACGAGAGCCCTCTGGATCTCCTGGCGAAGTCTACCCCGACCAATGTAGTAGCGAGGTCCACCAAGACCCTGGATGTTCCATGAGAGGATCCTCATGGATGAGCTATGGCAAGTGAAGCAGCCGCCACTGGCTCACCCCTCTCAGCCGGCCCGGATGAGCTGCCCTCCACTCTGTGAGTCTTGGGTGCCGGCTTGGAGGGAGAATAGTCACTGTCTGTCCGGGTGCGGAGTCTCTCCAAAAAGAGGGTGACCTGTCTCTGTGTCCAGCCCCACTCCACCTTCGCCCTGTCCAGGGCATAGGCGTGAGACCAATCCTCTGCATATATGTATCTAAAGGTAGGCTGCATCCTCGGGGCGGCATGGAGGAGAATCAGTAGCACCGCCTCAACTGAGGTGTGGACCGGATCCGCCCGCCAATCACCTATACCAAACAAGCTCATGCGGGCTGAGTGTAATCGGGTCTGCAATAGGTCCATGAGCCCCAAGTCACTGACGTGGTGAGAAAACTCCAGTATCTGATCACGCAAAACTTCCTCTACCGAGTTGCAATCCCATGCTGTGTCTGGGGCAACAGTGAGAGGAAAGGAGAAGGCCACCATGCTGCTCACCACTGAAGGAGAACGAGAGGGATGGCACACCACGCAAACTCGCAAGGGCGCGACCAGTGTCTCGAACGGGCCAGCATCCAGCTGGAGACACCTGAAAAAACCGTAATCCACTGGGAGCCCCATCACTCGCGGGGGCCCCCCAGGGGAGGCTGGAGAGAACTCTGTGGCGGGCGAAGGTAAGATCGCCATCTCCACCGGCCCGGAGTGGCGGTGGAACAGCCGCTGAACTGAACTCTGGCCTACCCAGCTGCGCTGCCCCGGGGCAGTGGGTGGTCTGGAGGAGTATCCTGGAGAGGCCGAGGGAGGGATGGTGGCTCGCGGAGAGGAGTGAGGAGAGCGAGGAGAGGATGGAGAGGCATCTGCCAGAGGAGAGGTGTCAAGGGGGGCTGCCGGGGGAGGCGGGAGGCGGGGGGTGGGAGGGGAGAGGGGGGGGTGGAAGGAGTGCTCTCCGAGTGGGGAAGAGGGGCCGGGGGTCGCAGAGTGCGGCCCGGGATCCTCAGGAATCTCCTCCATGGAGGGGGCGGGGCCCCCCGAGGAGGGAGGCGGGAGCGGGGTCTCCACGTGGGTGGCTCCACCGGCGGCCTCAACGGGCACTGAGATTGAATCCTCGTCCATCGGGGTGGGACCTGCTGGCCGCCTATCCCTGACTGGAGCATAAGTGTGGGTAGGTGCCTGGACGCCAGCCGGAGTCGCTTGTCCACCAGCCTGTCCGCCAGCCTATGCTGCCCTGCTGGCGTCTGCGACGGTCCCTGCGGGCCGGGCGTTTCCGCCGGCGAACCTCCTGCCATCCGCCATCCTCCTGGGTCTGCGCGGCATCCTCCGCCGGGGCTTGCTCGTCAGATGATGGCGCTTGCTGAGACGAGCCAGGGATGTCCGGTCTCTGAGGTGGATGGCCACCCCTCGGGCCTCTTGAAGGGGGTCCAGAGGCGGCAGAGTGTGAAGGATGAACCCCCTTGCGGGGACAGGCGCGTGCGAGGTGGCCCATCTCCCGACAGATGTAGCACTGGCCGGGAAGGCCCGAATACTCCACGCGCTGTATCAGATGTCCTGCAGAAAGACAAGGGAGGAGGATCATCTTCGGGAGGGACTCCGGTGACGGAACCACAACACGAATGGCCGGGAGTCCTGCTGCCCGAGCTATAACTGAAGCCGCTGTCTGAGGCGTCTCCACCACCTGCCCGAACGCCTTGCCAATGGATGACAAGAGGGGCAAGTACTCCCTGCGGAGTCCAGGAAAGCAAATAGTGATGGGGAAACCTGTCGCGCGTGCTAGCGGGTCAGAAGCGGGGTCAAAACCGTGAGTCCATCGTGCCAGGAACGCCCAGGATGAGCGGAGGGCAATGGGGCTCCGAGCCAGCACCGTCTGAGCTGCCTGGGGGGACTCGAAATCCACCTGGTAGTAGCCACGTCCCAAAAAATCGACGCTGACGATCTTGGCAGGCACGCCAACAAGGCTGCCTTGCAGAAGGTCGCGAAGCTCTCTCCGCATCGGACGGCTACCCACTATCTTGCAGACCAAGGAGGAGGCCTCAAGAGCGGATACTGTGGAAACAAACAACTGATGATCTGCATCTGTGAACTCCAGACGGAGACCGGAATCGGCAGGGGTAGTCGGAGCGGCTTCCATGGAGTCCTCCAGAGGGAAAAGGCCAGAGACCGGGGTCACCAACGGGAGGGACACAGCCCTACGAGGAAACGGAGAGGCGGAAGGAGAGAGGATAGCGGGGGGGGGGGGGGGGGGAGCTGAGGCGGGGGAGCTAGCGGTGGGAGGAGGGGCGAGATGGAGGGGGAGGTGAGGGAGAAGGCAGGGGGAAGAGCTGCGAAGCGGAGGAGAAGGCGGGGGGGGAGAGATGGCGGGGGAGGAGAAGGCAGGGGGGGAGAGATGGCGGGGGAGGAAGCGAGGAAGGAGGCGGGGGAGAGAGGCGGAGGAGATGGCGGGGGACGGGCGGGGGGGGGAGAGGGGGGCGCACGACGGCGAGAAGCAGCAGGGAGACGGGAGGGGGATGAGGCGGAGCTCGCAGGAGCAGATGCTTCAGTTTACACTATTTTTGAATCCTCTATTAATTAGAGCACTCTAGAATGCAGATTTTGGTTTGGACAATCGTAAAAATTTCAGTATTTAGTTTGGCACACAAGGAGACGGGATCAGCTGTGTGAATATACAATGGTGGTAGGGCAGAATGACGTGACAGCATGCAAGACAAGCCAACCTTGGCAAGAACAGGTCAGACAGGCATGCCTAGGCTGGAGATTGGGTGCATGGAGGGCATTTGGAAGGTGCAGATGGGCACCTGGTGTGGAAACCTGAGATGGCCAAATGGTTGGCCCAAGTTGTGGTGTGTATATCAAAGGCTTAGAAGAAATCTCAGATCTGAGGCATATCGTTGATTGTATCAGAGTAGTACTTTGGCAAGTTGATTTTTTTAAATAATAGATGACATCCAAAGGACACTGTGCTTTGGAAGTAATATAGCTCTATGTTCTTATATAATAAAAAAGATAACATCAAATAAACTAGACATTGGAATGAGGACAAGAAAAGCTATTATTGACTACAAACAATCTTCGGAGGTAAATTGCCCTGGCTCTATCAACACTAAATATGGTATGGTTTTCTTTGTTTTTGCTTTTAGGTCATTGTTTTTTAACCTTATGATATGCTAACTCTCTTTATTTCTTTGCTAGAATTATCGTTTTCTACAAAGCAAAAGTGGACAAAGTGTGAATTATGAGTAACCTGTAGTTTTTTTCAATGGTTGTTTTCTTATCTTTCCAGGAATCGCATCCTTGTATTTGTCCTCTACAAAAAGGAGGCTGTTCGTGTTGAGAACATGCTACAAAAAAGGTAAATATGGCTTAGATTAGTGCAATTTTTTGGGGGAAAAAGAAAATTACCTTGAGTAGTGCAATGTTTGAAAAACCAAAACAGTGCTTTCAAAATTAATTTTTTGGATTTCTACTTTGAAAAACATTTTTCTTTACTTAACCCCCCCCCTCCTTTCTTCCTCCTCTCTCTGGATCACGAGCTTTTTCTCCCACATCCAGGAAGCCTCTCGCCGCTGCCTGAGAGAGGAACCCACCCAGGACCCCCCCGCCTCTTAGACGAGTCAGACAGTGCACACAAGAGTCTCTCCGTTTCCCTGGGTCCCTGGGGTTACCATAGACCAGGTAGTTCAGATGCAGCGAGCTAGGCACCCAAGACCTACTGGGCCGCTTAGGCACTCCGCCCATACAGAGATGCCCACACAGGACATGTGGACATTGATGCCCTTTACACAGTTCTTGAGGATGATGATGAGACCTCTCCACCAGCCACCCTAGCTTGATGTTGCTTGGACCTTGGGTCATCTTGCTATTGTATTCCTGAGGATGCTACTTGTATTTGTAGCTAGTAGTCTTTTTCCAGTGTTTTATTTTTCTGTTTTACCAGGATCAGTGTAACACTTGGATACTTTGTAACACCTTTTTGTCTCTTAGACCCTAGTGGTCTTTTGAAGGCGTTTATAGATGTTTCTTCTTTCTTTCTTTCTTTTGTCCTGTGTAGTCTAGTAAAAGCATTCTAAGAAAACCAGAGGATTTTGAGATAGCCTAAGAGGGAGGGGGGGAGAGGAGGGGCTGGGGAGGCTGATATCCTTCAGTCCCTAGTGCATTGTTTACTACAACACGCATACATGTTTGATAAATTATGCGAGTGGTGAGTCTTGGATATCTTTTCTTTTTCTTTTAAATCATTTTGGCAATCGATTTAAGAAGTTTGATCCTACATGGGGTCGAGCTTGCTCAGTATTATCAGATCTAGAGCCAGGTTCCATTTGTTAGGCTCCCCACAGATTTGCATGTTAATAAGAGGATGTATCACACTGAGGTAATGTACACTATCATTGGGAGTGAGGAGAGGAGACAAAATGGAGCAACTTCCATAAAAACTTTGCCATCAAAAGCCAGCTGCTGAAGACGAAACCCATTCACTAAGACACATGTGCCAAGAACTTTGGCATGCACTCTATAAACCTTCATATCGCATTACCAGAGACATATTCATGACCTTGACATACCTTTCCATGAAGAGGTTCTTCATCAAAAACATTATCTGCCACTGACATACCTATAGCCTCATCATCATTCAAGCTTGCAAATGCCTCACTGATGTAAGAGGAGGAGGATGTTCTTTAAAGTCACTGAGAATTGGCGTTTCTCAAATTACGTGACTCACTGCTTAGTTTGTGGCCATCTTTCCTCATTGTATAGGGCTCACATGGATCTCCTATTGCACCTACTATAGCTATGGTACTATGCTGGGCATTGATTTGGTAGTAAGCATCTGGTGCCACTTACACTACTTTTTGGGGTGCTAGTGGGTCTTGGTCTTTGTCTGGATTGATTTGCATTCAGACAATTTGTTTTTTTAGCCTGCTCTCAAATTTGGGTGTGGCATGAGCTTAGACAACCAAGCCAGGTAAGAATGATCTGGATAGAGTTGACGTGTGTGTGGTGGCAGTACATGGTATGGTGCACGACATTGCCTGAGGTGTGTGCGGAGAATGGCATCAAGTCAACGTTTCAGGCCTACTTGAATAGGTGGAATTGCAACATGTCTTGTGGTAGTTTCTTGTGAAACTCCTTGAGCTATCAGCTGTGTGTGAATTACAAAAGTATCATTGTGGCCTAAAAAGGTACAATTAAGAATGAGAAATAGAAGTCTTTATGAAGAGTAATAACTCGATGTGCTTATGATCAATCTGCAGACATGGATGAACAGTGTGCCCATTTTATCATGTGTTGACACTTACGGCGCAACTTCACACGTGTGCATGTCTGACCAGTGTCGAATCTTGAGTCGCACTTTTGATGATGTCTCACCTGCAATGCATGAGATAGACTATACAATGCTGTAGCTGGTGTTGAAATTTTCACTAGTGCAGCTGCTTAAAAGGTCTTTGGATCAAAGAGCACAGTGACTTTTTGCACTTTCAGTTGGCTTGTTAAGTCTCAATTCGTGGCCAGATAAAGGCACCGGCGTTGCCTTATGTATGGTTGTGTGGGCTCCTTGACAATCCAGGTGATTGCTTCACCAGGAAAAAAGATCAAGGCCTGGAGTACCTTAGTGCCTCCACCGTGATGAAGGGGTAGATTAAAATGAAAGTTTCAAGTGCGTCTTAGGGTACTTTTATGGCCGCAGGATGGCATTATGTTTTTTTGGTAATGGCACCAATTCCGCTACCTGTAACTAACAGAAAATTACTGTGATTTCAGAGGCTGGAAGGTTTCTGCAGTGCATGGAGACAAGGGACAATTTGATCGTAACAAAGCCGTGACGTCATTTAAAGACGGAACCTGCCCTTTGCTGGTATTTTAGCCTAGATGGATTTCTTCTAGGTTTTCATACACAACAATTTGATGTTGAAGAGGCTAAAAGCTCTCCATTTATCTTGTGGCAGACTGCTTACACTAACAATCATGTTCTGGTTGTAGATTGCTACTGATGTAGCGGCAAGAGGTCTGGATATCCCGGATGTGGAGTATGTAATCAACTACAGTTTCCCTTTGACCACAGAAGATTATGTGCATCGTATTGGGCGGACCGGTAGAGCGGGGAAAAGTGGCATTGCACATACCTTTTTCACTCAGGCAGACAAGGTCTTTCAACCCTGTTTTCTGAGTGTAATGGTTTCTCAGTAGCCTGATGGCAAAACCCGGTCTGTTTTATGTTGCACGAGGTCTGTTTTATGTTGCACGAGTGAAGTGGTGGATGCTTTCTCTTACAGGCTAGGGCTGGAGAGCTTGTAAATGTACTGAAGGAAGCAGGGCAAACTGTACCACCGGAGCTTTTGAAGTTTGGGACCTCAGTAAAAAAGAAGGTAAAACCTATCAAGGTTATTAGGCACATTGCAAACAGCAAGCTTGTGTGGAAGAATTTGTGTAATTCATTGGAGTCTTAGTTTTGTTTGAGTTTGGAGACTAAGAAAAAACCCATTTTTTTTTTCGTTTTTTTGGTTGCTTTTAGGAGTCTAAGCTTTATGGGGCTCACTTTAAGGAGGTTGCAGTAGATGCTCCCAAGGCTACCAAGATCACATTTGATTCAGACGAGGAGTGAGGCGGTCGCGCACCCGTTTATTTTCTTAGCAGCATTGTTGAAGCTGCCCAATGATTAGAGTGCTCAGTGTGTCCCAATTTTCCCAACAACTTAAGGGACACATGGCGGTGCATCACATGCTCACATGATTGTGAGATGTTCGATTTGCGTTCTAAATTGGCATATGAGGTTCACCTCAAATCCACTAAAATAGTCAATTGTAGGAACACTTGTCTATTTAATTGATATATGTTTTTCCTTATCCTCCAAAGGCCTGCTCTTTGGCTCCTGCAAATTCATTGTAAGTGTAGCAGTATAATACCTTAGATGAGGTAACCAGTTCTCAGTGATACGATTTACTTGAAACTATCTGTAGCTGTCGTTGAAAAAACAAGTGAAACTAACCATAGGCTTGCATTTAGAAAATCAAGATTTCTAATTTTATAATGTAAAAATGATCAAGAACCTAAAAAACACGTGAGAAACGAAGTATAGGCTTGCATTTAGGAAATCAAGATTTTTAATTTTATAATGTAAAAATGATAAAGAACTTAATTTTTTTGGTGTTCTTAAATATTTTAAATGTGAATTAAAGAACACTGTATGTGTGTGTGTGAGGGGGGGGGGTGAGAGAGAGAGACAGTTAAGTCTCTTTGTAATTTGATGAATTGAGGAGTAGGCCTCAATTTCAATATATTGCACTAAATTTTGGGTCTTGCAAAGTCAGCCTTTGAAACCATGCCAATTCAAGCACATTTCTCTATATCAAAAGCACATTACTTTGGAATTTGTACGTAATTCTCCTCACAAAAATCATAGTTCTTTCATAAGGTATTGCAAAACGAGGGGATTTGGATGTAAAGAGCATGCATGAAGTGTTGTCTCTTCCAGCCTTAGAACATTTGTGAGCCTTGATATAACTCAGCAAAAGAGGTAGCCAAAGTAAAAAAAATTTGCAAGGAATTTGACCCCCATTCCAAAAGGAAGTGAAAATAACCAATGCAATGCATGGAACAAGGGCTGAAAGAGCAAAAGCCAAAGAGGATTTCCTCGAGGAACTCTCGATTGACAACTCTGTAAGCAGCCCATATGAGACCAGGAGGAGAAATCGAAGATGAGGAACTTAAGAGAAGCAGAGGTCAAGAATCTATAGGGAAGAGATGATCATCCAGCTGAGGAGGCATCCAAACCCTCTGAATAGGTGATTGACTTGAAACTAGAGCAAGCTATGCAAAACTAGCACGTGCCCTAGGGAGTGGAGCCCCCTCTAGAAAGACCACTCCAAGACAATGGGAAGTAGTTATTTGAGAATGTCTCTCCCTCTTTTAAGAGAAAAGCAAGGAGATTCATGCACTGAAAGAAGCTAACCTAGTGCTACCCAACATAGCACTAGAGACAATAACACAAGCTGAAGCTAGAACTTGAATGAATTGATTAATGATAATTTAGAGAAGAGATCTGGCGAGTTGCATACATTACTAAAATAGCCGAAGGAAGAACTAGAACAATTGTTGGAAGAAGAAAGAAAAGATATTTGGCAATGGTAGTCAAATCTATCAGGTAGAGAATCAAAAGATAACTGTGAACAAGGAAATGATTGAAAAATTTCCTAATGAGATGACTTTTTTGTTAAAATGGAGAGTGTGATGGATGAAGCGAAGGCCAAGGCAAAGGGGTACCAAAGGACATGGAAGAGGTAGAATTAATGACATAAGAGGGGCCTAGAAGAATTATTAAAAGATGGATGTTCTCTCTCGTGTTTTGAAAGATGTATTCTAATGCGTTTACAAAGGAAAATGCTAGCATGGTAGTTGCCACTACAGAATGTGGTGCATAAACAACTAGAAGAGATGCACACCAACCAGCTTAAAGTGACCATGCTTAGATCATTGAGATGGTCAATACAGATGCTCAGACAAGCCCACTAAACTCTTGGATCATTGAGATTAGCCAGCTTTTGGAACTCAGGGATATGCAAATTGTCCCTTGTGAATGACCTTCAATAATAAACAAGTATAAAACGAGATATTCATGACCAAGATCGAGTTTATGATGGCAATGATGTGGGCAACATGAGAGGAAGCTCATATGAGTACACTCCAAGGCTCCTTGTCTTTGCAGGAACATTTCATCAATGTCTTTGAACTCCACATATGTCTCTAATCCTCTGCTCAATGCAATGAAAATAAGATCTATTTGTGTGAGATCATTACCAACTTGTTTTGGTTGGCTGTGACATGCAAGTAGGTGCATGGAAGTAAAGTTCCTTGTGCAGAAACTCACGTTTGATGGCTGGCTACACTTCAAAGATCTTCTTCAACCACAGATAGCAACTGCTGTTTGCACTCAAAAGGGATTTATAATGAAATTTAGGTGTCCTGCATGCACACACCCCTGTAAGGTAGGGCAAATATGTAAGGCACACATGTTCGTGAGCTGGAAGGAGAAGCGTACCACAAAAACTGTGAGGCTGATGAACCCACAAAATCCTTCAGGGCAGGCTTTGTTGCTTACACACATGTACATGAATGTTGCCCACTGCCTGCATGTTGCGTTGTCATTGATGATCTCATAGCTGCGTTGAGACTAGGCTTAAGGAGAAGAGGGATGCCATTTTGCATCTCTCTTCTCTCTCTCTCTCTCTCTTTAAAAAAGAGTAGAAAGCTTTAAATTATATTAAGTAAAGACGGATCTGACAGTCTTTACAGACTTAAAAGCTTTTTACTAAGAAGCTTAACTCCAAACCAACTCATAAAGAAGCATGGACCTCAATTAGGTCCATTATGAAATGCATTAAGTCCTCATCTCTGGTCGCGGAAGCTGCCATTAACTCCCTCTTCTTGGAAACCAGCTGTGTCTCCGTGTCTCTTATAATATCTATGGTGTCCTCATCCACATCATCCATCCTATCCGCAAGAGTGTCATTCATGTCTTTTATCTCTACCAATAGCAGTTTCGTGGTGTCATTTAGAGCACTCTGCATTTGCAACATCAAGGATTTTTTTCAATCCCTGCAAAACATCAGACCTTTTTTTTGTTGTTGTTGGAAAAAGCATAGTATTTCTATTAATCCATGCATTCCAAAGAAAGGCTGATCTGATTAAATTCCACATTTTAGTCAAACAACCATATGCGAGCTTTTACTTTGATGTTTTCATTGAGCGTGATGTTCCCTTTAACTCTGTTCCAAGCTGACCACATTCTTTTGACAAGCAAACTACCCTTAGATTTAATGGGGATCTTACTGAAGCAGAGGGTCACAACAGGTAATTTCCTCCAATTGTTGCACTCTTGGATAGAGAACGAGGAAAAGTCCCTATGTAGTAGCAGGGCCTAGTCTTTCGTGGGATTCAGCAAACTTCTTACCATCCATTTACTTATCATCCTGTCAGCCAGTTCTGCTATATCCGGTAGACCCAAACCCCATTTTTTTTGGGCAATGTACAATATTTCCATGCAACTTTTGGGATCTTGAATGTGTTTGCATCGCCTCCCCGGAGAAAGTTCCTACATTGAGCCTCAAGCGGTTTAATTTCTGCCTTGGATGGTCTTCAACAGGACAAGAAGAAGAAAGTTGTAGGGATTAGAATGTGTTTCAAAACCACTATTCTGCCTACTTAGTTGATTTACAAACCTTTCCAACTGGCAAATTTCATTTCAACTTTATCCATAACCCATACCCATCTTTGATGCATGCTGACACCAAATCCCATTGGAATGCCAAGTAATTTGAATATCCTTCCTTCCGGAATAATTTGACATCCTTGCTCTATGAGCCATTGGGACGGGTCCTGCAGAAGAGTTTTGATACTTGTTTTGGAGTGATTGATGACAAAACCGGAGGCCAGGTAGAAAGTATTAAGGCATTCCCAAAACACCTCTATTGAAAGAGGGTCGTTATGAATGAGGCTATTCGTATCATCTTCAAATTGTTGTAAACATAAATATTTTGGGCTTCCTGGGATATTGATCCCTTTCAATCTCTGATCCTGCATTTCTTTATCAACAAGCCAACCCAAGGCGTTTGCAGCAATGGCAAAAAGAAGAGGGGCAAGAGGGAATCCTTGCCAAATAGATCTTCTTAAAGTGAATGAGGGAGATAGCTCTCCATTAACAACAACTCTCGTAGAGGCATTTCCAAAAAGGGTATGAACAAAATTGATGAACCTGGGCCCAATGCCCATGTCCTGCAAAGACTGTAATACAAAATCCGAGTCGAATCTATCATAAGCCTTGTCAAAAACTATCTTGAAGAAGATGAAGTCCTGGTTAGATCTTTGGGCATGTTCAATTCCCTCCCATAATGCAATAATGGCGTCCAAAATATACCTACCCTTTACAAAGCCTTTTTGTTCATTTCTAATCCACAGATTTATATTGTTAAACTACCTAATTGCAAGTGCTTTGGCGAAGATCTTATAAGCAGATGAGAGCATAGTAATCGGTCTACAATTATTGATAAGTTCCTTATTTCCTCTTTTATGTATGAGCTTTATGACACCTTCATTCACTTGTCTAGGTAAAGCTCCAAAAGCAAGAGATTCTTACCAATAGTAGATATGGTACTAGAATCTTTTTGAAACATTTTTAAAATTCATTAGGGAGCCCATCTAATCCCGGGCTTTTTTCGTTTTTAAGGGCATCAATAGCACTGTCAATTTCTCCTTCTCTAAGCTCTTTTTCTAAGGAAGCAGCTAACGATGAAGGGACTATTTTCTTCCTACACCTGGGTACTTTTGCACACACTCTTTGTTTGTCCGGGGATCTATCAGGAGAGGTGAGCCAAATATCTCTGAGAAGTGGGAATGAACAATTGTCAGCAATTGTCAGGTTTTCCACAAAAGATTCAGCTAGCCGACCATTTGCATCTCTCAGCATTGATACCAAGTCCTTTTCCTGCTTTTTCTTAAGGCATTTAAATGTTTCCTTATTAAGTCTACTATCTTTACTTGCCCACCACTCTCTTAGGAAGAGTTGCATTCTGTCGTATTCAAGATCTTTCTCCTTCTTCAAGGCTGACTCTTAAAGTATATACTTTTCTTGACATTCTAGTTTACCTTGATTGACTGTTTTTTCTACTAGTTCAAGCTCTCTGATAGTAGCCTTTTTCTTGGCTGTTCTATATCTGTCCCTCTGGACTCTAATGTTTCTGAGAAGCTGTTGAGTCTGTCTAATAGCTTGTGACCATGCTCGTGCAGGAGATAGCTGAGTGGAAAGCACTATGGAATATACTCTGAATTTCTTCCTGAACCATAGGTAGGTGGAATAAGGATGGGTTAGCATGAAACCAGCTAGCCTTAGACTGAGAACCTGTTTTGAGGAGGGAGATGTGGGTTGGCTTGTGGTTGTTTCCAAAACTTTGATTTGGGTATTGCTGTACTCCTTGTTGGCAATGCTACCACTAATGTAGCACATGTCAAGCCTTGCTTTCCTCAAGTGAGAGTCAGCCCTCCCATTGGACAAAGTAAATTCTACAATTGAAGGCAAAGTCAACCAGGTTATGAACGCCTTTGTAGGAAAGCTAGTCCCTATGCTCACGACCCTTCAAAGTGAGCCCTAATCCACAAAATCTGTCTTTTTTGTTTTCCACCATGTTGAAGTCTCCTACTAAAATGATCAACAAGTGTAGTTGAAGAAAATATTTCCATAAAGCTGACCTAGTGCTAGTAGCATAAATTGAAACAATGTACCACTCCATGTCTGTGAATATCTTCACAACAATCCATCTGTTGGTGGGGTCAACTACTGTATCCTTGATACAACTATGCCGTCGTTTATGGATGCCCAGAGCAGTACCACCATTGCCATGACTATGATCGGTGAAGAACCAATTCAGATCTTCAGAAGCCTTCGCTAGGTTGGACTTAAGCAGAAGGCTAGAGGCCTTTACTTCTTGAAGACACACACAGTCCATGTATTTTTTCCCTAAAAAACCAATTTTTAATCTTGGATGCTTTGAGGGGGTTCGTAATCCCCTTTACATTAAATGAGATAATTGATTTAAACATTACTTTCTCTGAGTTTTTGGAATATTTCCGCCCCTCGTAGAGGCTCTTTTCTCCTAAAAAACAAGAGAGTCCGCACTAACACCAACTTTGCAAATTCTTCGTTTTTTTAGAGGTTGTGATTTCTTGCTGAGGTAACTCTGATCTGGGGGAGGGACGCTGCTACATAGTTAGGGGGAGACCATCATATTGAATAGGGATTGGGTTCCTGAACCTCCTGTAATTTCTTTATCTTTGTGTTCATAGCTAGGAAGTTTCTCTTCCTCCGAGGTTAGGACATTTATTGGAGACTCTTCACTAAAGTCCATTTGGTCAATCTCCTTTTCCAATCTTTTTGTAAAATTGAACTGATAATCTTGGACCACCTCATCCTCATATGAGGATTTAATACCTTCATCATCTGGTGAAGTTGGGTTGGCAACATCGACCAGTAAACGTGGTAAACCTATTCTGATTCCTTACTCAGGCTAGAGGCATGTTAGAGGGATGTCTAGGTCCCTTACCCCTCCTCATTACTGGTTGGAACCCCTCTTGTTCTTTTTTTTAAACTTACATGAATATGGGGAAAGGCTGGATGGAGAGAACAGAGCTTTCTCGTATCGACTGCTCTGAGTAGGGTTCATCCCTCTCTTTCCTTTCTTGGTGGCATCTACCAAACTAGAAGCGCTCAGTCTCATTAGCTCCCCGCTCAGTTTGTCGTGGGGAGGCTGCTAGTAGGCGCTCCCCTTGTGATAATGCCTACGAGCCATGCCATCGGATGGAGCCACCACCTATACGCCTTGGATTCTGCAACCTGTCATAATGCCTATGAGCCGTTGGGATTGGATGGAGCCACCACCTATACACCTCGGATTCTGTAACCTCTTACCACACGATCAACGTCAATGCCACCCCTCCCAACTATGGTGGACAAGACCATTGGCATGCAAGAGCCAACATGGCACGTGGCAGAAGTGCCCTCTTTCTTAGCCATGCATCAGGACTCCCTCTTCGAAATGACTACTTTCTGGAAGAAGCGCATTTCAATCTTGAATCCTCTCTGGTCCTCGTCCATCCAGCTTCCACTAGCCTCCATGGAGGGAGCCAAGCAATCCAAGGAGATGGAGGCCTCCTACCCCAAGACCGCCTTTCGAGAGTGCCAATTAACCCGCTCTTCATTCCAGGTGTTAAAACCCTAAGATCTCTCTAGATAATTGTTATGCATAAACATGTATAAATCAGACATAAACTCATCCACCCGACCACCCCTGAGCCCAAGGGGGGATGCACACATGAATTATAATGAAGTACATCATACCTTTACCTTGATGTCCCATACCATCAAAAGGTATAACTCCAATCCACCAGCATGTAGCTATAGTGTGAAATGGTAGGTGAGTAGATATAATCCTCTACACAAGAGAACATAACATAACCTAGCCTCAAGATAACATCAAGAGACCATAGCCTAAGCCTCCTTTGAGTGTGCCCCATGCCCCTATTATATAGGAGGGCCTTCAAGTCACACTTGACTCTCCATCTCCCATGTGTGACCCTTGGATGCCTGACCCTAACCTTAACCCTTAAGGCTAGTCCTAACCCATGCTCCACTAGAGCTTGTTCCCATGATCCCATGCTCACAAGCCTAATGTGGGTTAGCCTCCTAGTATATGCACACATAATGTGCATATAACATACTTTCTCTCTCTCAAAACATTGCACTCTTGCAATGAAAAGAAGGAGAACTGCGCTGAACAATCTCAACTAACTCCTAAGTCGAATCCTCTATTTTCTTATCTTTCCACCTAATTTTAACCTCAGGGATTAGTCAACTACAAAGTTTTCTTTCCCTGAATTCAAGTACCTTATCAGGTTCATGTGGAATATAGGATAATTCTTCGATTTCAATGAGTTCTTGAGGAGTAACTATGTTATCCTCACCTCCCAATTTCCCTTTCAATCTATTGATATGAGAAATACTGGATGAACTCACACACACACACACACACACACACACACACATATTAGTCCATGTAATGTGTACAAAATCTAAAATAAAGATGTGAAGGCTTGAAAAATCACAAAGCTAGATGTAACGAATGATGTTATATCCAGATTAAACATTGTTCACTAGATGGTGAGGTTGAGATATTTGCCAATATCTCAATCATACCAACATACCTACACACACATATATATATATGTGTGTGTGTGTGTGTGTGTGTGTGTGTGTATACATACATACATACATACATGTATGATGATATATATACTACATATACATATACATATACATATACATACATGCATACATACACATACACATACACATACACATACATACATACATACATACATACATGTATATATATATGTATGTATGTATGTATGTATGTATGTATGTATGCATGCATGTATGTATGTATGTATGTATGTATATATATATATGTATGCATGTATGTATATACATGTGTGTGTGCATGTGTATTTATATCTATACACACACACACACACACACACAAACATATACATACATATATATAAATATATAAATCAAATAAATACACATTTATATATACATATGTATATGTATATATATATATATATATATCTAAGCATATAAATACGTATAGGTAAGTATACATACATACATGTTAATATACATGGGGACGAGCATTTTTTGAGCAAAAACTTTCAAGCGTTTGAGCATACATATGTATATATGTTTGTGTGTGTGTGTGTGTGTATATATATATATATATCTAAGCATATAAATACGTATAGGTAAGTATACATACATGTTAATATACGTGGGGACGAGCATTTTTTGAGCAAAAACTTTCAAGCGTTTGAGCATCGTGTATATTTTCTTTGAGAAACTAGATATACAAGGAAGATAAATCTTAATGGATAATTTCATACATACATACATACACACACACACACACACACACACACACACACATATGGTGACGAACATTTTCTGAGCAAAAACTTCCAAGCATCTAAGTAATGGTGATTTTTTTGCTCAAAAAATGCTCGTCCCCATGTATATGTGTATATATGAAATTATCCATTAAGATTGTTTTTCTTGTTTTATTTAGTTTATCAAAGAAATATACACAATGCATTTTCAAATACAAAATAAAAACTCTAAATTATTCCTCAAAAGCTCTTTACCTCTTTTCAATATCTTTTTTGGTGAAAAAATAGGGAACTCCTCAGAACTATTCTTTTATCTGTTTTTGTAACTTTCTTAAAAAAATGTACACTATGCTTGTTTTCAATACAATGAGAACTCCCAAAATTATAATTTTTCCCAGAATTTCTGTGAGAGGCACTTCACCTCTCCTCAAACCATTTTTTTTTGGGGAAAAAATATGCATGCGACAATTAAAAGTACGAGGAGTTTTCTATAGATATGCATATTTAAAAAAAGAAAGAAAGAATAATACAAGTTTTGAGTGTTCTTTAGAGAAAACCAATATAAATGGTTCTCTTTGCATATTATTTCCATACAAAAAGTGTGGTATCTTTTTCTTATACGTCAAAATATTAAGGTAAAAATGCATGATTTCTACTCTTCAAACATAGTTTTGTTGGTGAAACTAGGTTTGCAGGTTTTCAAAGAAGCAATAACTCCTACATCTAGTGTCCAAATATATCCATCATTCAACCACTAAAATCAAAGGGAAAAAACCATTTGAAAACATTTAAGGGTTAAATCTTATAAATCTCATTCTTAAAAATATATTTTATTTTTTTTAAATATTTTTGGTAAAGAATGATTGATACTTTATGTAAGTGTATACATAAATGTCTATATATATATATATATATATATATATATATATATATATATATATCCATATAAACATATATATATATATATATATATATATGTGTGTGTGTGTGTGTGTGTGTGTGTGTGTGTGTGTAAACAAACATATATACGTATACATATATACATATGTGTGTGTGGAAACATTCATATATGCATATACATATATGTATACATACATATATATATATATATATATATATATATATATATATATATATATATATATATATGTATGTATGTATGTATGTATGTATATGGGATGTGTGCATAGTCTAAGCACACATTCTGAGAAAAAACCTCGTCAACAAGGTTTCTACGCGACTATTTTTAGAGTTGTGTAAAATTTATTTTCTCAAAGAAAAATAGTTATAGTGCATAGTCTCTCCCAATATATAGTAATGATAAATTTAGCATCATAAGATACGTGCCTAATTATTTCTACCATTATGATGATAAAATAATAAATCTAACCTACATCTTTTCATGAGATTTATGTAAATATATGATCTAAGTAAGAAAAATTTATTTGATTGATACTAGAGTAATGAATTAAAGAAGTGGTAGAGTGTTCTAAGTAAATTAATTTTGCTTAAATAAACATCTTATTCTAAGAAGATAAGAACATATCAAAAAGAAAGTATGTTTTACTCAAGTAGATGAAATAAATATTTTAGTACTTTTATATGTTTTTTAAATGTTAAATAATCTTCAAAGAAAATATAGTTTATAAATAAAGAATAAAACATAAATATTTCTTCATTAAAATACCACATTAATATCTATTTCAAAAATAATTAAGATAACAATTATGATTATAATACTGATTTATGAGATAACTTTTACATAAAGTATCAATAATTCTTTACTAAAAATATTTTAAAAAATAAAATATATTTTTAAGAATGAGATTTATAAAATGTTTTCAAATGCCTTTTTCCCTTCAATTTAGTGGTTGAATGGATATATTTGGACACTAGATGTAGGAGTTATGGCTACTTTGAAAAATTGCAAACCTAGTTTTGTCAACAAAACTATGTTTAAAGAGTAGAAGTTATGCATTTTTACCTTGAGATTTTCACATATAAGAAAAAGATACCACACTTTTTGTATGGAAATAACATGCAAAGAGATCTAAAGAACTTGACATAAAACTCAACAACTTGTATTATGCTTTCTATTTTTTTTAAATATGCATATCTATAGAAAACTTCTCCTACTTTTAATTATTGCATGCATATTTTTTTTCATAAAAATATGGTTTGAGGAGAGGTGAAGCGCTTCTCACAGAAATTCTGGGGACAGTTATAATTTTGGGAGTTTTCATTGTATTGAAAACATGCACAGTGAACATTTTTTAAAGAAAGTTACAAAAACAAATAAAAGAATAGTTCTGAGGAATTTCTTATTTTTCACCAAAAAAGTTATTGAAAAGAGGTAAAGAGATTTTGATAACATTTTGAGGAATAATTTTGAGTTTTTATTTTGTATTTGAATATGCATTATGTATATTTCTTTGGGAAACTAAATAAACAAGAAAAACAAATCTCAATATGGATAATTTCATACATACACATATACATATACACGGGGATGAGCATTATTTTTAGTAAAGAATTATTGATACTTTATATAAGTTTATATATATACATACATATGTGTGTTACATAATGTCCACCCTTTATCTATATGGGATGCCTGGACACTAGTGTGCCATCCTAATGAATTGGTATCATGGGTGATCCTGCATTAAATACTTGTTACATAGTGTTATTGGTATATCTTGAGACAATTATTTATGGATGTATGTTGTTGAGGTGTAACAAGTAGTGCCATGCTTGACAATTGTACTATGGTCAAAGTGTAACAAGTGGACTATGCTAGATAACTGCACATGGTTGAAGTGTAACAAGTGATTTATGCAATTATTGTGCCATGCGAATTGAAGTGTAACAAGTGGTATGCCATGCGAATTGAAGTGTAACAAGTGGTATGCCATGCTAATTAAAGTGTAACAAGTGGCAATACACGCCATGCTAGATAATGTGTATAATGATACTCTCATCGTAGTGAAACAAGTGGTAAGTGTATGTTGTGTTTGTGCCTATCAACATTTCATATTGGGATTTATTGTAGAGAAGGGAAATTAATTAAAATAACTAATGTGTTTACATTTGTGAGATAGGTGATGAGCAGTGCATGTGTCGCACATAGAGGATCTTATCTATATCATCTCGCAATATTATTTTTTCGTATTATTTTATTTGCCACATGCCAAAAGATTGTACATATTATTTATGCACTCTTGTGCATGGTGTTGCTGTATTACTAGCATATGTTAGAAGAGTTTTGATATTTACACTTAGTGTGTGAACAAGCTCTAGTGTTTAAGCTATTTTTGTTAAAGTGAAAAGCAAGCCCAAAAGCCCAATTTTATATGCATAACTATTATTAGATCCTTGGGCTATTTATTGAATACAATTCTCTAAATACTCATGTCGTGGAAGTAGGAGCTACGCGCATGAGGGGGAGATTGTACCTAATAGTGTGTTGATGGTGACAACGATTTCCTGACCATTGAAAGTGGTTTCGACAAAAGGTACCTCCCTCATGTGGGAGATAACGAGCAATCTCCCACTCAAACACCAACTCTTCCCAAAGAGAAGAGCTACAAAAACCTTCCAAAGAACCTCAAAGAGTACCCCAACCTTGTTGGACAATGAAAAATAGATGAAACAAGCCCAAGATCTTGTAAGGAAGGTGCAAGCTAAACTAGAGCCAACACTTGAGCAAGTGGTCGAGTATGAACCATCGACCCCACCTGAACATATTTCTAATATCAATCATAGAACCTGTAAGGGAACCTTAAAGCATGCCAAAGGCCGTAGCTGAACCCATCCATTCTTAAGAAGCCATAAAAGGAGTTAATTAACAGAGCCATTTCTCTATAACTAATCCAACCAGATCCTGCATACTTCTAGATGTATTGAAGGAGGACTTAATCGGAGGTGAAAGTTAGCCTTACATTCATCATAGTCACCATAATATTTTCTTTGATTTGATAGGGGACAACTTCATTTCAACTTTAATGTGATAGGAGAAAACTTACAAGGAAATTCTCAACTTTGGAGAGAATTTGATGTGATAGGGAATAACTTCATTTTGACTTTGATGTGATAGTAGGGAACAACTTACAAGGACATTCTCAACTTTGGAGAGACTTATCCAACAAGGAATTTCTCAACTTTGGAGAATTTGATGTGATAGGGAGGAAAAACTTCATTTTGACTTTGATGTGATAAGATACAACTTACAAGGAGATTCTCAACTTTGGAGAGACTTATCCAACTAGATTACCAAGAACCTAACTCACACATGTGAACTAAAGAGGAGGAGGATGAGCCATGCCATATTGAGATACAACTCTAGTTGTCGCACTGGATGACTGTGTGGGTTCCTTTTATGGAAACCCAATCTCACCAAGTAACCTCCGCACAACCACACCACCTCACAAGCAACACCACAAGAAGCTCGATACTCTGCCTCAGTAAAAGACAAGGCAATAGCTGACTACCTCTTTGCTACTCCAAGAAATGTCTCCTAAGCCAAGGGTAAAGCCGTATCTTGAAGTAGATCTCCTGGTGTCTAGATGTGGCAGAGATGATTTTCAAAAGTGTACATTACTGTTGGTCTATATATCATACTAATAAGATATATCATACTAATAAGCTGAACAATAGTTTGTTTGTTGAGGCAGTATAGGCTTTACAGATAAGGATTAGATGATACAAATATCAGCTAACGGAATATTTTCACATACTAGGATTTCCTAATGTTTGTTGGCATGCTGCAGGTATATACTTGGAAGGATGTGAGGGCTAAGAACCCCAATATGGGCCCAAAACTCAAAGGTGGTATATGAAGGAGAAGCAACATGTGGACATATTTATGGCACTAATTGAAAATCCTATGGCAAAAATACCTGTGGTAAAGATTTAGGCCAAGGAGGACTACTTTGAAGAGCAAACTCCAAGGGCTTCACTTTAGAAATCCTTCTGATTGCCTGTATGCAACTAGGCTTTCACTTAGTATGGGGAGAATCTTCATTTGTTTGGGAGGACGAGAGTTGGCACTTGATATGTGGGAATGCTAGGTCTATGGGGATGTTGTAAGAGGATCTTTTTGTATTCCCAAAAAAACCATAAGTACCTAAACTACTTTCCACTTTCCCACCTTGTTTTAATTTTAACCATGGTTTTCCACTCAACCTTAGAACCTTAGACCATTTAATTCATTTTTTCCAAGGAGTGCACACACTTAGGCTAAGCCTATTTAATTTGTTTTTCTCAAGAAATGCACACACTTAGGCTAAGCTTATTTAATTTATTTTTCTCAAGATGCTAATAACCTTTTATGCCCAAGATCTTGGTCCTAGGATCAATCTTACATTTTGAATTTAATTATAGGTTTAGATTTTTTAAATTACCTACATAGAGGTACATACACATATGCACAATTGCACTTTTATGATTTTCTGAGCATAGGAACTTTAGAAAATTTCAAGGTTATTTCTAAGAAAAAAATTCAAAGGTTTTTTCTTATTTTTGAATAATTTCCTATGAGCATAATTCTTTTTTTAAGAATTTTATAGTGTTTGAGCTAAGTTTTCTTTTATTATTTGGATACAGGTAGAAGGTATCTTACATTCTCTCCACCTTAAGCATCGAGATGTCCTCATCTCATGAACTAGGGATAATTTCTAGCTAGATCCTCTTCTTTTTTCCAAGTTGCATGTTTAATGGGCAGGGACAATTTTTCATTTAACCAAGAGTTCTCTCAAAATCTTGTTATATAGAGGTTTTTCACAAACATCTAGGATCTCTTCGGGTTCTAACTTCATATGTCCTTGTGTTGGCATGGCAATGTGTTCATCATCTAAGATGTGCTCAGGTTTTGGATGATACTTCTTCAGTAAGCTAACATGAAAGACATTGTGAACCTTAAGATGTGATTGTCTTCTAAGATGTGGTCAGGTTTCAAATGATCAGTGAGCTAACACATTAGGGCCAAAAATGAAAACAAAAGGGCCGTGTAAGGATTGGATTAACTTTCTTAATCAAATTGATATAACTAAAATAGTAGAGACAAATAGCTATATTAAATGCATCTCTTTTACCTATATTTAGAGGAGAGTGTCTTTAATATGCCATCCATCACGTATTTGTAGTGTCTTTAATTCACCTATTCTTGGTGGCCATCTTACCTACTTTAGTAAACGTTTTCTAAAATAAGCTTATTTCAGATATTTGAATCCATAACATACTTCTCCCTTCCATAGGGCATGACGCAAGTTTTTCCCTCTCTTTTCTTTTATTGTCTTTTTTTTCTCTCCTCACGCCATCTCTTGCTTTCTCTTTGAATTATTTTTATTGCTATGGCCACTCCAAAGGTTGATCCACACTCAAAGAAAAGACACCATATCAACTTGGTACTTAATAAGACTATTGCACATGGAGAAGCATTCATCATAAAGCTCTACATGATGAGGCTTGCTTTCTCTTTGAATTATTTTTACTGCTATGGCCACTCCAAAGGTTGATCCACACTCAAAGAAAAAACACCATATCAACTTGGTACTTAATAAGACTATTGCACATGGAGAAGCATTCATCATAAAGCTCTACATGATGAGGCTGAATCTCAAAGACTACGTGCAAAAGGGAGAAGCATGTAGATTTGCGGGTTCAAGGAGATCTATACCCTCTTGACCCATCAACAAACTGGTAAGCATCCATCATTTAAAACTTTGCATGATCTTGTTCGATTCATTGGGGATGGTAGAGAAGGCTTATTTGGATACGGTTCAAGACTGAATAAGGTAGCTACTATTTCCCATTATCAACACACACACATGGTTGAAACTATGCTTGGTGTATATAAGCAATCTGTTAAAGGGTTAGAAGACATTGTGATCTCATAAACTCAGCATGTAAATGAGTTAGAAAGACTACTTCAATAATCTCAGGAAGAGGTAACAAAGCCTAGACAAACTAATAAAAATTTAGAGGAACATGCAATCCAAAAACCCCAACTAAAAAGTACTCTTTTTAGGTTAAGAGCGAGACCTAGACAATTTAAGAGTGTTACATGCCTAGCAACACATGGGGCTGCTAAGAAGAAATGGATGAGGCTTGCTCGAAGCTACATGAATAGTGTGGGAGGTTTTTGCTTGGATAATCGTCTAGATAGAATTGCTATAATCAAGTCTGCTATAAAAAACAATGACTTGATTGAAATGCTCAAGCTCTCAGAGTGTGTAGGGCTTTGAAGGAGGGTAGTCAAGGAAGTTTGCAATGACTTTTGTGACTTGTTCAAGCCTGATGAGGTGGTGGAGGCTTGCGACAAGGTTTCAATAAGAAAGAAGGGATACAGAGCCATATCAAAGCTACTCATCCAAGGTATGAGGCCTTGTCGTCTTCGTGTGTTCGGATTACCCCGACCACATACCGCAATGGCAGGACACCAACAAAATTTGGCTATTCCAGCATTCACAGAGGTGAATATAAACACATTAATAGTTTAATGACTATATAAAGAAGCCAAAAAAAAGGAATCAACATTCAAGTACGCCATGTATAATAACATATTTACAGACATTAGAAGGGTACAATTATAGCTATGGTGAAGTTCTATCAATGCACAATAGAGGACTGTGAGAGTAATCTTATTTTTGTTATCAATATTGATGAGGCACAAATCCTCAAACATCAAAAAATGGAAAGAATCAGTATAGGACTGATAAAAAAAGATTTAAATCATGCCCAAGGTAATGGAGACCAGCCATTACATAGTTCAGAGTCAGAGATGGAACTATGGTACCTAAGGGCAACAGCTGCAATGCCAGATGAGAGTCATGATACTATCAAATGGTTGTTCTAGCACACAAAAATTCCAAGCGTCATTGATGCACATAATAAAGGTGAGAATCTTGTGGTGGATGGGGTAGGAAACTTTACATTTGAGTGGGCACATGAGTGCCAACTTGAAAGCATTGAAGTGTATGTATGGTGTGTGTGGTGGTCTTAGATTAGCAAACCCATGTCTCTATTGCATGTGGCAGGCATGAACAGTCTAGAATGGTAAAACCCTACTATGGATTGTACAAAACCTCCATCCAAAGACAAGACAAAGGAAGTAACTGGTGATGGAGACCAAACCAAGGGTAAGGAGAAATCAAATACCGGGAGTAAGGGAAAGTTAACAAAAATAGCTGAAGTCAAGGGTGAACCTTGTATTGTGTATGAGGATCCCAGTAGGGATCCCATACTTCCTATAAAGCTAGAGAGAGTTCACATTTGTACTTTACATGCAAAAATTAGAATACTCGATAAGCTATTAAAGCTTCATATTGACTATGTTGATTCCATTTTTCCATTAGAGCTATCGGATGCATGTTTAGAGCAATGTGAGATATTACTCTCTAACATGGGCTTTCATGGACATGTGTAGCTTAAAAAGGATGACAATCAATCAGGTACCACTGGTGATGTTTTGGCAAATGTGTGAATGGGAGAAGCAAAGCTAGGAGGTTCTTATTAAACTATGAGAACAAACAAGTTACAACAGTATGGGAAAGGTGGAAGGCTTTATGTGAGCACACAACTAACCAAGGTAGTGATCCAAGGATGACAAAGCTCGTATGAGAGTCTGGATAGAGCTTGATAATTTTATAAAACTCTTAAGTAAGCAAATGACTGAAGGCAATTATGCAAGTCAGTTTGAGACAACAATCAAGACGCTTGTGAAAACAATTGTAGCTACCTTGGGGAACAAGGACATAACCTTCTACTTAGTAAGAGTTTTTGCTTCATGCATTGACTAATAAATATGACATAAATTGATTATTAATATGTTCTTTTTTCTATGTGAAGCATATTTTGTTTGCACATGGCCCATACTTTGTGAAGAACCAAGGGCCTCTATGGAGTACTCAAGGCATGGAAAAATCACACTATGCCGCACGTATCAAATATTTTTGTACAACTCGACACACTGGTGGGGAAAAAAAAACAAATGCATTACAAGAGCTCTTCAACACATTCTATTGAAGATAAATACAATGATACAATGTAATTCTTAAAAACCAAGTTAGTTTATATATACTACACAAAAATATAGCCACTATTATTAACATCAATGTATTATAAACATTCATCATGCATTGACTAATAAATATGACATAAATCGATTATTATTAATATGTTATTTTTTTTATGTGAAGCATATTTTGTTTGCACATGGCCCATACTTTGTGAAGAACCAAGGGCCTCTTGTGCTACATGGAGTACTCAAGGCATGGAAAAATCACACTATGCCACAGGTATCAACTATTTTTGTACAACTCGACACAGTGGTGGGAAAACAAAAACAAATGCATTACAAGAGCTCTTCAACACACATTATATTAAAGACAAATGCAATGATACAATGTAATTATTAAAATCCAGATTAGTTTATACCACACAAAAATATAGCCACTATTATTAACATCAATATATTATAACATTCATCATGCTCAATAAAGCGTATCTCTATGCAGGATAGAGAAAAAGTCATGGTGATGTAAATCTTACAAAATTTTGAAGAAAGTGTTCGCTTTTAAATGAGTAGCAAACGCTATATACCAATAATTGCTCTACATTAAGGTAAATACAATGTATTTTTTTTTCAATACAAGTAGAGATAGACTTCTTTAAAAAAGTCTTCTTTTCCCATTTTTCCTCTTTTTCTCTTCTGCAAAACGAGATTTCCATCCTTTTCGGGACTTTATTTGGGCAGTTGTTCACCCTCCTTTTTAGGGTAGTCCTCTTTGGATACTTGTTTGCCCTCATCTTCTTTGGGTAGTTTGCCTCTATACCTCAACAACTTTTGTCATTGATAGCTTCTAAGGTAACGAGCATTCAAATCAGGGATTACCTTACCATAAGCTGCATAACACAAAAAATACCCTACCCTCGATGCCCACAACCCTGGTACTTCTCCATTAACATGATCTTTTTTGTGGTATGCTGTATCTTTGAATATCCTAAGTATGCTGACAAAACTTTTAAGACCATTAATTGAATGCATAGATTATCTGAATATTTTAAATGGTAAATGATCAACACACTTGGAGGTATTCTTGAAATATAGTAGCCGAGGGCTGAATCTCTGCCAACAAAAGTATGTGTGCCTCCACCTCGGATGAGGAATTCATCTTCATCTCCTATCTCAAGCTGCAAATAGAAAAACAAATTACTTTACAAAAATAAATTCTTGAAAAAAATAGATTCTGAATTTATTCTTATAATTACCTTTTTGTTCCCATTTTCAACAATCGCCTATCCTCCCACAAGTCAATTGAGCTTTGTGGAGGCATCTCTTCTTTCTGAGCATGGAATTTTTGGTTGCTCTCTTCCCATACTTTCTTGAATAACCCTTCTTCTGTGGGGAGAGTGTTTTCTTGTTCTTTAATCTTTTTACAGCACATTTTTATAGCCCTTGGTGCATCAATGAAATTTCTCCCTATTGCTTCTGTATCAAGCACTGAAAATTCATCCACCTCATCTGGATCTATAAATTTGAAGCAACTTAACATCCATCAGCTATTAATCTAAGACAATAGTCTTCTCTTAAATTCAAGAGCTTCTGGATATTTGTAAGGAGTACAAAATCCTTATTATCCTTGAGTGGGAAGGATGGAAGGCATGGGAGAATGATCTCCTTCTCTGAAACTCTATAGAAACATCCTTTTCCTCTGGCACAATTAAGCTTCCCTTAAAATCTACATCATCAAAATCCTTAATATTTCTTCTTGTGCCTTATTTGAGACCATTTCTACATCATTCATTTTTTCTTGATTTTCAATATCACCTAGAAATTCCACAGATTGCACACCAAAAGTGTAAGGACCGCTCTTTCCGGCATCCTCTATGTCTGCTTGTGCATGCAGATAGAAAAGGAAGGTTACATGATGCTGAAGGAGCCTGCATTTTCTATTATGTAGCTTGCACTGCTTCATTAATATGAGATCGTGCCAGATGTGTCTACTCGCGCCATGGGAGGAGGGCGAGAAGGCATTGAGGTCGAGAGGCTAGCCGTCCATGGTGTGACAGAAGGTTCTGGAGCCTGTCGGATGTGTCTACTCGTGCCATGGGAGGAGGTTGCTTTTTCAAGGGAGGACATGGTCCATGTGCAAAATGCGTGAATGGAACCTATTGGACGAAGCTAT
The DNA here is from genome assembly GCF_041138505.1 of Cibotium barometz. Classification (NCBI taxonomy): domain Eukaryota; kingdom Viridiplantae; phylum Streptophyta; class Polypodiopsida; order Cyatheales; family Cibotiaceae; genus Cibotium; species Cibotium barometz. The sequence goes on from NC_141060.1 coordinate 48,050,143, forward strand.
TCGCACCGTCTAGGGATGGAGGACACTGTCCACCACAGTAGTGCGAAAAGCATGCTGAGTGCCTGATAGATGGTAGTATTTGCGCCATTGATAGAGATTACGGAATGGTACCCAATAAAAATTTCACGCGCCGATAATTTTTTTGGAATATTTTACCCATTTTATAGAATGTGATGTCATCATCACAAGTGTGACGTAAGCCCTTCAACGTGTCACTCCGGTGATGAATCAATCCTACATGTGTCACTCCGATGATGATGTCAGCTCTACACATGGCACAATGGCACAATTTGTTGATGTCAGCCCTACACTTATGTCGTACATGTATAACATCAGCCCTAATTAGATCTATATATATTCGTGTCTTGTTTAATTTTTTTTTAAATTTCTATCCTTTACCCCTTCCACACGCGCTTTATAGTTCTGTTCACCGTGCGATAAGAGGGTTTGTTAAATAGTTGTTTCTTCATCCTTGCGTCGTGGATTGGCTTCCCTCACATTTGCAGTTCACTGTGCGAGATAGACAACTCTGCTTCCTACTAGTTATTTGTCATCGCGTCGTGGGCCAGCATGGAGCAAGTGGTTCAAGTGGTTCACTCCTCTTATGATCCTTTGGAAGATGTAGAGGCACTTGACGAGGTATTCTGAGGTTTTTTCAAATGCTTAGGAAGTGCATCATACTTATTTTACAGTTTGGCCTTTTCCAAAGACGCATTTGCCAAACTACTGAGATGATCAAAATTTACACTTTTAATATCTAAAGCACCATTCACTGTCAAGCCAAGGAAAGCTTCCATTTCTTCTTCGTAGAACCCTTGAAATGATCAATTGAGTGAACACAAGTCAAAACTTACATTAAAGCATTCCTTATAAGACACAAACATATCATGTGCTCCTGCTGTTTGTAGAAAGTCAAAGAGCTTCTTTGTAGGTGTTCCCTCTACCACCATAGGAATACCTTCATTACTTAAACCCATTTCAACAGATAGGGAATCAACTTAAAAACACGCAAATCACCAAAACTAGCTGCTTTGGAAAGTCTACAAAAGAATGGCATGATTTTGTGCATCCGATGTCGTCTGAGTGACTATGTTTGCGTCGACTTTCTACAACAATTAAATATTATAAAAAATAATAATTTGAATTCAGGTGCCTTGAAAAAGGACTCTGGAAACTATATAAAGGGCAATAAAATCGAGGAAAGTTGCTCTGAAAGGACGGTGCAAGTATAGAAATTTGATCTCCTCCAATGACGTTTTTCGTGCCTTATTTCTATCTAGTGAACTTTGCAAGAGCTGGGGTTGATCAAGCTAGAGTGGTTGGAGCTAGGGTGGCTGAAGTAAGTGGTTGGAGAAAATGGAGCAATTGGGGCATTCAATTAGCAAACAAAGTAATTGGAGTAGAATAAAAAAGATTTAAAAATGACACTACACATATTTATAAAGTTGTGAAGCATGTACGGCCACACGTGGGATCCGTATGGATACCACAAGTCCGTACCTCCACACACACGAGCCATGTGTGCCACATGTGGTTGCATGAAAATCGGAGACACATGTGACCCACACATGTGTGCACGGTTAGAAGACGCATGTCTATATGACCACACATGCATGTACAAAATACATGTGTGCCGTACAGCACGTCATCTCTGTACTACCACGTGTGTCCTATCTCACAGTCTATAAATGTGTGGGCAGATTTTTTTTGTATGTAGAAAGTCGATGTGATCTGCACATTTACCCTTCTTCACACTGTGTGTTCAAATTGTGCCATCATTCTCACACCGCCGATACCCTGGTTGTGTGCAGAGGTCCTAGCCTATGTTGTATACAATCTATCATCATATTGCCTTGCTTTCTTGGCTTAGTTTGCTAAAACTATTGGAAAGCTCTCATTCCAGCTACACTCTTCATAGAAACACATTATTTGATCTCATATGACCAGTAGAAGGATGTCGCAATAGTAGCGATTGGAGGTGATCGGATTGTCCTATTCGCATCGTCTTTCCATCAGACAAGAAGTGCACATTTCTTCAATTTTTTTTTCAATTTTGGGTATCTTATTATTGATTGCTCCATCTTTTTGCCTTCTTGCACATAAGTTAGATTGGAAGATTCTTGTATATATCTGATATGTTTTCTTGTGTTTGTTATGTTTTCTTCTATTTGATTGACATGCCATAGATGGCTAGAACAAAAAAAACAGTAAGAATGGTTGGCCCAGGTCCAGGTTTGGCAGAGAAAGCAGTAAATCAAAGTAAAATAACAAGGCAAAAGCTGAAGAAAAGGATCAACCAGCATATAAATGCCCTTAGAGAGATAAGGAGGGCCCAAAAACATGTTGAGCTTCTCATACCCAAACTTACATTTATGAGAATTGTGAGACAAATTTGTGATGATTGGAAGCTTGGGATGAGATGGGCCTCCACCAATGCAATATGTGCCATTCAGAAGACTTTAGAAGATTTTCTTATTGACATCCACATTTGTTTTGCCCATGCTCCATATAGGGTCACTCTTATGGACAAAGACATGCATACTTGCAGGCTTATTAGATATAGATTTGAAAAGCTATTACATCCTATACCATTGAGTGACTCTAGGGTATTTAATATCTTGAATGTGTGCCACTAGATAGAAAACCTAAGGATGCAGGTATTAAGATTGAAGATGTTACACATGACAGGGATACTATGACTGCAGATCAAGCAAAGGCTGAGAAGTGTAAAGAAAAGATATCTTCTAAGGAAGAAAGGAGAATTGATGAAGAAAGAATAATGGAAGATGAGCTGATGGATCTTGAGAGGAAGGACCTTCAATATTCAAAGAGATCAACTTATTGTTCAGGTGAAAGATTTTGCGATGGTGCAGAGTACCTTGATATAGCATCATCAGATACATACGTACTGGCAGAGAGAAATCAAGAAATAAATAATGTAATGATCCTAATATCTCTCAAGTAAGCTATCTTTCTTGAAAATTTTATTATTATAGTCTTTTATATGAGGATAAGAAACTAATTTACCTAGTGATTTGTTTTTTTGTACGCTTCTTCTGGCCAACCTACCCCCCCAGAGGCCTACTATGAGGATAAAAAACTAATTGACCTAGTGAATTGTTTTTTTATAGGCTTCTTCTGGCCACCCTACCCCTAAAGGCCTACTATTATCTTTTTTTGTTAGACCCTATAGTCTCTATTTATGTAAGAGAAACAAACACCACATTAGTTTTTCATTTTTCCTGTATGTTATCAAAGTATCAATGATAACTTTAAAGTTTGTAATACAGATTTTGTTGAGAGTTTTACAACTATCATTGCTATAGGTTTCATTATTACAAAATTGATGAAAGCTCATGTGGATGGATAGTGGTTGCAAATACATGGAGATACATGCAATCAAAATTTCTAGTAGACATATCAAAAAGAGTAGCTATGAGTATTTTCAATAGACACATCAAAGTAGTAAAAATTTAATAAATTTATCTTAAACTTTCATATCATACTAATATTTACTAAGAATTATGTCATAATTCTTTACAGTTTACAACTTCATGCTACACAAACACATACATATGGTGGGTGAGAACAAAAGTAATTAGATTAATGCAACAATCATGTAGATCTTCTCATAGATCCAGATTCACCATCACCATCAATCCCACCTAACCCTACAAAGAAGCCATTAAAAAAGAAAAGACTTCCCACAATGTCTCCATTGAAATTTGGGTTGCATCTAATAGAAATTCCAAGGATGTACACATATCCCTCAATGTCCATTTTGTATTTATAGTAGGGACAACTCTCCTGTCATCATCATCACTCAAGTTGATCATGTTTTTTCTTCTGAATCCAATGGCATCCAAGTTCCTATACTCTAAGTTGATGTACAAGGTTTGTGGAGAGATGTTGTATGCCATCACCATAGAATCAATGCAAGCATTACATTTTATAAAATCACCCCTATGGATGAATTCACTCACTTTCCATTCTTTTTCGATTGCATTATCCAAGTTAGACTTAGAGATGCATGATGAAATGGAATTAGGAGTGCACCTTGGGTTAGATTGTTGTCTCAACATTATTAGATGATAGATAGAGGAGTGGATGATGCAAAAAGACGATGAGAAAGAGGAACAATCACGATAGAGTAGGGAATTTGAAATGCATTTACTCAAATGTATGACTCACTTTGGGGGAGAACTTAAATTTCAAAATTTCATTTTTTGAAGTATTGACATTTGGTATGTGGAGGCAGGCCCTTGAAGTTGGAACCCACTAAAGTGATGTTGAAATAGTAACATCGTATTACATTAAAGTAGTAAAAACCCACTAAAATACCAAAACTAGTGAAGTTAGTGAAAAGTGGATATGACACCCAATGTCATATTTATGGTTGAATGTCACCTTTCTATTGGTCCAAAGCTTAATCCAAGTCCGACAAGTGATTAAAATGCAACCCTTTTTTTTAATGTTTTTGGCCCTAATGTGAAAGTCATTCACAATATTGTAGTGATAACTTCTTGTACTTTTTGGCCCTAACGTGAAAGTCTTGCACTGTAGTCTGTGTCTTGAGAAGCTTTGGTATCTTTCCTTATAGACTTCATTTGGTTGTCCATTTCATCAAGCATCTACTTTTAAATATCTACCTTGATTAAAGGTCTACACCAAGTCAAAGTTATAAGGAAATCTTAACCATACAAAGCTTTGATGAAAGGACTCATACCAATACCAATACAAAGCTTTGATGAAAGGACTCATACCAATACTTTGATGATAAGAGGAATTATATATGAGCTCCACCAGATGTAGGTAGTTCAACCTTCTTTTTGGCTCATGTTCATTGAAGGCTCTGAGAGTGTCTTCGTCAATAACTTGATTAACCCTTTTAGTTTGACCATTGAAATCAGGATGATCAGCTGTGCTAAGATCAAGAGAAGTCCCAACTACTTCAAAAAATGACATCCAGAATCAAGAAGTAAATTTTGCATCTCTATTACTCATAATTCTACGGGATAATCCATGTTAGCATTCTAAGGTGGATCAAACACAAGGATTAGCATGATGGATTAAGCATAATGACACACATGAAAATGAGATTAATGCTAATGAAATATAATTAGCATAATCACAACATAATGATGAGAGAATGCATGTCCATTCATATGAGAGAATGCATGAGTGTACTTCCATTCATATAAGATTTTTGCAAGAATCTCAAAGTTTATGTAAGTTCCGCGCAAACCACATCTTGACAGTGTGCAACACACTTCAGTATTTGAGGGCCACTGTTGATTATGCATTGTTTTATGCAGCAGGTGTACCATTGGAGTTATATGGGTACATAGATGTAGGTTGGGCATGTAGCATCTCAGACAGGAGATGTACCAGTGGATTTTTGTTTTCATTGGGGAGTGTTGCTATGACATGGAGCAACAAGAAGCAGCCCACAGTTGTCTTGTCAAGTATAGAGGAGCTGCGGTGGCAGCATGTGAGTTAGCTTGGTTACGCAAGCTACTTGTTGATTTGGGGTTACATATGGAGAGAAACGTTGTCATATATAGTCATAACCTTAGCAATATACAGTTGGCCAGGAACCCAATTTTTTATGTGCAGAAAAACACATTGAGGCACATTACCACTTCATTAGGGAGAGAGTCTTGGTGGCACAGGCGACATCGACTTGGCCTATGTCAGCACACAGGATCAGGTCGCTAACATCTTCACAAAGGCCTTGGGAGCTGAGAAGCTCCATAGATTTTGAGATATGCTTGGAGTTCATGAGTTGGAGTTGAGCTTGAGGGGGAGTGTTGAGATGTCAAGATCAACATGAGCTGACACTCACGAGGCACCTGCATGATCGTTCAACATTTACATCACTGGCCGGTTTGGTAGCTGGCACCGACATATCTTTGCCAGAGATTCTATAGCTAGACTTCACCGACTAGTCCACATCTACCCACCCTTCTTAGCGTTTTCACATTATGGACTGCTTGTATATACTCTATTATGTGTGTTAGTCACTTTATCTTCTTTGTAGACCTCTTTTGTTATGTGAAGAAGAAGAATTTTCAGTCTCTCACCTTGTGTGTAGTGTGTGTGTGCTTTCATCTCTCTCTCTCTCTACATATCTATATATCTATCTGTGTGCACCCTTGTGTGTCTCTCTTTGTAGACAAAAGGGGTGGGGGATGCTAGGAGGTGATAGATCATGTAACGGTATGTCTATCTTTACATGTAAAAGAGGTAGGGGAAAACAAGGGGTGTTGTATATAGTCTATGCATACCTCTCTTGCTAATAGAAGGCATGGGAAGATAGTAAGAGGTCTCACAAACAGAGCGGAGGATAAAGGGAGAGGGTGGATGTGGTTTAGAGGAGGATATGAAGAAGGTTGGGGAGGATACTTTCGGAAAGGTTGGGGAGGATACTTTGGGAAAGGTTGGGGATATTTTAGGGACATTTTTGATTTGTAAGGTTTGGGAGCCATGTTACAAGGTTAACTACTTAATTCCCTCTCCAATAAGTGCACTCACATTATACATGAATAATATATACACACTCACATTACATATGAATAATATATACACACTCACATAATAAAATAATGTGCATATATAAATGCACATTTGATTTTTAAGGTTTGGGAGCCATGTTTATAAAGTTAACTAATTAATGCCCTCTCTAATAAGTGCACTCACATTATACATGAATAATATATACACACTCACATTATACATGAATAATAGATACACACTCACATTATAGAGATGAATAATATATACACACTCACATAATAAAATAATGTGCATATATAAATGCATGCATAAAAATTTATGTGAACGTCGAGGTCTTTTTGACTGATACTTACATGTCGCTTCTAATAAATGCACTCACACAATAGGTGAATAATATTCACAATCACAAAATAAAATAATGTGCACATATAAATGCACACATGAAAAATTTTGTGAGTGTCGCGAGCATTCTAATTGTGACTTACATGACAAGTTGGAGAGGTTTTGCCATGCAACACAAGTAGGGTTATCTTTGTAAGGGATCATCATAGATGTATTAGTAATTAGCTTTGTGGCATTAGTTATCTTCTCAGGCTCAATAAATGAGCTACAAGTTTGGTGTAAAGGCTGACTTATATGTAGTGGTTATGGAAGGTTAAACTACTTCATGTCATTAAATAATTTATACCTAATCTTGCTATTATAGGTATCTTCATATCCATGGAAAAAGTGCCACCATAGCTATTTTCCATTTTATGTGATAAAAATTCCTTTGGAATAGAACTTTCGAGAGAGAGTTCATGTCTATTTTCCACATAGATTTCATTAGTTATGGAAAAAGAGGGAGAGCATACCACCCTCTGCTGATCCTCCCCTATGGGATCCCTCTATCACAAGGGATCTAGTGTGTACAACAACTCAAGTGTACCATATGATGGTGGAAGATAAGCGGCGCTGGATCATTTGAGAAGGATAATAGGATATGGAACATCAAGAAAAGTAGGGCATGGTGGAAGGAAGTAATCTTACAGGGCCGATGGTCTAAGATTCCATATCAAGGGAAGGTGTTCCTATGGCGCATGCTAGTTGGAGGCCTACCATTGGGGGACCAATTGCAAAAGCAGAGGATTGCTTCTAGTAATTGTGTTTTTTGTACTACATACTTGGAAACATGCCCGCATCTTTTCATTTCATGCCCGGTGGAAAAGAAGGTGTGGGATTTCCTTTCTCACATATGGATTCTGTTAAGACAAATAGGCTCGTAAAGGTTAAAGACTGGATTTTTCGCAAGATTTTGAATGGACTGTATAACCTAGAACATTCAATTTTCTTTCATTTTTTCAAGTGGACAAGGTTGTGGCATATCTTGTTAACTAGGAATGCCTTCATATTTGATGTAAAAGTGGGTATTATAGCTCACATAGGTCGTATATATAAAAGGGCTACTATTGTGGCAAGTCTCTTCATTGTGGTCAGCTCATTTGGTGGAGAATGACATGGCTATATATTGGATGAGGGTACTCCGAGCTACACCTGTGGCTCGGAGTAATTATTGAGGGAAAGCTAGTACATCACATGGCGGCCATGTGGCCATTTATAAAGTAATTTTGGTGGCTGATCCATATAAGTCACCATGCAAGAACACATTTTTTACATCCATCTGATGTAAAAACCAGCCTTTAGCTACAGCCATCGTAATCACAACTCTCAGAGTTGCCATTTTCGCAATTGGGGTGGTGCAAATGTCTCCTCGTAATCAATCCCATGTGTCTGCGGCTACCAATCTAGCCTTGTACCTGCTTATGCTATCATCACTGTTATGTTTCACCTTATACATCCACTTATAGCCAATAGCTTTCTTGCCTTCAAGCAATGGCACCAAATCCCAAGTCTCATTTCCATACAATGCATCCATCTCCTCATCCATAGCTTCCTCCCAACACACATTTCCACTAGCCTCATCAAAACATGTGGGTTCTACAACCTGCATAACTTTTGCCATATAAGCATAGTGATGTGCCACATAACCATCATAAGTCAACCTTTGCCACAGGGTTTTTGACTATTCCAGATCTTCGTAACTTTGCATTCATGGCTTCTATAGCCTTCTTCACACCCCAGGTGTCCTCATTGCTAGAATCCCAAGCTCTCCTCATCAAGGCTCATCTCTGAGCCACTAGAATCTCCATCAACAAGAGAATGCCTTGCAGAAATATCAGGCATACCAAGGGGCTCAACCATTTTCTCTTTGCCTTTATGTGATGTACTAACTACATTTTCAGGACTGGTATTATGATGCAGCCTGTCACTCCATGGTCTATCAACATAACCGCTGGGGATGAGGACTCTCCTGGTCCACTCAATGATTGTGATTTGCTGACTTGCATTCTGTGCAACCACATTTCCAATTACATCAGCCCCAATAGCATCTTTTTCAGTAGCATATCAACTACTCATCTCATCAAATACAACATCCTTGCTTACCCTCAATTCACGTATAGCCGGACTATAACATCTATATCCCTTTTGCACAAGGGAATATCCAATAAATACACATTTTTTTACTTTTGGATCTAGCTTAGTATGCAACTCATCTAGCACATGCACACATACACATATGCACATGCACATGCACATATGCAATACATCCAAAAACTTTCAAGTGAGACAAATCAGGTTTCTTGCCAGTAAACTTCTCCTCTAGTGTTTCATCATGTATGGCTACAGTAGGGGTCTTGTTCATGATATGAACTGTTATAGACACAGCTTCAACCCAATAGCTATGTGGCATATTCTTCTCTCCCCCATCAATGCTCGTGCTATCTCTGTAATGTGCCTTTTTTTCGCTTAGCAACTCCATTTTGCTGCTGGAGTGTATCTACATGTAAATTGTCTCTGAATGCCATTATTTCATAAGAAGTCAAAGAACTCATTGGAGAAGTGTTCTCCCCCTCCATCTGACCTTAGGCACTTCACATGCTTTACTGTCAGCCAACTCTGAAATTTTGAAAATGAGTGAACACTTCACTCTTCTCCTCCATAAAATACACCCACACTTTTCTCGTGTGATCATCAATGAATGTTACGTAGTACCTGCAGCCACCCATAGACATAGTCTTCTTGTAGGACCCTATACATCTGAATGCACAATATCTAGTACATTCCTGCTCACATTTCTGTCATGTGGAAATACATGTTTTGTTTGCTTTCCAAATTGACACGCTTCACAAACTTTCTACATACCTTCAACTTTAAACTTAGGCAGCCTTGTCACAATTTCTTTAGTTTGCATAGACTTCATTCTTTGCACATTTACATGCCCAATTCTCTTATGCCAAATGTTTATCTCTGCAACAACTCCTGAACCATTTGCAAACATTGTAACACTCACTTCAAGCATATTTGCATTCAATGTAAACATTCTGCCCACTCTGTTGCCTTTTGCAACCAACTTGCACTTATCTTTAAAGTCTTACATAACAGCCATCAGGATTAAATCGGACCTGCAAACCTTGCTCAATCATCTAGCCAACTGAAACCAGATTCTTTGTAATGTTCAGAACATGAAGTGTATCTGCAAGGTACTTCACCTTACCATCCTGCATGGACAATGGCACATCTCCAACATGGGCAATCAGATGAGTAGTGTCATCCCCTATTTCAACAAAACTTGGTCTTTCAAGACTCTTCATTTCCTTGAACCACTCACCATGACTTGTCATGTGGTTTGAAGCACCTGAATCAACATACCATACATCATCTGTAACTATCTCTAAGTATAAAAAAGATCATGATTGTTATTAATATATAGCTTGATTATGTTTCATCCAGACATGTCCTTAAATATCTTGAAGTTGACCTATGACAATAACAAATTGTTGGATACGATCTTCTTAGGAGACGCCTCAATTAGGATTTTTTGGATATCATTGTAGTCCAAAATGAAAAGTTATCAGCTTTAATGGGTGGGATGATATTAATCCTCGATATATTTATATAGTCTTAGATCCTTATAGGCTAGATGACAATCTCAAGCTTCTTTTAATCATTGAGGCATTGGGATTATGAGATGGCTTTTACATTGTGGATAGTAGATGTAGAAGCTCCGAGAAAAAGCGCTTCATTTTTAGGGAAATATTGAAATGCATTCCATTGAAAAAGTTGGTAAAGATAATGATGCTGCTACGTCATTTCCAGACACAACATTAACCACACGTTGCATAACAAACCTCTCATTATCCTCATTATTTTTGCTAGAGGATGCATAGTTGTTTTGCTGCATTTTTACATTTCACATGTCACTCTGCTTCTTATAGCAATCTCCCTGCACATGTCTAGGCTTACCATAGTAAAAATACCCTCATGTATCATTATACTGCCTTTTCCAATTACCACGACCTCTTTGACTCCCCCTACCTCTAAACTGGCCTCTTCCACTTGTTGTTGTGAATCCTGGGGAGACTGTTGCTGTTTGCTAACCATAATTCTGATTACATGTTTGGCCACCACCTTGGCCATGTCCATGACCTCTACCTTGTCCTCTACTTACACTTGTGTAGAATGCCTATTGCTATGAACTATTTTTGTTTTGTGAAGACTGTTAATCTTCACCCAAGTTATTCTCTTCAATGATCAACATTGACACCAAATCTGTGAAGTTGGGAATGTTCTCCTGAGTCTGAAGATGTATGTGCATTGCATATACATGGTGACATGAGAGCAACTTGAGGGCATATGAGAGCTATGAAAGGATTACACACATGTACTATCCACTTCACAACTTTTGTAAAGAGCCATTTTAAATTGTGAAGATTTTTGTATTCCTTCACTCTTGATTACATTATTATTGCACAACACTTATTGATCCTTACATCACTTACATGCCTTCACTATTGATTACAAAGATATTGCATTTAATCCTTACATCAACTAAAATCTATTTCAAAGATTTATCTTAGATTCTCTAGCTTAATTTACAATGTTTCAAGATGTATGTGCATTGCATATACATGGTGAAATGAGAGTAAAGAGGGCATATAAGTTATGAATTGATCACGCACATGATACTATCCACTTCACATTTTTTGTAAAAAGAGCCATTTTAAATTTGGGAAGGTTTTTACATTTCTTCACTATTGATTACACTATTATTCCACAACACATTGATCCGTACATCACTTACATGCATGCCTTCACTATTTATTACACTGATATTGCACAACACTTATTTGATCCCTACATCAAGTAAAACCTATTTGTTAATTACATCTTATAGACTACATTGATATTGCACAACACTTATTTGATGATTATATCAGCTAAAATCTATTTCAAATATTGTGAACAATAATACAAAAATCTAACAAAGGCAAGTAATTTAATTTATTGCATCATGTTACTTCATGCGCAATGACTTTGTTGCAATCTAAAAAAATACACATAAAGAAGATACAATTGTTTCAAAACATATTCTTTTCCATAAAATAGATATGTAATTTAAGTGAAGGCAACATAGTCAATCTATTGCCATAGTGTTAGCACCAAGACTTTTCTCATAGCCCAATGTTAGCACCAAGACTTTTCTCAAGGCCAATAAAGCTTCTCACATAATGAGAAACTTGGTTATCACATAAAATTTCCCATGGACCTTAAAATCTTGTAAAAGCTCTTTAAAGGTAAAATATACTTATGATGTATGCACTTAATAAAATCAAGCTCAGTAGCATGCTACCTATTTTCCCATGAGGTTGAACCTCTACACATGTGATGTTGTGTTTCTAATTAGACTTGACATTAGGGAAAATATAACACTATTGTATTTGAGTGGGCAATTGCAAATGCTTCTCCTTAAAGATTCCCTTAAAAGTATTCACAAAATAACCTTTGAGAAAAGCTTAAAAATGCACATTGTCAATTTTGGCTTAGTTCACTAAGATTTTAAGTTTAGAAAAAAACAAGTAGCCATAATCTAAAAATACTATAAAAATGCCCTTCTCATAAAACCGAAAGCTCTTGCATGCAAGAAAGATATAATAAAAAAAAGGCTAATTCTATGACTTCTAACAAGCATGAGTTCTTAGAATAAAAACGTACTTTGAAAATTTCTCTTGTTCATAAAAGAAGCTTTCTTGTATGCTTATACATTTCATCAAAAACTTATAAATGTATATTATTACACATAATACCCTTGATTGGTATCTGGTGTGCTTCATTACAAAAATATTTTAAGACTAAATTTGTACATTATACCACACTTCTACAAGATTCATACATCTAATAAATAAGCATAATAATTCTTACAATTATAATGAACTTCAAGTTATTTTTTTTATCAAAAACCAAAACAACCATTATTTACTATCCTTACTTGCCAAAACTCACAACACTTAAACTTGGATGTTCAAAAGAGTCAAAACTCAAGATAAAATGATTATAACATGGTAGTATAATAGTTACATGCCAAAATTAACAATAATTACCTATCCTTACTTGCCAAACTCACAACTTAACTTGGATATTAAGAAGATTCAAAACTTAAGACAAAATGAGTATAACATGGTAGTATAATAGTTACATGCCAAAACATATGTCTAAAGACAATATGTGATATTCATGCTGTGAATTTCTTGAGAAAATCATGTCAAAATATTTTCTTCATTTGAGAATTTTAAGGTGTTCTCATACTCTAAACTGATTGATTGAGTTTATTGCAAATGAGCTTGATATAAAAAGAGAAAAAACAAATCGGTAGAGTTTTCCACTGGCATGACTATAACTTGGATATTCACACATGAGTTTCTTGAGAAATTCATGCCAAAATTATTGCCTCAATTTGGAATTTTGAGATGCCTACATTTTTTGGACAGTCTATTAGACTTGATTGGTGATGATTTTGCACTTACTTCTTGAAAAAATTTTAACATGAAAAACCATACCTTTTCATAGTCATGATTATCCATGCATGACTATCTCATAGATATTCACATTGTGATTATGTTTTTGACTTAGCTCTTAGCTCATTTGTGAAGCTCATTTGTGAAGGGTGCATAGTTCAACCGATCGAGGGAGCAATTCTAGTCAAGGTGGTTACTTGAATAGAGGAATAAGTAAAATTTTGAAAATGAAAAATGAGAGTTATTCATGCCATGAATAACTAACTCAACCTTTGGGCAACCAGAGTTGCATAAAGATATAATTTAGTCCTAAAAATGAAATTTAGCTTGCTAAAACACCTTTTCGTGTACTTGAGATCCTGGAAGATCTTGGGAGACGAACTTTCTCTAAAAGATAGTGCATCAAATTACAAAGGATCTTCCTACCAAAAGAGTACTAAATCTAGTCCGTCAACTATAGTACACATCAAAGTGTGTTTCTTTTGGAGAGGCCTGCATTCAAGAAAAACTAGGAGCAGTGAGGAATTCATTGAACATGATCATATGGTAGATGGAACAAGTGGAGAAGAGAGTTTCAAGATCCCCATCACGATATCTGGTGGCTTGTTGAACATTGCCAAATGGTTGTTTGGAATACAATTGGATATGGAACAAGAGGCTGACTCTACCACAACAAGGGTCATGCGATGAGCAATATGCAAAGGATCCCAAAATGAAGAGGAGGTTGATAAGCTTTTGTGGAGAAGAAAGTTTCAAGTTCCCCATGATATCCAGTGGCTTGTTGAACATTGCCAAAGGGTTGTTTGGAATATAGAACAAGGGGCTTACTCTACAACAACAAGGTTCATGCAATGATGAGCAATATCCAAAGGATCCCAACATGAAGAGGAATTGCATAAGCAACATCTCTGCTTTTGTGAGAAGGGAGACCTTTACCATCCCTAAGAGCAAATCTCTCACATTCCTAGGATTAAGAGGGAGATAGAGAGTATCGCCCCAGAACTAGAGAGACCTTTTTTTCTATGAGTGAGGGGATAGAAATAGAGATGAAGTTCACAAAGGCCCAGAAACAAAACTGCAAATCTATAACCAACAGAAATAATAACTAGAAGAGCCTTAGTAGACCAGAGACACCAAGAAAGAGTGCAAAACCTTGATCCATACACACAAGAAAAGGATAAATTGGATGTTGTGGCACAAGCTTAAGGCCTGGCATAAGCATTGGTGATAGAGGGGATACCCCCTCTAGAGCTAATCCTAGAGGAACCAAAGGGTGAGTGAGCAATGACTACCCATCATGGGCTAGCAGATCGCAACTTTAAAAAAGGGGAGAAATCCAAACACTAAGGAGGACATGTAAATGGTGCTATTATAAGGACGAGAGATTTCACTAAAGGGGGGGAAGCATTGAATGCAGAAATCCCATCCTTTCCCATGACCTTGGGTAGACAAGAGTATCACTGAGAGGCTCATCCCCAAGACAAGGAAAGGGAAGAGGAAGATAGCATATACACTTCACAGAACTAGCCTATGGGCCAGCCTATGGGCCAACTCCAATATTAACCAAAGTTACCCTAGCTAATTTGTTATGGATAATAGCTACAATAGGTAGGGGGTGGCAAGGGAATTGAGGACTATTCAAGTTCAAGTCCCAAGGCAAAATCCCATGAAGCCATATCACATAGAAAAACTAATGCAAATCTTTAATGGGGATAAGGATCCCATACAACACATGGAAATCTTTGAGTACATTTGTGAAACATAAGCCTGACACATTGACGAGCTCACAAAGATCCATTATTTTTCCCTAACACTAGGTGGGAAGGCTCATCACCAGTATAGGATGCTTAAGCTAGATGATAAGGTCAATTTCACTCAGCTCTTAAGAAGGTCTTTGTGCTAAGCTTTGCTAAAAGCAATGGTGACAAGTGAAGCCTAGTGGCACAACTCTCAACATTAAGCAATAAGAGCATGAGTCGATGAGAGATTGTCTCTCATCTTAAACATTTGAATCTCGGTGTAAGCTTTTGGAAGAGACTTATCGATGAACAATACAAGACCCTAGAATGCATGATTATTTGTTTTTGTTACAACCAACCACATTGGATGCATGTTGCAAATTAACCATCAACATTAATTTGAGGATAACATGTTAGAATTACCCCAACCTAAGGAAAACAAGACTCTATCCTTGGCAACACCATCTCGAGTGTCAAGTCATCAATGACTCAGACACTAGGATAAGGTGTGTAAAAAATATGGCTATCGATGAATTGACCACGGCCATCCTTGAGAAGGTCAAGCTAAAGGAGATAATGGAGCCTCCCAACAATGCACACTTATACCCAAGAAGAGAGCTAGTTTGGTGCTTAATATTTAGACAAGACCATACCAGTACTGAATGCCTACATTTGTAAGATCGGAGGTCCTCCTCCATCACCTTAAGGTTTTGGGGTCTAGATGGCTAGACCAATTTACGGAAACCTCTAAGTTAAGCATGCATTGGCGTGAACACAACTAGGATGGGTGCCCCGCCCCAATTTCCATAAACATAAGGTTTTGGGGTCTAGATGGCTAGACCAATTTGTGGAAACTGCCAACTTAAGCATGCATTGTTGTGAACACAAGTGGGATGCATAACCTCCTAGGACTTTGCCCTCCACCCAATTTCCAACATATTTTTATCTACCATAATGGGTATCAGAGGTAGTTGTGATCCTAGATGGTGGAGGAAGAGTGGGCATCATCAAAAAGAAATACTAGGAAAAATGGAAAAAAAATAATCTTAAAATGAACAGACTTTGTCGTAAAAATTACTGATGGGAAAATGAGACCCATGGGAGTCTTGTAGTGGACTAAATTGAGAATATTTTCCTTCTGGTATCATCACATATTTATAGTAATGAACTTCTTATGCTAATCAAACTTATATGATGTCATACTTGGCATACCTTTCATGAGGGAGGCCAAGTTGGTGCATACGATTGGACCTCAGGCCAAATCTATTTACCAAAAGATGCCCAAGTTCTAAGGTGGGTTTACTTGGAAGGCTCATCCTATGGAGGGTCAGTCATCCATTGATTGCACTACATCGGTGTAGGTGTGTGCAAACTAGAAATTGTTCTAAACAAGGGTGACGACGAGAACATGATGTATGCATCCCTCCCTCTAGATTTTAGCAAAACTAGATGCATGTGTTATCAACGATCAATGTGTTCCCTCCCTAGTTAGGAAACCAAGTGCATGGATTTGGACCTAATGAAACAAAGTCCTTCAACTTCTATCTTGATAATAAGAGGGACTGCTTATGGTAGTATATGTTCAATGGCCGCCTCTCAACATGTATCAACAATCGATGTATTTCCTAGTCAAGAAACCAAGTACATGGATTTGGACTCAATGAAGCAAAGTCCTTCAACTTCTATCTTGATAATAAGAGTTGGGACTACTTCTGCTAGTATATGTTCAATGGCTGCCTCTTAACATGTATCTTACATTGATGAATGGTGCGCATTTGTACCACCCCCATCATGAGGAGTATCCATTGGTGCACATATCTTTAGTGGGAAAGTTATAGAGGATATTCCATTGGATACTAATTTCATCATTAGTGGCGGTGGTCGATTGGGTCGTGTTATGGATACACGGGCAGTGATCTGTGTCAATGCAATGTAGCTGCCCATGTCGTAGATGCATCCACTACACTACCTGTAGCACTATAAATGGACATAGTTGACACAAGCCAAGGTATCCAATGATTGAAAGCATATATTCCCTATACAGTCAGTATGCCCTCAATCTAGAGTTTGTCTAAATTGCCATCTAAGCTCTACACTAGAGCGCATGGGTGGACAACGCCATCTTATTGTACCTATCTCTTGTGTACTTTATCTTGCTATATCTCTTATTGTACCTATCTCTTGTGTACTTTATCTTGCTATATCTCTCTCCATTATGCCATATTCTTACATGGTATCAGAGTTGTAGAGGTGCTCTTAGCAATAACAGTACATAAAGTCATCTTTCTTTGCATAGACGTAGCTTGGGGTGATGTTTGCTTCAAGGTCTAGTGTTGCTGTGATGGCTGCTCTTCTAGTGTTGCTGTGATGGCTGCTCTTCTAGTGTTGTGCATTCATCAATTTTCCTTTCACTGAAGATAAGTTAGATGGGACAAACTACACTCTTTAGAAGTTCAAAATCAACGACATCCTTGATTCCTATAAGCTGCTGTGCTAAAGACCATTCCAGGAGCAGATCAAGAACCAATGGAAACCATTGACCCTAACACAAGAATGATTCACTAGATGCTGCTCTTCTTCGAGCATGGAAGCATCGCAACACACTTTGTGCCATTGTTACCAGTGTAAGTGATTCTATTCTTCCTCTAGGCATTCAAGGCTTGGATACTGAGAAATCAGTGTAAGACCCGAAATCAAACCAAGATTCAAAACATCTTGCTCTGCTGAAAAGTTTGCTGAAGGAGAGGTTACAAAAGCATTTATCTCACGAATTAAAAACCTGCAAGACTAGATGGCTGCTGCTATGGGAATCATGAAGACCAGCAAAAGGTTGGCTTGGAGATGCATCCGAATTCTACGGTAGAAGTACAATGGCTTGGTTATAGCACTAAACACCTAGGTTAGAGTGCCACCTCTTTCTTTTGAAGAATTTAGTGCTATGTTCTTTGAGAGCAGGAGAGATACGGCTGAAGACTTGTGATGGTGGTGACACCGCATTTATGGCTAATGCAAAAGGTAAAGGTGAGGTTGCTTTTGTTGAGCAGAAAGAAGCAGGCTAACGAGAAGAATGGCACCATGAAGACTTCATGGAAGGGAAACAAATTAGCCAACAATGCCCAATCTAAGCTGAAACTTTGGGTCAACATAGAAGAGAGGTATATTCATCCACTCAGGCTCCAATTATTGACTATTCATGGATTTTGGATAGTGGGGCATCTTGACATATAACCAGTAATGTTATTGACAAAAAGGATTGGTATAGTCTCCGGTAGCCTTTATAGGAATCCATCAATGTTATTGTCACGGGAATAATGGGTAAATGTCTAGCCAAAGTCTCTGGAACCATCTCGTTTGTGGTAGCTCTACAGAGGTGAAGAAAAGAAGTTGTACAATGTGCTCTATGTGCCTCAAATAAAGAGAAACTTGCTCTCAGTTTTTCTACCAATAACAGATCTACGCTTCAAGAAAACAAGAGCAAAGATTTTAGATATGCTGATGGGAAGACAATTGACAAAGCTGTGAGGAATAACAATTTGTACGAGCTGAGTGATCTTACAGCTGTTGGGGCAGACAAGGGCACAATCAAACTTTGGGCATAAGCGATTTGGTCACATCGGATTTGATGTGCTGAAGAAGGAGATGCACAAAACGGGGATGGATCTAGAGGCTAAGAAGATAATGGCTAGCCAAAATGTGGTGTTTGTGGAGCATCCACATTCAGTGGGTGGAGGACAGGGATTCCTCCAATTTATCATCAAACGGAGAAATAATCCGCCATGTGCCCAGACCAAGCAGCATCAAAAAAGTGGAGGAGGAGGAGTTTTGGATGATGAAGACTCTCAAAAATCACACCAACCTGCCCCTAAACCTAAAGGATAGCCACTTCCTATGTGGGTAAGGCAACTCTTTGATGATCGCAACCCCCAACTGATGTTGCAAAAACTTCAATAGATGTCTTACACAAATCAAGGAGAATAGAGGAGCAGAGAAGGTCTTCTAAACACATTTTCAATATGGCCTTGATGGCTGAGATAATGGATTTAGTGAAGGATCCCACAAATGTAGAAGAAACTTTGGCAGATCCAAAGTGGAAGGCAGCGATGCAGTCCAAGTATGTCAACATCATAAAAAACAACACTTGGGATCTAGTTGATCGGCCACACCAAAACAAAAGGTAATAGGCACCAAGTGGGTGTGGAAACTTAAGTATAAATCTAATGGTTCATTGGAGAAATACAAAGCTAGGCTAGTTGCACAAGATTTTTCACAGGTTGAAGGTTTTGATGTCAATGAAACCTTTGCCCCAAAACAGCTCAAATGACACTATTTGCATAGTACTTGCCTTGGCTACTACTAAGAAGTGGCCAATTTTTCAACTAGATGTAAAATCGGCTTTTTTGAATGGACATCTCAAGGAGGAGGTGTATGTCGAGCTCAATCGACACGGTTTGAGTTTCCCGGATTAGAAAATAAGGTTTGCGGGTTGAAGAAGGCCTTATACATGTTGAAACAAGCTCCAAGGGCATGGTACCAACAATGAATATATACTTTTTTTAAAAAAATTACTTTTTCTAGAAGTGCATCTGATGCTAAATTGTATGTGCTTAGAAAGGATGGCAAACATGTGATAGTCATTCTCTATGTGGACGACTTGATTATGAATATCTTTAGATATTCAACCAAACTGGTTTTTCATGCCTGACCAAATCCAGTCTAGAGTAGCTCAAGGTTTCTAGAAAGATGTACTAGCATTTACGGATAGTACTTACATATTAAATTTCAAAAAAAAAAGAAAAAAAAAGAAAAAAAAAGAAAGGAAAAATAGGGTATATAGGAAAGGAGGATCCCCTACCAGCCATGGTAGGCTGACATGATTGGTTTCTAATGTTACAAGATGGCTCCCTCTACAAAGGAGTACAAGGATTTTGACTATACATCCTCAAACCTAGAAGCTTCTATAGGCACCAGTGCTACCCCTACAAAGAGAAAAGGTACAAAGAAGGTCTCCCATGCTTAAAAGTTGTCCCATATTATCCCATACTATCCGAATGTACCATAATCAATAAAGAGGTGCCTATGCCTAAGGGAAAAGTCTCTTTTGAGTACCACTCCTTGGAATGGCTACTTTTCTTGGAGACACCAAACTAGAAGTTACAGGTTATTGGATTGGGCCAATTCGTAGAATAGTTATACCAAAAATCAATAATGCCCCATTCTATGCCAAATTCATCCACTCCTATGAACAAAAGAGGATAAAGACTATGCCAGACTAGAGGAGATTCAAGAGGAAAGGGAGCAAGTAGAGGAATGAGTACCTTCCCCACCACAAAAGCAATTTGTGGAAGAACAAACAACAGAGAGCGGAGAAGAAAGCTGAAAAGGAGGTACCACAAGAAGGACCACAAGCTAAAAAACAGAGGCTATCCCCTACCAGAAGAGGTCATATTAAAGGTAGAACTTAAAATAAAGGATTAAGTACTTAAAAAAACAGTAGTACAACTAGAAGAATAAGTCAAAGTAGCACATACGAAACTAATAGTAAAGTGTATGAACAACTTTTGTAGGCACGAGCCACAAGGGAAGTGGCTATCATAGCACTATTAATAGATGAAGATCAAATAATAGCTCAATTAGAGTAGCAATTTACCTAACAACTTAAGCGACAAGCTGAAGAGCCAAACGAAGCACCTCATGGAACATGCTTCATAGTTGGCTTTACTACCAAGCCCCTCTCTTTTTTTATAATATGACATAAGCATTAGTGATAGGGGGGACCTTACCTTAATCCAAAAAAATTTGATAGGGATGCTCATGCTACCATAATAATGGTTATTTTTCATAACGATATATATTTTACAGACTATACGGCCATGTATATCTATGTCTTACACACTATAGTACTCAACTTTAGGTCATTGTGAAGAATCTTGATGAATTCTATAATTTTAGATGACAGGGAAGAAATACTAGAGCTCTTTAAGCCTCATAACCTTCCCTCCACCCCTGCTAATTTTGTGACTCTCACTAACTCCTTTGCTTAGTTTCAAACCTAGGGGTGAATAGAGGCTAAGCTTTCATGAGAGCACTCTATACCACCCTTATGGTATCCTAAAGCTTTATCATAAAATCTATAAGCATCTGAAACAAATTTTGATTTCTATGGTTTATGATTTTCTAGATAGATGCGTATGATGCCTACAAGTACTTCAGCCATATGAGAGCACTCTGTACCACCCTTATGGTATCCTAAAGCTTTATCATAAAATCTATAAGCATCTAGAATAAATTTTGATATCTATGGTATATGATTTCTCACTTTAAACATATTGAATATCATGTTATTATAACTCATCAAGAGCAATTAGATCTTAATACCTTCATAAATATGCATATCCACTTAATAGGCCTCTCTCGTCTAAGCTTCTCCCATCTCATGAGAACGACCTTGATCCTACTAACATTGAGGAACTTACAAACTTAGAATCTTCTTCTCTATATCATGATTTTCCCACTAACACTTTTACCCCATGAGGTGCGACTAGCCCCAAAGAAATAGTAGAAAACTACACCAAGGTAAACCCTCAACTGTTCTGATTACCTGCATATTATTCTATGAAGATATCTTGGCATAGTCGTCGGTCGATTATGAAGACCTAATCAAAGTGGGTAATCCAATGCTCAAGCCAAAGTTATTTTTCAAGATACTCATGTAGGTCACACATTTTAATCCAATAACATGACTCTTTCTAGAAGCCTATAGTATCGATCCATGTAGCTTGCCACCACATGTGTCGTATCCCATCAGAGAACCCATGCTAGAATGGGAGAGTTGATGCCAATGGTACAGGAGGGCATATTCTAGGAAAATGGTGGCAGTGTCTACAAATCTCATGACTCGCAATAGTAGCTGCAAGATTTGTTGGAGATCTGCCTTGTAACATACACGATTGCATATAGTTTTACCAAAGGTGGAAGGAAAACCCCATCAAAACAGTAGCTGCAAGATTTGTTGGAGATCTGCCTTGTAACATACACGATTGCATATAGTTTTACCAAAGGTGGAAGGAAAACCCCATCAAAACAAGAGGAGGGTATTCAAAGATAGAGACAAATGAAATGAAGCCCAAGGTTGAAGATTTCGGCATATAATCACAATGGTGGAAGGAGTTCTTAACCATTCCAATATATGGCAGGATATACATCTGGGCAATATCGACACAACAAGTAGACCCCTTATACATGCCAATCAAAAGACGGTTCACCCTAATAGCATTTGCAGTAGAACAAAGGAAGGACTCTTATGCATATTTTTAGCTTTCTAATATTTAAGCTAGCAACATCTGATTACATAGAAAGTCAGAGAAGAGGGCTTCTCTTATGGACTAAAACGTGGAGGAGGATCCTTAATCCAATAGTGGTTGCTACATGTAACTTCCTCAAGCTCATTGTAGTTTTATTAGATTAAAAAAAGGAAGCGATGAATTTTTTTAATAAAGAAGTGTTGTGTTTTGATATGAACACAGGTCCAAAGGAGCAAGTTATTATGTATCACTATTATCGTCTATGATGTCTGCTAGGTTACATGTATGTTACATTTGAAGACATAATAGCCACCTCCTTTCTAGACATCTCACCCTTATTTTAGATGCATGGTTACATTTGAAGACATAATAGCCACCTCCTTTCTAGACATAATAGCCACCTCCTTTCTAGACATCTCCTTTCTAGACATCTCACCCTTATTTTAGATGCATGGTTACATTTGAAGACATAATAGCCACCTCCTTTCTAGACATCTCACCCTTATTTTAGATGCACTTTATGTAAGCTCCAATCATGCAATAACTATTATAAGTTTAAGTTTATGCAAGCTCTAATCATGCAAAAAATATTATAAGTTTAAGTTTGGTGCCTAACATGTTTTGAGGATAGAACATACATCAAGTAGGACGGGGATATTAACCTCATTTTGGGATTTAGAAAGGCATTTCTCATTACACATGGGAGTGACCAAATACGTGTTATGTAAATGGAACTATAAATATCGTGACCAAATACGTGTTATGTAAATGAGAAAAGTTGGAAAGTTACCAAGATTAATAGATTAGGCTTAAGTTTTGGTGCCCAAGTGTGAATAAGGGCCAATTATATATATATGCAACTTTCTCATAATTAAAAAACACAATCCCCCTTTGTGCTAATTGAGTCTTTCTTGTCTCTTGCTCTTATCTTGATGAGAGAGATATATATATATATTTAAGAGTAGAGTGCATGAATCTTGGTGCATGTGGCTCTTATTCATTATGTGAGAGTGAGTGAGAGTGAGAGAGGGGAGTCCTTGAAGGGAGAGATGAAGCATCTTCTTGGTGGTACACAACAAGAAGGAAAACACAGGAGCTTGGAGCTAGCAACCACTGGTATTCCTTGGACATTAATAATCCCGAAAGCAAGGTAAGTACCCCATGATGGTTGTTTCTTATTCCACAAATTTATGGAATGGTAAAGTTTTTATGAGGCTGAGAATAAGCCATAGCACAAGGCTTTGTTTTTCTTATGTCTTTCTAATCTAGAAAGTTGCGGTTCAACTTTCTCAATGTGCTTTATGCAAGCATGAAACACAAGGTTCTTTGCAATGGTCGTGCAACTTTGGCTCTCGCATCATAAGGTTGTGGCCGCCCTCACTCTAGAACTCCCATATTTGCTAGAATCCTCCTCAACCATACTACCTCATAGGCAACAAAACAAGCAACATTGTACTCTACTTCAATTGAAGAAAGTGCCATTGTGGGTTGCTTCTTGCTAATCCAAGAGAACACACCGGATCCAAGTGAGAAGAAATATCCAAAAATTGACTTTCTAGCATCACAATATCTTGCCCAATTGGAGTCATAATATCCCACACTAAGGAGTCACCAGACATGTATGTAATTCCATACTCAATAATACCTTTGATGTACTTGAGCACATGCATTGCTGCATTCCAATGACTTTCCCTTGGTTTGTTGAAGAATCTGCTCAACACACCAACTGCATAGCAAATGTCTGGTCTAGTATTGCACAAGAAAAAGGATGAATCAGATAGCTTTGAAAACATTAAATTAGTAGAAATTATGTTAGTTATGCATATTTTTTGACGTGAAAAACCAGCCTAGTTTTTCATGACCGTGAATATCATGAGATATTAATGTAGAGAAATGGTGGAGAATCACACCAAAAATTGTGTGATAAAATCATCATGATAATCCTTTGGGGGGTGCTAATGGTTCCATTTAGGGCATTTTCCCTCTCATATAAGATGGTTGATTTAGTGTGAAAAACCAAACTAGTTTTTCTTGCCCCAAACCTTTCACACACATATGATTGTGGTTAAGAAGGGGTGCACATAGTAGATTTTAGGTATGTTTAAAAAGATAAAATTGAGTTTTTGAGTGAGAGTGTGTGTACGGATGATTTGAGTCTATTAGGGTTTCTTCCTCTTTTATACAGAAGAGCATGATATGATGGCTTCTTACCCATTTTGTTTAGTCTAGCAGGGTTCTCTTACAAGGGAGGATTGCCAATTGAGATTGTAATTTCACTTGACATTTTTCGTGAGAGGCGCTCAAGAAATCGGACATAAAGCAGAGTATGAGCTCATTTGATCATCTCATGGACACATAGAGCATGTGAATCATCAGACCATGGAGAACATGTAGTGTGCATATGTCTTTGTGAGACAGTTTGATTGGGAAGAATACCTTTTGTTAGTAGAGTTGTCTTACAATAGTGCTAAGCATGATGAGTCTAATGGACACTGATTCAAACCATGGAGGACATGCTATGTGCATATGTCTTTGTGAGACAGTCTGATTAGCAAGAACATCTTTTGTTAGTAGATTTTTCTTACAATAGTGTTAAGCATTATACTACTAAAATGAGCCTTTTTATGCTTATGTATAGCTATCAACCTAGAGCCCTGTGGATCAGAGAGAGTCCGAGTTGGTGCTGCCAATCGACTCTTGAAATAGCAACAAGAGATGATGTTGGAGTTTACAAGAGAGAGCATAAAGAGGGCACCATATAGTTTATGCTAAACCAAAAGTGATCAATTCATAGGCCTAAAAGGAAGCTAATGGGTTTACTTAAGAATCCCAAAAGACTCTCAGGTAATGCAGACTTGAAGAGTCCACAAGTTGTCTCCAAGATTCGTTGGGCCTTATATGATCTTGGAAAATATTAATGAGGTTGCTTATAGGTAATGTGTTGCTTGCCAGATGGAGTATGTGTGCATGTTATCTTTCATGTTAGTAGACTGAAAGAGGTAATGAGTGTAAGAGATAACTTGGATTCTAAGTATCGCGTGAGACTTGGGACTAGGAGTGTGTGGTATGCCTCAAGGGTGCGAGCTTGCTAGGTTTGTGTTGGTCTCTAGCTCGAGGGTGGCTTACCATTGCTTTTGGTTTTTGGAGCCTCCTATGGTTGGTAGGTCCTAGCCGAACCCCTTTATGTTCCCTTATTCACACGTTGATCGGATTTCCGTGATTGAAGTAGCTTCTAGGGCATGCTTCTTGGGCATAATATTAATTGGTCTTGGGCAAACACACATGTCACTCTTGGTTAGCGTGTTTAACCTATAATGCTAGTTCATGTCTGGAGTGTCAATCAACAAGCCTTGCTTGTTCATAACTGAAGTTGAGCAAGGAGTTGATGATTAATATTTTTAAAAACATCATGATGATGGGTCAATCAACAAGCCTTGGTTGTTCATAACTGAAGTTGAGCAAGGAGTTGATGATTAAAATTTTTAAAAACATCATGATGATGGGTTAAAGATAGAGTCATGAGTATAAGTTGGTTATCCAAGAGTTTGTGCCCATTTTGACCATAGCATAAAAATTATAAATGAGCCTAGCACGAGTATCGATTCTTGGAAATGTTGGAGAAATTAAAAACGAGAATTTACCTTTAGGACTATATACTTGTTAACCCAATCATTCATGAGCACACAAAAGTATTTCTTGGGGGTTAGCCGCATAAGGCGGCTGCTGAGTTGAGGTTGGTTGGGCAAGGCCTAAGGTGACCCATTAAGCTCTTAATTCAGCTAATAAGACCTAAGCACATCATTGGGCATACCCTACTACCAGCATGAGCATCTATTAGTGCATTCACTCGTTTCCATGAAGCAGCTGCGAGCCAAAAATGGTTTTCTATCAGGGTATTGGGCTGTTTTGACCTTCGAGCGTTGAATACGCATCCATAGTCATGTAGACCATCAATCCATCTCCAATTAGTGTATCTAACCTTGGAATTGACACTCTTGTGATTGGCCTTTTCATCCTTGGCATGGTCGATGGATGCTTCCTTGTTGACCCTAGTTGAATCTTTGACTCAATTAAGGCCTTGAAGGTTCACGAGACATGCAATATGCAAGCTTGCCATCACAAGGAGTATCTGGGTCATGATGCCTATGTGAAATGTATATCAACAATACTTGTGCTTGTGGTGATGACATCATAAGGTGGTCACAAGGATAGCCAAAATATCTTGGTTTCATGCTAAGTCTAAACGAGGAGCATGGAGACCTAAGTAAGACGAGACACATTTGTTCTTCGAGAAAGAGCCCTATTGTAAGGTGGATTCTTGTGTTTTGCGTGGGGACAGGGGCGGGGGGAAAGTGTAATAAAGCAATAATGTGAAAAGGTCTATTGATGATTGGTATGCAAGAATTAATAAACAAAAAATAATTAGTCAAAGAGAGTTGACACTTTGTGATAGTGTCTTTACTTCAATAAGGTATAGTTGGACTAAGCCTAAAAAATAATTAGTGAAAGAGAGTTGACACTTTGTGATAGTGTCTTTACTTCAATAAGGTATAGTTGGACTAAGCCTACTAAATGAAGGGAGAATGAGAGGAGTTTAGAAATATTCTACAACTTCAAATACGAGATGGTGTATCCTAGGCTATGGCTCAATGATAGCATCCATACCTCTCAAAGTAGTGATACTAGGTCCAAATCTACCCTAGTGGCATGTAATTTCGAATATGCAAACTTAATATTTTAAAAGAAATTATGTAATTGTGGGGCAAATCACACGGCCAAATGGCATGCAAAAATGGCCCATTTTCACTCGCCATCAGTGGCCGTGAGTGAGAAAAAATCAACACAAAATCTTCAAAAGTAGTGCAAATTTTTTTGAAAAATGGCAAAACT
Organism: Cibotium barometz; assembly: GCF_041138505.1. Classification (NCBI taxonomy): domain Eukaryota; kingdom Viridiplantae; phylum Streptophyta; class Polypodiopsida; order Cyatheales; family Cibotiaceae; genus Cibotium; species Cibotium barometz. The sequence goes on from NC_141060.1 coordinate 48,077,482, forward strand.
AATATAGCCTGGAGTTCACGAACCGTGCACCTACTTTTCTTGGAACTGTTATCTCTGCATGGCTTGAAGGCATGGTCATCGGAGGTCAGAAATGTGCACATTTTGGACTCCGTGTGATTTGCCTCATAGAGATGAGAGAGATCGTGCTTGTATGAGGCCACAAAAGTTGTAATCATTGTTCCAGAGTGCATCTCAACTAACCTTTAGCAAATGGAATTGAATCGGATGAAAATTTTACAAAAATAGTGTAATTTTTTTAAAGAGTACAACTATTTTCTTTAGTTATCCAACTTGGTGAGAAAGAAGAGAAACTATATCTTTCCCAAAAAAAAAACAAAAAAAGTTTCCCAAACACTAGTTGTCATTATTATCTTGAGAACCAAGCCTATGCTACCTTCACATACGCCTACTTTTGTGTCCCAAGGACATCAATCCATGCCCCTACAAAAATCTTAAAAGTACTTACATTATGTATATTTCAGAGAAGATTCACACACTGTCAAATCTCTTCACTTTTATGTTGAGCCAAGTTTAGTGTTAGGCCGGGTTTACTCTGCACCTGACAGACCTCGAAGGTTGTAACAGTTTACCAGTGCCCAGAATGTTTGGTCCAAGTTTACCACTAATCCGAGTTTACTTTTGCGATGCCCCAAACAATCAAACAACATGAAGAACTTGATGTTATGGCCACACCACCTCGACCGTTGATCCCATGACTAACACCATGTTAGATAGTCCCGAGGGGCTACCGCCAAATATGTCACTTTTATGCTGGGTAGAGTTTAGTGTTGGGCCAAGTTTACTCTGCGCTTGACCAAACTGATTGTGCAAAGGTTGCAACAGTTTGTCAATGCCTGTAATCTTTGCCTCTAGTCCGAGTTTACTTTTGCAATGCCCGAGGCAATTGAAAAGCGCGAGGAACTCAATGTTGTGGCCATGCCACCTCGACCATTGATCCCATGACTCCAACACCATGTTAGATAGTCCCATAGACGCGATGCCGCAAATATTGAGGAATCAAATATTGAGGAATCGAAGCTGTGGCAGGTTCTGTAAAATTCCAATTTCTCTTTTTTTTTCTTAAGTTCATTACGATTATGGTTTACACCTTAGTTCTAAGGGTGCATGGAATAGGCTCAAGAGGATGGGCGAAAAGGCCCTTAAACAACTAAGAGCCCACGAAACCTCACAAGGTGATTGGTGATTGCAGAGGTAACTGTTCTGCAGTCATCTAAGGGGTTTTTATAGACAAACCCCACCAATGAAAAGTGGAAACTTCACCCCTCATCTCTCATGGGCAACGGATTTCACCCATCCATTAGCCCTGCCTGTCTGATGGCGGATAGAAGGTGTGTTTGTAAAGATCCAACATTGACAACTCAGTCAGCAGATATGCTTCTCACATTGTCAGGGAATGTAAAAACAATCCTACGAGGTTTAAAAGACAATGCGAACCCAAAATCAAGGACCGTGTTATGATGGAAACATGGGAATTGCAAGCTCCATTACTCACCATTCATTGGATTTGCTTAACACTTCTATACAATCATATTGACTCCATTCTACTGATTATTTATCCATCAAGACCCACATAAGGGAACCCCACCAAACTTAATTCTACTTTTGTGCACCAGAGTCTTCATGGACCAACTTTCCCTTCATCAAAACTCCACATCAAGGACTGTTTCTCCTTTTGGCCATGATCCCCCATCATTAGTTTCAACCACTCTGCAGTGATCTATAGCAGCACATTTATAGCCACACTACACTCGCATCTATTAACAAAATTCATGCAGCTGTGCTTCGTGAGAGCGGATGCCATGCAAATGTCCATAACAGTATATGCTTTAGGACAAGCTACATTTTGTTGCTGAAGGAGGGCTCATGTGAACAAAACCATCAGCCTTCAGCGCCAGCCTACAATAGGCAACTTCTAGTCTGCACTGTTCCTTGCGTGAAAAGTCGTGTCAAGCTCCCTTTCTCCAGTTGATAGCAGCCTCCATGGGCTTCTTCTCCTTCTTGGAGGAAAATAAGCTACCAAATCCAAACAGTCCAATCTTTGGTGTGTTCCCTCCCCTGTAAATAGCCACATTGAGCACAGGCGAAACCCTTGCGGCGGCAACAGGATAAGAGCCTCTCCTATGCAGTCCTTTCCACCCATCCTTACTAAGCTTCTTGTCTGCACTACATCGCTCCAAGTTTCTCAACACAATCTTGCCCGCATTCACTTTAACTTCAGCATTACTTAAAGGCCCCTTTCTTCTGCCAGGGCTGCCTCTTGCAAAGTTACCTGATGAGCTACTAGCTTTCTTTCTAGAGACCTTGAAAGAGCTCCCGGATCCTCTCACCCTCGGGGTTCCACTCATGACTCTGTTCTCTGTAGCAGCTTGAAAAGTACCACCAGCTGCATTGTTAATAGGTTGATCAAGATGTTTCACGCTTTCTAAAGAACCCTCTGCACTTGCAACCTCAATGGGCATTGTAGGCTTAATGAACTGCGGACTCTCTTCATGTCCAGAGGCCATGAGACCTGCATATAAACAGGGAAAATACTTATACCACAGGGTGCCAACATAAGATAAAATCTAGAACATGGTAACCAAAGCCCTTTCATAACATAATGAAAGTCGTGCCAAAATGCATGCCAGAGTATGAACTACTAGCTTGAAATTAATAGCATTCCATGCGCTTGTGCACATGAGGTCAAGCAAACTTGTAGCCACAAAAGAACATAGCATATGCTACAAAGAAGCATTTTTACCTTGCATTTTCAAGGGTTCAATGGTTGAAGTGTTACATGGTGTGGCTCCTTCAAGGCCACCAGTGGAAACAAAAGTGGTTCTATTTGCACTGCTTTCACCAACTGAGTTACTCCTGCAAGGAAGGGGAGGAGATGTGGTCGTGTTATTCTCACCAGCAGAGTTGCTTCTGGAGAAGGGCCAGAAGGACCTGGGAGAGATGGGGAGTCTGCAAGTGGCAGTAATACTATTGTCCCTGGTTAGCTGGGAAGGAGAAAGGTCCTTAGAAACCCTCTTGGACTTGAAAAAATCCTTGAGTTTGACAGAATATTTGGATGAAGAAGCAGATGATGATGGCAGTGATGATGATGATGATGGTAGTGATGACGACGACGATGGCAATGATAATGATGATGATGAGAATGCTATGGGTGCAGCAGGGGTTGTAGGAGAAGGATCAAGAGGGGAAACCCTAGAAGGTGAAGAAGTGCAGGAGAACGTTTCAAGTGTGAGATATGATCTAGTGAAAGATGAAGATGAAGAATAAGACGGCCTGGAAATTTCAAAGCTGAGATGCCTTACCATGGGCCTGTTGTTATGTGTTTTTTGCAGAGAAAGCTTGACTTGTTGGTGATGGTGGTCAGGCGCACATGGCAAGCAGTGATCGTCGCTTGCTGCCCGATTGTTAGGAAAGGGAAGAGGCAAAAGCTTACCATCAGAGAAAAGCTCGTCTGCAGACAACATGAAACCCTTGGCTTGATCTGAGGCGCCATAGCCAGGATCATTTTGTAAGAATTCAAACTCTGCAGAGTAGTCATCTTGCTGCTCCCATTTTCTCTTCTCTGGAGAAACCCTAGAGCTGCTGCTGTTGTTTGACAGAGTGTCGATGTCTGCTATGGCGAAATCCTGCGAGAAGGAGATGCGGGGGCTCACCCAACCCTGCTTTTCGCCATCGCCCGCTTCAAAAAAAGCGTTTACGCCATCGCCCCATGCTTTAACGCCACCCGCCACTTCACAAGGCAGCACACCTCCATCGCCCGAAGCTTTTCTGCCGTCGCCCAACGCTTTTCTGCCATCGCCCACGTCACAGGAACCTTTTGCTTCATGGCCCATAACTTTCCTTCCATCACCCAGTTTGCAGAAAGCTTTTGCGCCATCGCCAATTTCGCAAAAGGCTTCCATGGAGCTGGAAAAAGAAGAAAACAATAGAATTTGGGACTGTCTCTGAGCAACCCGAGGTCCTTTTCTGCGCTCAAATGAGGAGCATGTCTCGGGCAAGCTGCCAGTAGAAATAACAAAAGAAAACAGGCAACCTTTTCTAAACAGTGATCACAGGCATGAAAGTGATGAGGATCATCAAAAGATATGCAAAATAAAGAGTGGGATAAGATAGGGAAGTGTATATAAGTGCAACACATTTGTACAAAATGAGAGTGCAAGTTCCGATGCATAGAAGGAATCTGAGAGGATACAGTAAATTGATTGAGATTGAGAGAGAGAGAGAGAGGGGGGGGGTATTAACGTCGCTAGAATGCAACACGAGGGCATATATGACAACGGTTGGACTTGAGCTCGGGTGGATCATGGCCTGAGAGAGAGAGAGGGAACCGCCAAGCTGTATTTGGGTGATATTCACGTTCATCAAGTTGAGCAAGCTGCCAGCCGGTCGCACAAAATGGAAGAAAGTGGCATTGCTTTGATCGCCTACATACTCTGTCCGGCCATTTCTAGGTGATGGTGCCCACACTTGCCCTTGATCTACAGGATATTAGAACTTGGAAGCATCTCTTTACCAACCCAAAATCTTTAGAAAAAGTATAGTGTCTACATTCCTAGTGATTAGGGGGAAATGGACCAGCCCAACCACTACTCCAGGCTCCCCTAATGGACCACCCTAGTCACCATTGGAAAAAGGAAGAAAAGGTACACAATCCCCCCCACTAGGAGTGTAGTGATTAGGAGACATGTGAAAAATTTCTTTATACACATTTTAAAGCATATAATTGGGGTGGAGGGGGGTGTGTGCGTGTGTGTTTGGTGTGTTCCCAATCATGGCTTAACCGTGGAACATATTATATGCCTATTTGTGCTCACAATTAACATGACCAAGTTTGTGAACAAATTCTCGAATCCCAATTGTGCCACTTGGCATAGAAATGGTTTCTCAAGGTGGCTAAGTTTGTGACACATCCATGACCACTCAACTAGGGGCTTGATAAGAGTACCTAATAAGTAGGGACCCCTCTCCACTTGCCCAAAACAAGGCCAAGAGTAACACTTGAAATGCCAATAAAGAGTACATTATAAACAAATGAGCAATGGACACGTATGCTTTAATGACTCTATTCTTGTATGGGGAAGGCATCTATTATTGGCCCAAAACAAGCCAAGTGGAACAATTGGAATGCCATAAAAAATAAGTCTTATGCCCATCAACAATGGATACATTATCATTTTTCATGTTTTTGTAGAATTGCTCAAGTGTTTGGGGATGCATCTACTAGCATTTGTTTTCTTTTGGACCTCCACCTTATTGTTTATGTGTAGAATGGGTGATCAACATTTTACATAGACGATGCACAAGGCACAACTTTCGTATCTTAGCTAACATCACTAGTTACCTTTGAAGTTGCGTCAATATCATCCAATATTTCTTGCAAATATGCCCTTATTGCAGTGGCGTATAACTACATATACCAAGTGGATATATCGCTTTTTAGATGGAGGGGTTTGAAGCTTGGAGGGATTGAGAGCAACCTATTCTTGAACAAAGTCCACCCAAAGTAGTGAGACACGTTGATAAAACAAATGCTTACTAAATGATTGGAGATTAAGGGGATAGTTTCAAAACACTCTCAACAATCTTCCTTTTAAAATTACAAAAGGGATTTGATAAGGCAACATTGAATTATTTAAAGCTACTTCAAAAACTAGTGGCACCCTCCTTTTTAAAATTTGTGAGGTTGTTTAAGAAGCTAACATTTGATTGACTTTCCTTGTATATCATCCCACACTCAATATTCTATAGCAAGCTCATGTAGAAAAGGCATTTTCATGTTGACCACTACCATTAATAACAAAAAGAGTAGGGTATTTATATGCCTAGATGTTGGAGTGGAGATCAAAGTAGCAACACACACATAGATGCAACAAGCAGGGACAGATAGATAGAAGCACCACACTTAAAGTAGATTGATAAGAGAGGCTCATCCAAAGTCTAATTGTAGCCTCTGCTTTAAAATCTTTGCTAGCTTTATGATGAAGTCTCTATTTGAACTTCTTCATCCAATAAGCATTATGTTAGCCAAATTTGGCTAGATGGTTAGGAGACGAATTATGTAGACTTAGCACTCTACCAAGAAGGATGCATGCATGGAATTATATTGATCATCAAAAGGAATCCTATTGATTCGAATTATGTAGACTTAGTACTCTGCCAAGTAGGATGCATGCTTGGAATTATATTGATCATAAAAAGGAATCCTATTGACTCGAATAATCTAAAGAAATCGACTAAGCATGTATAATATCACGTCAATAAATTATGCAAAAGAAATAGAAGAAAAGCTTGAAGAATTTTGTAAAGCTCGAGCATAATAAATTGCACCACACACGAGTAACTTCCTCACAAGAATGATGTCCTCATAGGACTACATACGTCACTATGTATAAGGTGTAATTTTTGGCAGCCCTAACTAATCCAGCTTTCGAGAATGATGCTCCTTGCATCTTACCCGAAATTCACTCCTTACATACATGTTTGACAGGGGCCTCAAGATTTGGTGGCAACTCTAACACCATCTCTTGTCTTTTAAGGTGCAACAAGCTACCAAAATTCAAGTGACTAAAGTGAGCATGCCATAGCTCCATGTCACTCATAGCACATGTGACAATAGCTAGGCATTATGTGCCAATCTCTCATACATATAAAGCCCATGGCTTAGAGTATCCGATACCACAGTGATGTCTCCATCACTTCGTTCATGAACTGTACACTTATGTGAAAATGATACCTAGCAGGAATGCAGAAATCAATGATAATATTGATGATGTTGTTGAAGCTGTTGAAAATGAGCTCAAAGATGCGATGTTGAAGGTGATGATGGCTCTACCACCGCTACACACCAAATGCAGCTATTGTGTTGTAGAAAACCAAAAATTGAACAAAAGTAGTTCGAATCGACACTCCCCTAGGATGTCTGTGAAAACCTTACAAAATGCGAATGAGTCCTAAAATTTATCCAAAATGCTCCAAAATGCGCAAAAACTTAGTTAATGTAGTTAGTTAACATCACACTTTAGGCTATACCTTATTCACCCAAGAGGATAGCTCAATTTAGGACAATCAAAAGAGAAAGTCGAGGAGAAGATTATAAAGGGATGAGGGACAAGAGAACCTGCTCTAATACCAATTGTTGGGGTGGAGATCAAGGTAGCAACACACACATAGATGTAGCAAGCAAGGAGAGAGAGATGGAAGTACCACACTCAAAGTAGATTCATAAGAATGAGTGAAATACAAGTGAAGTGACATGATAAGGTCATTTATACATACTCATAAGAGTGTGTACATACACTTGAGGGTAAAAACCTCCTAAAGAGAGAAAAGGTGCCTCCGCCCGTTATTAGGCTACGTCCACACATCACTACCATATAAATGACATGACTAGATAGTTGTGGAAATACCATTAAGATAGGTTTGTTAACTTCCCTAACAATGAGCATAAAGTTGGGGCTATAGCTACATTTTTGCATTAGGGAGCCCCACCCTAGCCACTTATTAAAGATTGGTAATGAACGATGTTGCCCCTTGACATGGTGACATGGTTGTCATATGGAAGGCACCCTTGTTTACAAAATTGAAGGGGAAGGAATAGAAGCTCCAAGTCATTTGGCATTTGAATGTAATTTATGACAAAAAACTTTAAATTTGTAAGTTTTGATAGCCAAAATGCCCAACATCCATAAAAAATAAAGCCTTCCCCTTGGGTCCCCAACCATGTGGGGAGATTTGTGTAGTTGGTTGGCCTAGGTGAGGGCATAACTGGGAAGAGTGTCTATTCACACAGGGGAGGGTAGATGCTCCTTGTGGACTCATAGGCACACGTGTGTGTGTGTGCATACAGGCACAAAAGTTAGGAGTTGTTATCTCGTTCATCAAAAGTTCACCATTTGAAGTGGTGGGAATTCTATTGGCACGCAAATTAGGAGTGAAGATAGCTGGCAAGACTTCATATCTTTTAATGTGCACCTTTAATTTAAAAAAGAAGAGGTGGATGTTGAATATTTGATGTAGCTTCAACAATATACCTGCAACAGTTTAGAGCCTTAAAAAGGCGTTGGCGTTCTCTAAATCAAAATTTGTTGCAAGGCTTGACAACCAAAACATATGTTGGTTCATAAGCTCATGAGTAGGTTGATGTTATATATGTAGGTACATATATAGCAATGGGGAGGGCTGCTCCTTTTTCCACCAGCTGCCCACCCCTCCAGCCGTGTGAACAGCCCTTATCTAGGTAGGATTTTAATCTGGTGAAGGGTAAGTACTAATTTGGTGAAAATTATTAAAATACAAAACAAAGCTTTTATGAAAATTAGGAACACCCCTCTCAGTTGGAAAGAAGTCCTCCTTGGAGAATGTCACACTCTGGACCCCTTTACGTGGCAGTCCGTCAGAATTCTTCTTTTATGGCATGTTTGGAATCAACGGAATGAAGCTCTTTTCGAAATTAAAACTAATCATCACTTTTATCTCTTTCTGGACAGTGCACTCAAGCTAATACATCAGCTGCAGCCTAGAGGTGTTCCTATGGAGGTTGATCGTTGGCAGGACCTACCATGGAGAAAATGGAGGAAGTTTCACGGTTCTGCGCATTGCAAAAGAAAGGAAAGCATGCTTCAAGGTCTGGCCCACGAATGTCAAAGAAGGCTTCAACACTCTGATTACTACATCCAGGCATCGGAAAGCTTCCGAGGGGTTCCTTAATCCCTCCCGGGCTCAGTCTACTGTACATGATGTTTGATCAGCCCCTCTCACTGAATAAAAGCCAGTCTAACTTCATATGGGCCTTGCTGGCCGCAGCCGAGTTCATCAGGCTGTTCATAAAGTCTTGTTTCTCCAACCGGCTCATCAAATTCTGTTTTGGTCTACTGTTTCAGCTCTGTTGCAAACGTCATAGAAGGTTTAGAGTTAATCCCTTTACCTGCAAGGTTTAATAGTTCGCGGTGTCTACCCATGGACCTTCCTCATGGGAACTTGTAACCTTACCCTTTTTTAATATATTCCGTTGTTTTAACTAAAAAAACCAATCTTTTTATTTAAAGGTTGCTGTTAGTTTCACTGAACTTAATGCACAAATTAATTAATGAGAAACCAAAAAAACGTTCTCTGGCCTTATTTTGCCTCGTAAATTCGGGGGAAAAAAAAACTGAACTCTCGTTAAATGCCATTGCCCGCCCTTTTAATCGTTATTCAAATTTCTGAAATACGAAAAAGATACTTATTACGTATCCACATCACTTGATTCTAATTGGTCCAAAGCTCACGCGAGTAATTGACAGCTGGGCGAGATAGATGCTATATACGATCTGCAAACTACAAGTCACGTGAGGGCATTAATGACCCCTCATTTAATCATTGACAACAACGTTATACTATTTAGTATTGATGTTTAACATTTAATGCAGCTTCACGCCACTAGACTCTATAGAGTGATCTATGAGACCATAACCCGACAACCGGCCTAGCCCCATGCCCCACCGCCCACCTTATCACGTGAACATGCTGGAAATGTGGAAAACCTCTCATATTCACTGAATCTACTGCATCTTTTGTATCTTGCTTTCGCAAAATGCTTTGAAGTTTGAAGTTATCCTTTTGCACCTCCCAACTAAAAGAATTCCTTTGTTAGGGCCTTTACACATGCCTCTTCGAACCGCGTTCTCGGAGCAAAAGTGGACACCATTGCTACATGTGTTGTAGAACCGAGTTCTTAGGGAAAAAGTGGACACCATTGCTTCATGGCTTGTTTGTACATAAGTTTGGTGTGTCCATCCTTGACATTCGATGTAGATTACTCATGCTTTGCTATATAATTGAGTGTGAAAAAACTTGTTAATCCTAAAATGGGTTAACAGAGAGTTGGGATCCATATGAAGAGAAACAAGGAAGAGAAATATAGAGTTAGGACTAATGAAAATTTTATCTTCTATTTTTATGTGGTTGATTGCTTATTTGAAAGGTAAATTAGTTCCTTTGTCTTCTAAAAGAAATACAAAACATAAGAGAGATTGAGAAATGTAACAAGAAGAAGAAAAAGAAGAGGAAGAAGAAGAAAAGGATTATTCTTCAACATCTTCTTCTTTTTCTTATATATAGAAGAAAAAGAAGAAGAAAAGACTAAAAACTAATAAAAAGGATTCTTCTCTTTTTCTTATATATAGAAGTAGAAAACAAAATAATTTTTTTAAAGAAAATAATAAAAAAGGATTCTTCTTCAACATCATCTTGTTTTTCTTATATGGAAGAAGAAAAGAAGAATGCCTAAATAATAATAATAAGAAGAAGAATTAAAAAAAGAAATAAGTAAAGAAAGGAGAGAGAAGAAAATAAAGGAGGCTTTTTTTTCCATGGCTAGGATTTCTCCATAAAGTTGGTAAGCCACATATATGTCGTTTTGTAGTTGCGGATCAAAAATCGCCTAGGTAGCTAAGCAGCTAGCTAGTTGGGCTAGAGAATAGTAGTATGAGGTAGTGGGTGTGAGACCATCGGGCTTTTTCCCTATCACATTGTATGAGAGTTGGGTATTATCCCATTAAGCCATTTTCCTTGGAGTTTTGGGTAGAACCAGTCAAATATCTATTTATTGCTTACATATGTGCCAATGGGGTAGCCTAATAGCCTGAGGGGTGTTCCATGGGGGATCCACTTAAAGCCATACTTTTACGATCCCAGTATTCACGATCTTCTCAATCCACAATAAAAGGGATTTTTCTTTCTCATTGCTATTGATTGACCCGGATAGTTGACAAAATTCATCAACAACGTGTAAGAAAGTATTTGCATTAGTCTCTTCATAGGCAAGGACCGAGTTATTATCATATCAGCAAAAAACTATGTGGTCATCTCTTGATCATTTGTTAGGAGGGGAGGGTCTTTAAGTAGCCCTTGCTCTTGGAAGTATCGCACATTGGCAACAAGTAAGGGTTCTATTAGTGCATCAACATTCAAGCATAGCTTGGTACTTTTAATAAGGGATTTTGACATGTATTCTTTCAAACGTTCTGTAAAATAAGCGGTGGATATGTTGAGATATCGAGCTCAACTAGTGCTACGGGGGGCGGACATTGATGACCCGCCTGGGTGATAGCTTCCACACTTATGCCACTGGCATGGTTGGTGAGATTATGGTTGATATGCTGCTAGTGGATGATAGGTTGTGTGATAGCCACTTTAGAGTACTAGAGTTATAGCATAATTATAGCGCCAGCTCATATAGTTGGATTCACACTATGGACCGAACATTGTATGTTATTGTAGGAGAGTACTTTCCCTTTATGTATGTACTCTTATCTTTTATTTATATGGTTGTAGAGAAGAGAAGAAGATACAAGAAAATTCAGCTCCCTTGTGTCTCGCATTCTCTTATGTGTGTGTGTGTGCACTTGTAAGGAACTTAAGCTCTCCCTCTCCTCCGCAATCTCTTTATGGTATTAGAGCTCCAATTTGTGTGAGAGCTAAGGAGTAAAGCAAGAGACAAGAACAAGTAAGGAAGGAAGTGGTACACGGGTAAGAGCATCATCATCTCTTCCCCTTCTTGTTTAGGTACAACACCCCCTCGGTAGCTCTGGGAGCTAAACATCTCCAATTGGGGAGCAGTCTTCATCGGCTTGGAGGTGCCTTTGTGGTGCGTAGTACTTTGTACTGAAGGTTTGCGGGTAGATGTTCTGTCACTGCAAGGTATTTTTGGTAGTTTTAGGAAGTTTAGGTAGAGAACTTTCTCTCGTTCGAAATCTGGTTATTGCAATACAATAGTGCATTTTGGGAGTACAGACAATGTTTGCACATGTATAGTTGATATTGGGTGTATGTACATGTACTCTAGTCAAATCTGGTGACATAAAAGTTGTGCTGAAGTACCAGCAGCAGTTACTGTTGTGTTATAGGTTGCATACAGAAATTATCTATTTGCAGGTTTTTGATTATTACAGGCTAATATGTCTAATAGACTCAATCAGATTGTCAGTGAGCTGGACAAGAACAACTTCCATACCTGGAAGTTCAAAATGACCAATTTCTTGATGGGCAAAGGATTTTGGAACTATGTCGAAGGAGACAATGAGGAGCCTCCAGAGTTGTCTGAAGAGATTGCCACTCCAATAGATATAAATGCATTCAAGGATTGGAATCTGGGTGCTAGGAAAGTCATGTATTGGCTTTTAATCAGTGTCACAGACACAATGATAAGACACATATAAGATGCCAACACTCCAGCAGTTGCATGGCAGAACCTAGAGCAGATGTTCCAAACCAATATAAAGGCAAGGAAACTGAAGCTAAAACAAGAGTTGCATACAATGGAAAAGAAAAGCATGTCTATCAATGAGTATGCTTTAAAGATTATGGGCATTGTTGAATCCCTTGGATCTATCAATGTATAGGTGGTTCTAGCAGGTGATGTAGATCTTGTAGACATTCAGAGTGAGTGAGCGATGAAGTATGAGTGGTGAGAGACCATTACAGGTACACGAGAGGAAGAGGCAAAGGATAAGCCTTAAGAGAACGTTCACACAAAATATAAAAGTCAACACATAAAATTGCATTAACTACTATCAGCCTTATAAGGAGAAGGCTACTTGTATATACATTGAAAAATTTAATGGCGAGGGTTTCACTCATGGTGGCAAACTCAAGTCAAGTACATGCTTATGTTCAAAGGGCTACGGCTGTATGCTAGTGGGAAGAAGTTAGTGGATCCAACACAAGAAGATCAAGTCAAAGACGATGAACGAGCAATAAACTATTGCACTAGAGAAACATAAACAATGAAGGAAATACCTTTATAACACATGCCTATTACAAGATTGGGTTGAAACTAATCATGGTACAAAGGAAATAATCACCATCAAAGGAGTGTATCAAGTAAGGAGGGAAGTTGACTAAAAGTAAAGTTGCCTTCTTCCTTTTTATGGGTGCACTCCCAACTAAAGTGACCATGCTCTCCACATTCGCCGCACTTCTTGTGTATAAGATCCTTATTAAAGCACTTAGCTTCTGTTTGTCCCTTTCTTTTACAAAAGGAGCATTTAAGTGAGCCAGATTAAGTGTACAAAGCCTCATTGATGGTACTACTAGATGATGATGCCCCACTTGCCTTGATCCTCTTCTCCTCATCAAGGAGAGATAAGATGACCCCCTCTAGTGTGTTTGATCAGGGACATTCTTCAAGGTGGTGACCAAGGTACCATAAACCTTAGCCACCGACTTGAGTAATACCGTAACCATATCTTCATCATCTACCTTAGCATTTACTGATGCAAGCTGCACCATGAGTCCCTTCATTTGAGAGATGAAGGTGCCAAGGTCACCTTGTGTAAATTCTAAACCAAAGAATTCAATTTTCAAGGCAATTTTAGAATATTTACCTCTAGCACCATAAAGCTTCTCCAATTCATCCCACTTTGCCTTGGTGGCCTTCAATTCGTCCACATGATGGATCAAGCCTTTGTCAAGATGAAGCATGATAATCTGTTGGGCTCATTCATCGTTTTCAACTTGATCATCTTGTGTTGGATCCATTGCCTTCTTCCCACTACCATATGGCCATAGCCCTTTGAACATAAGCATGTACTTGACTTGAGTTTGCCATGAGTGAAAGCCCTCATCATTAAATTTTTCAATGGTTGTTAATTCCTTGGCCATTGGAATTGAATAGGCTAGAGTTGATAAACAAAAGTTTGAGAGATGCTCATATGAATTTTCTTTTAGGATACATGGGAAGTAAATAAAGTGTTGAAGGAAAAAATAAAAGTTTGAGAGATGCTCATATGAATAGTCCTTTAGGATACATGGGGAGTAAATTAAGTGTTGAAGGAAAAAACAAAACTGGGTGTTTTTGGTGACGTGCATAGAGGATCAGGTGGCTGACATCTTCACAAAGGAATTGGGCACAGAGAAGCTCTACAGGTTTAGGAGATTTCTTGGAGAACAGTGGGTGGAGTTGAGCTTGAGGGGGGATGTTGAGATTATTGAGCTCAACTAATGCTACGGGGCGAACATTGATGACCTGCTTGGGTGATAGCTTTCGCACTTATGCCATTGGGATGGTTGGTAAGATTATGGTTGATATGCCGCCAGTGTGGATGACAGGTTGTGTGACAACCACTTTGGAGTACTAGAGTTATGGCATAGTTATAGTGTTAGCTCATATAGTCAGATTCACACTATGGACCGACCATTGTATGTTATTCTAGGAGAGTACTTTCCCTTTATGTATGTACTCTTATCTTTTAGTTATATGATTGTAGAGAAGAGAAGAAGATAGAAGAAAATTTAGCCATCCATCTCTCTCTCTTGTGTCTTTCACTCTCGTGTGTGTGTTTGCTTGTTGCAAGGAACTCAAGCTCTCCCTCTCCCCCGCATTCTCTTTAGGATATGCCTAGATTCCCAACACTTATAATATATTCATTTTCGGGAGGAAATGGCATACTTTCTTGAAAATATTAGATAACATTTAGATGCTCATATTACAATACAATGAATAACAAGCTAGAAACATTAAAGTGCTACAAGAATAACATTACATGACTTTCTTACACTTTAAAAAATATACCCTTTCCCACCCTCCCTTAACCTCTGCCACCACAGACACACACTCTCACCTCGTCAAGGTTGTTGCTCTTACTTGACATAATCATGGAATCATTTGTCTTTTTGTCTCATCATGGAATCATTTGTCTTTGAGTATTCATGGAATCATGTACATTTGAGAATTTTGATTAAATTAACAAATTTAGTTTTCTTAAGTCAAAATATCATAAAACTATTGAAATCTTCATTTCTCCAAAAAACACCAAGGGATAACCTTAAGCCCACCATAACTTTAAATATGGAGATATGATAATATACTATTGATTATTTTACAAGCCTTTTTTCTTAAAATAAAATAGGGTAGGTTAGCTACATATATACTACTCATAAGGAAATGGAGCACTACCACATAGTTCATAGGGTAGGTTAGCTACATATATACTACTCATAAGGAAATGGAGCACTACCACATAGTTCATAGGGCAGGTTAGCTACATATATACTACTTATAAGGAAATGGAGCACTACCACATAGCTAATACATGGCATGCATATTTATGGTTAGTCTTAATCTTATTATGTATGTCAATATAAATATATCACTTAATTACGTAAGGGGACATGTGCTAAATTGAACCTAACTAACCTATTTTGGGAAAAAATGTTATTAAACGAAGGAAACAATTGGTGTGATGCTAGTGTGTATGCTATAATCACTCCTTCCATTCTATGAAATGTTCCCTCTCCCCAAACATTAATATTTTTATATTCCTATAATGTCCTTGAAGAATTTGAAAGTTACTTTAATTGGCATGCTTTATGTTCCCACCCTCATTGGGCTACCTCACAAGTTTATGCCATAGGGATTTAAGAATTAGTGGGCTTACATACTCAATCAAAATTTTAACACACATGTAACACATGATCTAAATGTTCATGAAGAAACTTCGAATCAGATCTTGGTTCTTGATTAATACTTTTTAAACATTTTAGAAAAGCATATATGTATAGACATTGTGTGGCTCACCTCCTCTCCAGCCTTTTCTCTTCAGCCTCTTAATTTCCCACTCTCCTAATAATTCCTTGCATTTCATGGAAGTGATGGGGCAGGTTAGAGATGGAATGGTTAGGAACTAGGTGATATTGATCATGTGGCCATGAAATGGATTGAATTTCTTGGGTCGACACTGAGTCTGAAGCAAGATTACTCTTAAAGCAGAGAACAGACTTCTAGGTTTGGTCAGAAAGAGAGTGGAAGTTGACAAGGTTAACTAGCTGGAAAGAGACATGGAAATGGATGAATGTTGGTTGGCTCTACAGAAGCTTGGGAAGGAGAAATCTCCTAGATGGGATGGGTTATCAGTGGAGTTCTTTATTGTAGTATGGACTTCTATCAAAGATCTGGGGTGGAACATATGTAAGGTTACCTTTGACACATGAAGCTTGTATAAGGATTTGAAAGAAGGTGTTGTGAAGTTAATTCCCAAGCAGGCTGCCTGCCATAGATTTAACCATTGGAGACTAATTACTTTGCTTACTGTGATCTATTATGTTTAAGAAAAAGTCTTGTAAAACATTCAATAGTTTTTTATCAAAAATTTTCTATCTCTACATTTGAAGTTATGGTGGGCTTAATGGGTTATTCATTGATCCTTAATTTTATGATATTTTGAGTCATCAATCAAACTAAATTTATCAATTTACTCAAAATGATACGATTCCATGGATTCACAAAGTCAAATGATTTCTTGATTTTGTCAAGTAAAGTAAACTAGAGAAATAACCTTAGAGAGAGAGAGAGAGAGAGAGAGAGAGAGAGAGAGAGAGAGAGAGAGAGAGAGAGAGAGAGAGAGAGAGAGAGAGAGAGAGGCAAGGGCTATATTTTTTAAAGTGTTAATATAAAAAGTACATAAATTTATCCTTCAACACTTTAATATTTCTAGCTTGTTTTTCATTTCTAAATAGCATTATAATATGAACATCTAAATCTTATCTAAAGTTTTCAAAAAAGTATGGCATTTTTCCCTTGGGACACAATGAAATTGTAGAAACGATAACATTTTAGAAACAAGTATATTGTAAGTGTTGGGATATCTAGGCATATTGACTTATATTGCATAATGTTTAAAAAAATACATAGCAAAATCCCTTGTTAAAATTACCAAGAATGTTGATGACGATTGTGGAATTTGTTACCTTATCATTGATCCATATGCTTTGCATGATTCCTTGAGCCTTGTAGAGTAAGAACCTCTTATAACCGGATAGTGTATTACTAGTAGAAGCAGTGAAGAAGTTTTTGTTAACACCATTGCTTTTTGTTGCCTTTGAAAGCTGCAAATACAAGTTTACCTTGTTATTATCTTTTTGTAATGAGCCATAACATCTATACATATGTTTTTTGTAATATGAGCCACAATGTCTTGTTTTTTTGGGAACATAGAATAGTTATATTAAGATCTTAAGAGCAGTTATATACAAGAGCCATTTGTACCACTTTCTTCTCCCATGAACTTCATCGAACCTTTTCACTATTCAACAATCTACATATTAAATCCCATGTCTCATCCTCCCAAACAAAAGAGGATTTCTCCCAAGAGACATGATAGCCTAATTGCATACAAGCTACAATCATAGACTCATAAGTACAACCTTTTGGAGTTTGTTCCTCCATACACTTTCCTTTAGTCCAAACCTTCACCACATGTCTCCTACCCAAGGGGTTCTTAATAAAGGCTACAAAGGTGTATACCGGTTGCTTCTCCTTCTTCAAATACCATCTCTTGGTCTTTGGCCCAAACTTGGGAGGTCTTGCCTTCAAATCCAGGGCCGTACAGCCTTCCCACATAACAATATTCGTTAGGAAATGCTAGCATGTACAAGCTTCTCCTTGGCCAGAGAGCAGTTCATTTAATCCCAGTCTAAAGGGCATGAATCAACTGCATCATAGCACAATTATTCATTTTATTAACATAATATATAGACCATCATTTATACTCACATTTATGCCTCAACTCCATCACATCTATCCCCTCGCTTTCTCCTTTCTGAAATATTATACTGTTCCTAGAGTTCCATATCCCCCATAAACAATAGTATTTAATAAGACTAACAACCAAATTAACAGCCCTATGAGCTTCAAACAATTTCCCATCAGCCAATCCCCCTAATACCCTTGTATCCCTATACAACTTGAGACCCATTTACCAATCCTGCCCCAAGCCCCTCTAATGGCTGGATAATCCCAAAAGGCATGTCTCCCATCCTCCAATGCTAATTTGCATCTAGGACATATCCCAGAAGTGAGGTTCCTCTATAACAGTTTATACCCAATAGGCAAAGCCCACATATAGACTCTCCACAAGAATACTTGAGCCTTCACAAGGATATCCACTTCCCATAATAGCTTCCATGTCTTCATCCAAATGCTAGAGTTCCATTTAACTTCTAGATTTTATTGTAGTACCACACATTGACTTTACTCCTGCACATCTCTTCATACAAAACCCTAGTTGCCATCGTATCTAGTTTGACTCCATTAAACCAGGCCCAATCTTTCAGCAGGTCTCATCAAATGCAGTAGATACTCATCCCTTCTCCACTTCCACCAAAGCCTAGTTTACCAGATGTTGCAGCTCCCCTTGTTGAAGCCTAATCTCTTCCTTCAACTTTCCCAGCTCCTTCCATCCCACCTAGGAGCAGTCCCAGCAATCAACCAACCTTCTTAGTCCTTTATTATTCAATTTCCTAGCTATTTTGATGTCCATATGGGCCAGATGAGGATTAAACTTGTGGGTCCACCATAGTCCAAGACTAAACAAAGAGTTCCCTGTGGCTCTGGTACAACCATCCCATTTCACCAGCCCTAACACTTCCTTCTAATTAGCACATAAGAACTTACAGAAAGGGGAACCTGTAATTTTCAAGGGATCATATGATAGAATCTTATCTTTCTAGTCTAGTCCCATCCATGTGCCTTTGAGTACCACATTAGAATCTTTAACTAACGCTCTTACCAACCTGGTCCACTTCTCCTCTTGATGAAGGCACTTAGGTAGGCTCATGACTGTCCTTATTTTAGCATGGGTGGGCAAATGCAAAATCCCAATGCCTCCTACCCTCTTAGGTAGGCTCATCTTTTCCAAGGTTACCCAGGCTGAAGCTTTTCTATCATTCCCTCCATTTCCCGTAGTAGGAAGTCCCTGATAGGGGCTATAATCTTCTTCTAGTGACATTTTCTAAAATCTAGTATAGGGCAGAGAAACAAAATGTAAGCATTTAACACCACATTGTAGATGGCCACATATATAACTTGAATAATAATTAAGTGGATATGAGCCAATTGGACTTAACAAAGGATAGGCCATAAACCTAAGGAAACAATTGTGATGTCAATGTGTGCGCTATAATCAGCCCTTCCACCCTATGTAATGGTTCCTCTCCCAAACATTAATATCCTTTATTCCTATAATGTCCTTGAAGAATCTAGAAGTTGGCATCCTTTATGTTCCCACCCATGTACCTCTACCTCACAAGTCTTTTCATTCAAGTATTCAATTAAACTTTTAATCCACATACAATACATGACCAAAATGTGTTTGAAGAAAGTTTAATTATTAAGAATCTAATCTTGATTATTAATTAGTACTTTATAAAAACATAAAATAAAAGCATATGTATAGACATTATGGTTCATAATAATAAGGTAAAGTTATATTTGCAACTTTTAGAGGTAGCAAAAAATAATAGTGTTGGATCTTTCTAAAACACAAAAACCTCTTCATTGTCTCTACTAGTAATTTATGAATAGAGGTATAAGAGGTTTCTTACTCTATAAGGCTCAAAAAATCATGCAAAGCATATGAATTAATGATAAGGTAACAAATTCACAATCGTTTAAGCACAGCTTGGAGATTTTAACAAGGGATTTCACCATATAATTTTTCAAACATTATGCGATAAAGCTTGGAATTCCCAACACTTATAATATACTTTTTTCTACAATGTCATTGCTCTATAAGAAAAAAAATGGTGTACTTGTAATTTTTCAAACATTATGAAATAAAGCCTGAATTCGCAACACTTATAATATACTTGTTTCTACAATGTCATTGCCCTAAGAAGAAAAATAGTGTACTTTGTTGATTTTTTTAGATAAGGTACATATGCTCATATCACAATAGCAATAAATAACAAACTAGAGTCATTAAAATATTGTAAGAATAAAATTATATTACTTTTCTTTGTAGAAACTTTTAAAAATTACACCCCTTTTTTCCAGTCTTTCCTCTAGTCCATCAATACACTCACTCACTCTCTCTCTCTCTCTCTCACACACACACACACACACACACACACACACACACACACACACACACACACACACACACACACACACACACACTAGAGTCATTAAAATATTGTAAGAATAAAATTATATTACTTTTCTTTGTAGACACTTTTAAAAATTACACCCCTTTCCAGTCTTTCCTCTAGTCCATCAATACACTCACTCTCTCTCTCTCTCTCTCTCACACACACACACACTCTCTCTCTCTCTCTCTCTCTGTGTGTGTGTGTGTGTGTGTGTGTGTGTGTGTGTGTGTCTCTCTCTCTCTCTTTGTGTGTGTGTGTGTGTGTCTCTCTCTAAAGTATTTCTCTAGTTAACATAATCATGGAATCATTGTGTATTCATGAAATCATGTACATTTGAGAATTTTGAGTAAATTAAAAAATGTAGTTTCATTGATGTTAACTTAATGTATCATAAAATTTATCTTGATTGATGTTTGGATGTATTAAAAAACTATTAAAAGTTGTATTTGTCCTATATAAATACCAATGGATAAACCATTAAGCCCACCATTATTGCAAATGTAGATAGAAGATTCATGATAATAAACTACTAATATTTTACAAATCCTTTTTCTTAAATAAAATAGAGCATATTAGCTATATATACACTACTTATAAAGAAACAAAGCACTACCACATGGCCAATGCGTGTCATGCCTTTGTTGCTATACTTATAGTCTATGAGTACCAATATGCGAATGTGTTAAGAGATGGATGGTTCATTTTCTCGGTGGTCACAATATGTGATGAATGTGTTAAGAGATGGGTGGTTCATTTTCTAGATGGAAGTCACAATAAAAATTGTCATAAGTGGTGCATTCATTTAAATAAGTTTGGAGAAAATTTGGAAGAGTATAAGATGTAGGATGCTATAGGAATTAAATATGAAATAAGGTTATAGGTGGTGGTTGTCACATGAATTTACATGCATGTTTTGCATTTTCATGTGCAACAACTTTAGTATAGAAAGGAGTATATTTATAATGAATGGTAGAGTGTGGAAAAGAGTATATTTGAGTGGTGAGTATAAAGGATAGGGTGGATAGTAAGCATCTTGATGATGCCACAAAATTAGTCCACATTTAGAAATTACACACAAAGATGACAAAGATAATGCATAGCCCCAATGCACTAAGCACAAAGTTTGATGTTTAGAAATAATAATATTATGGGTGAAATAGCCAATGCGCAAAATGATCATGGGGATGATTTTTTTCTTTGCAAAAAGAGATCGGGTAGCCTTATTAAATCCTTGATGGGATTAGCATTCTTACTTATGGGGGCTTTATAATCCCATAAAGATGTTGGGCTAATAATAGAGCAAGGAGAAGAGTAAATGAACTACGAGGCTTGAATTTAGCTTGACAAATGTCTTGGAGTGTGGACTGAAGATCTAGCCTAAAGGTGGGTCAAGAGGACCACCCTCAAAATACCTAGCTCTGTAGGCTAGTACCATGTGTTGTATTGGATGTGAATGGTGGTGATCTAAATGTAGGTGGTCTAGATATTTGAAGGCCTCATGGTATGTTCACATGTTTCCTCCTATCTATATGCTAGAGGGTGGTTTATAGTAGCACACCTAGGGTTGGGATCAATAAAGACATGACTTCAAGAGTCTCTCTATGCCTAAGGTGTCCATGTTGTGAGTGTGTGCACACACACTCAAACTCTGTGTGTGTGTGTGTGTGTGAGAGAGAGAGAGAGAGAGAGAGAGAGAGAGAGAGAGAGAGAGAGAGAGAGAGAGAGAGAGAGAGAGAGAGAGAGAGAGGATTACAAGACTAAATGATACAATTAGATTGAGAGAGAGAGAGAGAGAGAGAGAGAGAGAGAGAGAGAGAGAGAGAGAGAGAGAGAGGATTACAAGACTAAATGATACAATTAGATTGAGAGAGAGAGAGAGAGAGAGAGAGAGAGAGAGAGAGAGAGAGAGAGAGAGAGGATTACAAGACTAAATGATACAATTAGATTGATAGAAGTTATGTTCACTCACCAAGTATAATGCTCAAAGAGAGAGAGTATTGCAAGACTAAATGATATAATTATATTGATAGAAGTGATGTTTGCTCACCAAGTACAATGCTTTTGTAGGATTATAGCCTTATCTTTTGACCCATATAAATAAAAGATAATTCTTGTAGCCTTATATTTTGACCCATATAAATATCACACTCTAATAGGTAGATTGTAGCCATTTATATGGTCATGATGTGTGGACATAGGATAATAATGGGCTAGGGCACTTTTTCCCTCTTTAGGATGTTTTTTCCCAAAAGCATATGTACACATTGTGATGATGAGTGTGTGTAAGTGACCTTATCATGTTACTTCACTTATACTTCGCTCATTCTCATCAATCTATTTTGAGTGTTGTTCTTCTCTCTATCTCTCCTTGTTTATTGCATCTGTGTGTGTTGTTACCTTAATCTACACTCCAAAAATTGGTATCCTAGTAGGTTCTCTTGGTCCTCACCCCCTAGTCATCTTCTCAACTCTAAAAGGGTATATCTTCTCTTTTAAACTGTCTCAGAGTGAGCTATCCTCTTAGGTGGAGAAGGTATACCCTACGTTAAGTAACAGAGTTTTTGTGTGTTTTGGGACTCATTTCTCATGTTATAAAGTTTCTGCAGACATCTTGGGAGAGTGTCACAGTTTGAACTATAGGCATCTTGGGAGAGTGGCATAGTTTGAACTGCATTTGTTTGATTTTGGGTTTTCTACACTACAAATCATTTGGTGTGCAGATAGGACCATCACCATCATTGACATTGTATCTTAGAGCTCATTATCAATAACTTTGGCAGCTTCAACATCATTATATCATCAATAACTTTGGTAGCTTCAGCATCATTATCATCAATAACTTTGGCAGTATCAACATCATTATCATCAATTTTTACATTCCTACTGTTAGTAACATTTCTACATTGTACACTCTGCCTTTTTTCATACACTTTCATGGTAGGTTTCCTTTGTCATTAGGGATCTACTGGTAGGAGCCATCTTGATTACATTTAGTGCATTAATAGTACTACAGGTAGTTAGGAAATTTACATTTTATGTCAGATATTCATGATTGATTATTGAGACTAACTACTATCCATTGTGGTGCTATTTTGATAAGTCATGTCTTGGTTGCTAAAAGAAGACCATATTAGGGAGTCTGGGAAAAACCCCAATACTTTGGGAATCCCAAATGGTGACACTTTTGAATCTACTTTTAGAGTATCTTGAGCACACCAACTCAAATTTATTGGAGATTGTATATTTAGAGTCATCTTATCAAGAGCTTTCCAACAATATGTCACATGAGGGGGTTTTGACAAAAGATTGATAGAATTCACCATACTTCGCATTTATGAATCTTTATAAAGTCGGAATTGGGATATCACGGGAGTGAGATTTTTTGATATTTTATTACACAATTTTTATAAAAGAAAGCTTGTGGAGCAAGCTCGGGAAAAATATCCTTGTAACCAAATTTTAAAAATAATAAAATTATAAATACTCAAGTGGGGATGCTTTTAGCACACGCTTGGGAGGCAGTTTGTTCTCAATCTTGTGTTTTCTCTCGTGCTTATACTTTCTATTTTGCATGCTTCTCGAGGTCCACTGTTTTATGTCATAGTGGTATTAGAGCTTGGCGACACTCTGTCAGGTTCTATAGACAAAAGGTTTTTGGTGTTTTTTTAATTTCTAGCACTTAGACAGCCGAGCAAGCATCTCCAGTGTAGTAGTAGACGCGACACACATCCTAACAAGGGACACAGGTTAGGGCAGTGCAGCAGGACGGGGTCCATGCAACTTGCGTACAATGCACAGGACGAGAATGGCTAGCATCAGCATGTCGACTGCACATAGCGGCCAAACTAATCGATCATCAGCAAAGCTAGCACCACACTGATGTCAACAGTCTACGGCATCGGCACAGTACATCACCAAGGAGCAAAGCATAGCACACATGTCTCTTTAAGATAAAAACTATACATACTTCGTTTTACCCTTTATACCCTCTTTGTTGGGCATTCAAAACACCATATGGGATAAAACAGAGTTTTGTGGCAGCATGTGGTGAGCTAGGAGAGAAGAAGAAGGAGAAGAAGAGGAGAGAGAAGAAGGAGATGATGATGATGATGAAGAAGAAGAAGAAGAAGAGGAGGAGGAGGAAAAGAACGAGAAGAAGAAGACAGAGAAAAAGAAGAAGAAGAAGAAGAAGAAGAAGAAGAAGAAGAAGAAGAAGAAGAAGAGAGGAGGACAAGACAGTATCCTGGTGCAACACACAATTTTCTTGCCTATGCATTAGTAAAAAAATACTTACTTTCTGAGACCAAGAGTGACCATTGTCATATGGTATCTTTAGCAAATGGTCATGACCAATCCAAACTCATGACCAAATCGATTGGATTTAATGATTTTAGATGTGTCATTAGTTATGCAGGGACTCGCGACTTGGGTAAATTTTCAGATTATGCACTTAACTCAAGGCCAACATTATTCTAGGCTATGTGGTTATCTCACTTAAATAGTTTACATCGTAATCATGAAGGCAATAGTCTTAAGGTTGTGCATGAGGGTAGACATGTTGTTATGGGTGGTGTAAGCATGATGTGCAGGTTATACTGATGATTTCTACCATGGAGCCGCGTTGAGCTTTTGATAATTATCAGCTCGACTTACACACAATAAGTCCTCATCTTTATCGAATGATTACATTTTCAGTTATTTATGAATTGTTTTGAATTCTCTATTTTTCTTAAATTTTTCATTTTGTAGCCAACAATATATCAATGTAAGACTTTCTTACCTTCGTCAAGTTTTATTTAATATTTGTTATTTAAGTTTATTTTTGTAGCCAACAATACATCAGGGTAAGACTTTCTTACTTTTGTCAAGTTTTATTTAATATTTGTTATTTAAGTTTATTTTTGTAGCAACTTTTCAAAAGTTTCAAATGCACATGTTATCTATTTTTCATCACTTGCTTTGACATTAACCTAACAAATAATATATAGATTTATGTATGTTTTTATAGTCTTAATTTATTTTGCGAGACCTTCGGGAAAACATAATTTATATTCCAAATTTGCAATTCATGATGGATTTGAACTAACTTATTAACATCTTGATCTTAGTGGGTGCAATTTATTTCGTAGAAACAAAGTGAATCCTGGATTTATTCCATTGGATTTGAGTGTTACTCATTAGTCTCTGATATTCCATGTCCATGTGAGAACCTTTCAGCCATGTTCGGAGATCTGAGTTTACTTCTCACACCATGCCAATTTTGGCCCAAACCAAGGTTAACTGTGTGTTAACCAATTGTGTGCGTTGGTACATTGTCACGATTAATTGTGTGTTAATGAGCTACATGCATTGATATTTTTTGGTTTAAACTAGGGTTAGCTCTATGTTAACCAGATGTGTCCACTGGTATATTATCAAGATTAATTGTGTGCTGTGATCGGCTATGTGCGTTGACATATTTTAGTTTAAACTAGGGTTAATTGTGTGTCAACCAGCTATGTGCGCTGGTATAATTTTGTTAGGATTAATTATGTGTTGATTAGCTGCATGCGTTGACAAGAGGGTATGTTACTCATAACCTTTATGAGTGGGGATCCCTATGCGATCATTGTTGCTTACACATGGGAAGGATTAATGTGTTTAATCACTTGTGTGTGTGCTAATATTTATAATTGAGGACGGTTGTCTTCTCAATTGGGAGGACTATCTTGGGAGTGAGATTTTTTGATATTTTATTACTCAATTTTTGTAAAAGAAAGCTTATAGAGCAAGCTCGGCAAAAATAGTCTTGCAAACCTATTTTTAGAAATAATAAAACTATAAATACTCAAGCGGGGATGCTTTTGGCACACTCTTGGGGGGGTAATTTATACCCCATCTTATGTTTTCTCTCTTGCACTTGTACTTTCTGTTTCGCATGCTTCCCTAGGTCACCATCACATGGGAATTTCCCAAACTCCATAATATTATCTTAAAGGGATCTAGAATGTTGCTATTAGCATTGAGGCATGCCTTGTCTCACTAGCACACAATAGTATAGGTACTTTAGAAAGTGACACTATGTCAGATGTAATTGTGGCATATACCTCTGCACCACCCACAGGGGAAGAAGTGAGGTGGACAGAGATGCAAAGGCACATGCTAGCCTATTTACGCAAGTAATCAGAGTCCAAGCATTTAAACAAGGGATATTTCCTCACAAGGATTAAATATCTTAGGGAATAGCTTGCATGTATTAATGAGGCCTATCTGAATATTTCATTAGTGTCTACTGTTCTCACAGCTTTACCAAATTCTTACCAGGGTTTTGCATATACACTTTCGCTCATATAATGAAGGGTAACCCCGATACCCTTACTTTCAATGAGTTGGCTGTAGTGCTTTGCAACAAGAAGAGTAATCTCAGAAAAACCGAACTAGTATATGTGTGTGGGAGATTAAGTATGCTGCAAGTTAAAAAGGTAAAGGCAAGGCCTTTTCTCAAGGCAAGAATAAGCCAAAGGTAGAATCATCTCAATCTTCTAGTAGCAAGGATGCCGAGAAGGGGGGTGATAAGCCTAAGAAGAAAGGTAAATACAACTAATGTCTAAATGCAAAAAAAGGACGGAGAAGGAGAAGAAGAAATATTCAGGCATGGCTGTGGTTGATACATCAGCACTAGTGCTAAAAAGAAGGAATCAGCAAACTATGCACAAAAATATTGGCCATTCATTGTGCACTATTGTATGACCCTTCTATCCATGATGTATGAATGTTAGTGAATCAACATATTTGGTATTTTGATAGTGTAAATAATTCCTCATATCTAGTGAAAAGAGGTGGTAAGGTTGTTCTCACTGTTGCACCACAATCACTCTCTCATAAGTCTTATTTATGTCAGGAATTAAAAAGAAATTATTGTCAGTCTCTCTACCATTGCTAGGGTAGGCCTAGTGGTCAAATTTGTTGATGACAAGTGTAAAGTTCATGAATAAAGTGATGGAGATATCATTGTGGTATCTGATACTCTAAGCCATGGGACCAACACTTGGATGCAATGCTTTGCAAATATGTGATGCAGTTCATGTAACACACAACACTAAAACATAATCATTTTTGTAAATATTTAAGACAACAAGATAATAATATGTAAGAATTGATGCTAAAACTTTGCCGCAATCGGGCTTACCAAAGAGTTAAATGTGTCATTATTTTTTATTAGAAAATATAAATGTTCACCACTTAATGTATTTGAGCAAGATATTGAAAAATGTAGTGAAAGAAGGGCATGTCTCTTTTGTCTTTGTTTGCTGGGACTTGTATGTCGTCTTCTTGTTGTTGTTGTCGATGTCATGTGTGTCCTCTTGATGTTAAAGATACACAAATCAATAGAATTTTACAATTTTTAGTACGGCTTTATGTGTAAAATCTCAAGCGAATATGTTGTGTCTTCTTTTTATTTTAAAGGAGAGGACTCCTCAGAAACTGCCACATTGCTGTTAGATTTATCCCATATAGAGTATGAAGGCTTTTGAAATTAGAGTTTATATAAAAATTTAAACACATATGAGAGAGAGAAAACGTGATGGTTGTTCTCCTTGCGGGCTGTGTGTGTGCACGCTGATTCTGTTCCTGGTGTTACCTTGGTGCTCTGTGTTGTTGTTGTTGGCTTCTATTTCCACCCTTGTTGTGGCTTCTATTTCCACCCTTGTTGTGGCTTGTGTGCACTGGTTGTTCGTGCTATTGTGGGTGTGTGTCATCCATTGTTGTGGTGCTCACTGTGGCATAGCCCATTGTGGCTGAACTAGCCTTGTTTTTTTATTATCCCACACTTCTCTCCATGCCTTTTTTGTTATCCCACACTTCTCTCCATGCCTTTTTTCATGCCTCTCTCCATGGTGGTTCTTCTTTCCAAAAGGCATTTCCCTTTGTGCCTCTTCAAGTCATCCCTTTTCAAAATTGCTAATGTGCCCCAGCTAATACCCCTCTTTGTGGCCTCCCAAACAATAATGCCTAATCCTTCCAAAGGTTGCAACTCTTCTTGCACCATCTCCCCTCTTGTCCTTTATGGCTTCCTTATAAGTTCTCCTTTGGCCAACTTAATGTTTCCTAATATTGGATGTTGATCTTTCATAGAAACCTCCTTTTTTTGGCCAATATAATCTTGTGGCTCAATAATGTGGGTTGTGCATACGTATTGATGAACTTCATGTACCCTACTCTGTTGGCTCATGTCTTGTGATCTTTTGTGGGTTGTCCTTAAGTAAATACCTTGAGAGGCCATAAAAATCCATAATCTTTTAGAATATTAGGAGGCGGGGCCACCATGATTTCTCCCTAGTGGGAGTGGAGTTACTTTGAGAAGTCGAAGGACATATGATCCATAACAAGATTCAGTTTGAGAAGAAGGTAGAGCACAGTCTCACCTACCATATACCCAAGAATGCTATGTTGCAAAGAGGCTAGAGACCATAGAGCACATAGACAAACTTGGACTTGATAGTAGGCTGGCAACTGTTTAGATTTGGAGGCCGGACGTTAACACATGTTTCCAATTAATTTCTTCTTATGATACCCATCTCAGCATCATTGACAAGTGCCCTGGCCCTAACTCTGGATGATGTTTGAGATACCTTGCACTTTCCCACAGGAACTGGACCCTATTAAAAGCTTAGTAGTGTGTGCATGGGATGGTCACATATATTATCAGGGACCTTAACAAGGATGGAGTGAAGTGGCACCTATAACCCTTTTTCTCCAAAGCTAATAAAGATACATTTCTCTACCTTTGGATCCAACTTGGTTCTCACTTTATCAAGAACATGCATATATGCATGTAGTAGTGGGAATCATGTTCATAATGTAAATAGAAGTTACTGTTGCTTCAGCTCAAAAATATCCACAACATATTCTTTTCAAACATCAAGGCACGAGTAACTTCTATAATGTGCCTTTTTTTCCTTTTTGTGTAATACAATTATGCTGTGCGGAGTATACCTACACGTGAATTGCCTCTTAATTCCATGCTTTCTCAAGAAATCACTGAACCCATTGGATAAGTATTCTCCCCCACCATTCGATCTTAGGTATTTAATCTGCATATCATTTTCCTTTTCAACCAAGGCTTTAAATCTTTGAAAGAAGTGAGAAAAAACACCTCACTTTTCTCCCTCATAAAACTGTCAGGACCCTACCCCCTAAATATACTATACAATTCAGCAAAAATTGTTCTTATTTGGGTAGAGTAACTCACTCGGGGCCTCTCCCTATGATATCTTAGGCAAAGGTTAACCTAGTGGCTTGCTATACTTGAGTAGGAATCACCCTCATCTAAGAAAAGAGGGAGATTCCTCTAGTTTGTCACTAGTCTTAGGATTTTCACCCTTAACCTCTATTAAGGATAGTTACCTGATGGCTCTGTGAGGCTCAGTAAAGTGAGTAATCACCAACATAAAAATCGAGGAGGAAATCTCTAGGACTTTTTATTAAACTATAGTCAATCTAAGATATTTTTAACTTACCTAATATATCCAAACCTTTAATTCTCTTATAAGAAACATTTATCATATCCAATGGTGATGTCTAACCCCATCTAACCCCATGGGTTAGCCACCACCAATCCATAAAGATATGGGAACCAATACAAAAGAGTTTCACACTAGCCCCCTAGCTGGCACCATAGACATAGAAATCAAGCACACCATCGATAAACAAGATCTTTTTACTCACACACATGCAATCAAAATATCTAAGATTGAGAATTAAGAAGCACAATCCACATAAAAACCATAAAGACATATCTCTATTACATAAAATGTCAATATAAATCGTTCAATCGGCTTGCCCAAAAGGGCATGGCTTTGTATGGTGGGGTCGATGATGCCTAGGACCCCTTTGTGGCATGGCTATATAATCACTCTCTAGGACACCTTTTGGCCCAAGGAGCAAGACTCCTACCATCACTGCTAGCCCATAGAATGTTGCAGATCAACTACTGAACCTGACCAATACAGGTCTGTGTGAGAAGGCCAAACAAGAAACGATGTACCACATGGTGGCAAGAACCTGGCTACTTGGCCAACTAAGGAAAGCCTCGCTAAATTCCAGTATAGTAGCTTCTTCCAAATGCTCAAAAAAAGAGGAACTAAATGTTACTCTCCGGGGAGATATCACTGCTAGCCCATAGAATGTTGTAGATCAACTACTAAACCTGACCAATACAGGTCTGTGTGAGAAGGCCCAACAAGAAATGATGTACCACATGGTGGCAAGAAGAACCTGGTTCCCCACCCGCCACTACTCGGCCGACTAAGGAAAGCCTCGCTAAACTCCAGTATAGTAGCTTCTTCCAAATGCTCAGAAAATGAGGAACTAAATGTTACTCTCCGGGGAGATATCAATACCCACTGGCATCCATGATAGTAGAATGGAGTACCATATAGTGGCAAGAAGAACCTGGTTTTCCACCACTTCCCGATCGACTAAGGAAAGCCTCACTGAACTCTAGTATAGTAGAGGGAGAAGGGCTCCTGTCTCCATAGCTTTGCTACCACAAATTTACACCAGAAGACTCGAGCATACTCTACAAGCGAAAGGCTACCTCAAAGAGTCACACATTGCAATTTATTGTGTTAGCCATCGAAAGGGGGGTTGTATTAATGCGACCCCCTTTGCAACATGTCCCTTTATTGTGTTAGCCATTGAAAGGGGGGTTGTATTAATGCGACCCCCTTTGCAACATGCCCCTTTATTGTGTTAGCCATTGAAAGGGGGGTCGTATTAATGTGCCCCCCTTTGCAATATGCCCCAACTGTTGAGGACACTTTGAGATTTATTGCTAACAGGGGTGAAAGAGATGATTTGAGTGCACCAAGTCACACATTACAATTTGTTATGTTAGCCATTGAAAGGGGGGTCATATTGATATGACTCCACTCAAAAAGTGCCCAAGCTAGCCATGACATTCCATTGTTATCTGTTGAAAGGGGGGTCGTATTGATATGACTCCCTTCGTGTTCTTCATTGGTCTATAGGGAACATATCCTATATAAATGTCGTTCAAGCTGGTGAAGGGGGTCATATTCAAGCTGGTGAAGGGGGTCATATTTATATGGCCTCCTTCATGTTCTTCATTCAAATAGGGTTCACACTTCCTATAGTAAGGGTCCTGCAAGTTATGCCATAGCAGCACCCCTGTACTATGCTCTATACTTGACAAGGCAACTGTTTTGGCTACTTCTTCCTACTCCAACTCATAGCACCGCTCCCAAATGAAACCATAAAACCATTGGTAGATCTCATGTCTAACATTACTAGCCCAATCAGTATCTGTAGCTGTATCTCTGTACCACCCTCATAGAAAAGTCCATAATCAACTATGGACTTTATGTATCTGTGAATCTGTCTAGCCACATCCAAGTGTGGCTTCCTAGGGGTCTGCATAAACTGACTCACAAGTCCAATAATATAGCTCAAGTTTGGCCTAGTAATGGTCATGTAGATCAAGCTACCCACTATGCGCTTGTACATAGTGGGGTCCATAATAAACTCTGGACTTTTTGTACTTGAGAATCCGTCTAGCCGTATCCAAGTTTGGCTTCCTAGGGGCTTACAAAAGGTTACTCTACCTTTCCTCCACTTTGTGTGATACATGTGTACCTACATCTGTCCTCAACTTGCTTGACCATGGAATAACATTGGATCCACTACTAGAGGACTCTTCAAGTCCACTAAGCACCTATGATTGCTGCTCTACATGTGGTGCATCATCAACACTTCTTACATCTATATCTTCTCTTGTAAGATTCCTCCTCAGCCTGAATAATGAATAAGCCTTTACTTCAATCCCCTATAATCATTCCTTGTTTCTGAATACAAGAAAATATTATTTTTCCTTGTTTTTGTCTAGAGAGAAAAAAAATTCTAGAGAGTGGTAATTCAATATTGAGATATTTTTGGATAAACAAATTCTCCTAATATCAAAAATATGTTTCCTTGAAATAGAAAATAAAAATAAATCTTCCAAGGTACATTAGGAATCAATTAAAAATGATTTAAAAGACCTTAGCCTAAGGGTTCAGATTTTTTGAAATTTTTGGATTATGGTATAATTAAGGTTCCTATGGGACCAATAAGATTAATCCAAGTGTTGGGATCAGATAAATCCAATGAATAAAAGAAAATACCCAAAAAGAGTAAATGCCCACATAAGATGAAGAGTTGACTGAGTACAAGCTTTATTAGTTAAAAACTATGAGATATTACTAAAAAATTGAGATATTTTGGTATAATGATACATTTTTGACACCTTGGTAGAAGGGGGGGAGACTTCAAGGAGGCACCAATTTCACACATGTGAATGAGTTTTAAATTAAAAAATATTAAGATATTTTTATCTCTCCTCTCTCCTAGATCAAACCAAATCAAAAAGGGAGCTAAACTAGTCCAAATCTTGTCCAAATTCAGCCAAACTGAAGCTGGAAAATTCTAGAACTTAGTTGGACTCAGTTAGTGGCCTCCCTCACCTATAAATAGACCCTCATTCATTTGTATTCTCATATGTGAACTAGACCCTCATTTATGCTTAATTAGAATGTTTTTATGTATATCTCTCTCTCCCCCAAAGAATGGTCATTCCTATGACCAATTCTCTATTCAAATGATGCTTCTCATGGAGCAATTCTCAATTCGGTCGGACATATGTCATAGATCTCCAATAAGATCATTTATCTTGTTTAAGGAATTATTTTTCGAACCTCTTAAGTCTTAGGATCTTGTGGAAGATATCAAAATAAAAATTTAATAATATATCATTTTTGGCAGAATCATGAGGCGAGGAAACCGTGGCCGTTAGCCAGACCCTCTCACTGAAGAAGAAGAGCTTGACCCCGACGTTCGCAAGGCTCTTCACAAAACTCAGCCCCAGGACCCTTCAAAGAAGAAGGGGAGAACCTGGGCGAGGCTGTGGAGAAATGGGTGGAAGCTATGGAAGAGTATTTTGATGTCATAGGCTACAATGAGTGGAGCAAAATGGCTCTTGCCAGGCTGAAAATTGTGGAAACAGCCAGGGCGGCATGGATTGTGACACCAACCATCTGGATAGGAATACCCAGTCCTAGAATGATCTTAAAGCCTATTTAAGGAAGAGATTTTGTCCCCCCGGGTTCTTAGAAACCAAAATGAATGAATTTTTAGAGCTAAACCAGGGGAGCAAAACCATCAAAGAATATCACTAGGCATTTGCTCTTCTACTCAAGTATTCACCACCCCTAGACGAAGAGCAACTTATGCCCAGGTTCATTCGGGGAATGAACAAACCCTTAAACACTCTGGTCAAAAATGCCAAGCCAGTATCCATGGCAGAAGCTGTCAGAATGGTGAAGGACTTTGCCAAATCTTTCATTGTAAAAGTCCCGCCAAAGCTAGCTCCCTCATCCTTCAAAAGATTTCAGACATCGGGAAGTTCTTCCAACCTTCCGCCTCTCCAACAAAGAGACACCAAGGTCCCAACCAAAATCTGGAGACAGGAAGCTTCAGGAATGAAGGAAGACCTTTCCCTCGAAGTTCTTTCTCAGGAACTTCGGCTCTCTCAAGAATGCAAAGGGAAGAGCTTTGAAGTGAGAAAAGGTGCTTCGGATGTCAGGGGTTTGGGCCCCAGATCAAGGATTGCCCATCTCCTTCTGTGGGCCAAGGAAGCTAGGGTCCCAGAATTCAGAGACGAAATCCTTCGTATCAGTCCAATCAGGGTCTCCCACGCCAAAATCAGGGCAACCCCAGAAGAGTTCCAGCTCAGCTCTGCAGCCTCTATGCAAAGCAATCTCCAAAGTCCCTCCCAGAATTGGAGTAACCAAAGAGAGAGAGTTCCACCTCAGACTGCAGCAGCTAGAGCTGTCACTATAGCTGAGGAAATGGAGGAAGAGAAAGGACAGATCTATGCCGCAATAGAGCATCAAGGGAATCACCCTCAATTTTCAGTCCTCCAGACTCCAGCAGAGTACCACGGTAAGCAATTCAAGCTTTTGATTGATTCAGGCAGAACTCATTCTTTTATTTCCCTAGGATGTCTGCGTAAATTAGTCCTAACTCAAAAATCAATGGATTTTCTCTTTTTGTTTAGTTAGAGAACTCTCATTTGTATGGAGTTTCTCTTAACTAAGGAAGTATTTTCCTTGAAAAACATTATTCATTGTGTACATGAATTTATTTGAGCAAGTATGGTATCATTTGTTTTTTTTTTTTTCGTTCAATATCTATGTTCTCCTTAAAGTAATGAATTAGGGAATTTGCATATAAAGAGGTCGAAAGAGATAGAATGAGATGTAGAGAGAAAGCGAGAGATAGAGAGGCTAACCATAAGGAAGAGTGAGAGGGAGAGACTAAGAATAAGGAAGAGGGAGAGCGCGAAAGAGGGGGTAGGGATAGGAAAGCGAGGGAGAGGGGGACTAATTACAAGCAAGCGGGAGAAAGATTGGCGGGATCGATCCTTTTTCCTCTCCCTCTCTGTCCCTCTCCCGCTCTCTCTACGTTCATAAATATAGAGAGGGAGGGCATATATATATATATATATATATATATATATATATATATATAGAGAGAGAGAGAGAGAGAGAGAGAGAGAGAGAGAGAGAGAGAGAGAGAGAGAGAGAGAGGGAATGAGAGAGAAAGAGAGAAGGAGAGGGATAGATAAATGTGGAGATAGCATCAGGGTGTGTGTTGAAGGACAAAGAGAAATAAAGAGAGATTGTGTGTAGAGGGAGAGGGAGAGAGTGTGTAGAGGGAGAGTGAGAGAGGGAGAGAGGGAGAGATTGTGTGTAGAGGGAGAGTGAGAGCGGGAGAGAGGGAGGGAGGGCATGGAGAGAGATAGACAAGGGGAGAGAGCGTACTATGGCAATTAGAGAGAGAGAGAGAGAGAGAGAGAGAGAGAGAGAGAGAGAGAGAGAGAGAGAGAGAGAGAGAGAGAGAGAGTATAACAATAAAGAAATGAGGTGGATAGATAGGGTGGAGAGAGCATGAGAGTGCATGTTGAAGGAGGAAGAGAAAGAGAGGGAGAGAGATAGAGTGTGTAGAGGGAGAGAGTGTTGGTTGTAGTGGGTTGAAGGGGGAGAGAGAGAATGAGGGTGTGTGTTGGAGGAAGAGAAAGAGAGGGAGAGAGATAGAGTGTGTAGAGGGAGAGTGTGTTGCTCACATGTTGGTTTTAGTGGGTTGGAGGGGGAGAGAGAGCATGAGGGGGGAGGGGATGGGTTGGGCTGGGGAGGTGGGGGGAGGAGGTGGGCTCTGATTGGCCTGAGCTGGGAGTAAGGAGGAGGGGAGAAGAAAGAGAAGACATGGGTATAGAGAGAGAGTGATGGTAAAAAAAACCCACTCGGCAAAACCCTCTTTGTGCCCATCCCCTCATAACTGTGACCTTGTACATGATACTTAGTGTCTTGTGAAGCATTATGACAATCAAAGTTGCATGCTTGGCATTTGGGGAATTAAGACAACCAATAGGTGAATGTTGAAGGATATTGAAATACTTCAAGACTAACCAATAATGGTTGCATTATGGAAATCAAAGTTGCATGGTTAGGGTTTTGTGGAATGGCTTTGCTTAGCTCGTGGGTATTATATTTTGATGGGGTGTTGGGTTTAGTCTTGCGATTAGGACTATTATTACCCAACTTGAGAATGGATATATTGTATGCTTCTTTTGAAAATAGCCCCTCATCATGGCTTCTTTTTCACAATATAGTCATTGATGGGTGTGAGTGTGTGTTTGTGTAAGTCTCCTTAACTAGACCACGTCGGTGTAAGGCATCCCTCTCTGGCATTTTTTATTGAATTTCATTGAACTGAAAGAGAATTAACATTGCCAATATGGACCGTGCCGACACGGGCTATCAAAGATACTTTGTTTTTAAAAAAAAAAGATAGAATAAAACTTTCTTTTTTTGTATATTTGATGGAATTATGCTGTGTATTTTGGTGAAATTTAATTTGGCCAATATATGGATCGTGCCCGACACAGGCTATCAAAGAGAGCTTTTGTTTTTGCATTTGTTTGGAATTAAAGCCTCTTTTTCTAGCATTTTGATTGAATTTTTTTGTATATGTTTGGTGACAATGAATAAAATTTATTGTGTATGTTTTGCTAATTGATTAGATAACCATGATGTTTTTTTGCAGCAAACGTGTTGTCGAGTCTCCAAAGAGAGGGGGTAGTAGAAGGGGTAGAAGAGGGCCAAGTTTGAGCAAGGTAGATTTGAAAGAGTTGAAGTGGGCATGAGAGATGATAATGTCATAGAGAACAACGAAGAAGAGGAGCATTTGAATAAGCAAGAGGCAAGATTGCAAATTGTGCCTTATGTCTTGCGTTCGGAGGCGTTGAAAGAAGATATAGTTAAGGATGAGAGTAGCATTTCCATGTTCTAAGGTGAAGACATCCTCAAGAAGGTCAAAATAGTGAGTTGCTTCGAATGTCCTCCAATTTCGCTTTGTCGGACGATTCCATATGCTAAAGTTAGAGGTTTGAGAGATGATATTTCTAGTTGAAAGATCACTTTTGGGAGAGAGGGTTATGTGCTAGAGAAAGGTGTCTTCATTGTCTTAGTGTTGACAGGTGACAGAGGTGAAGCTTTAGTTAGTGAGGACATTATGGCAGGCTGGGATCCGATATGGCATGACATGAATAGGGACTTTGAGGAAGAGATAGCAACCCAATCTAATCTTAAGATGCTTGCAAGGTGTATACTTTATGTATGGGAGGGAAACCGCAAAACAGTGGCATGGATGGAAGCAATACTGGAAAGATTTGCTAACAAAAGAGACAAGCATGTCCGAGTGTTGTCCACCATTACTGATCCTTCACAAGTTAGTGAGATTGCGCTGCTCTCATGCTTACAAAGAATGATCTTGTTAGTCCTTACCTTTTTCCTTGTTGTTTAAACTTGAGAGTCCTTACTTTTTTTTGTTTGATTAAAGTATTGATTGAAGTGTTGATGAAAAACTTTTAAAATGTCGATGTGTCTGAATTGATGTAGCCTTAACATGCATGCATTAATCGCACCACACCACTTTGAGGAATGAATTGGTGAACGTAGCCAACATTTGTTCGAAAAATCCAAAAGGTTATTTGAAAGAGTTGCCCCGCCGATGAGGATGTCGAGCTCATTGCAAAAATTCAGAAGAAGTACACCAAGGGAGCTAAAGCCTTGGTTTCCATTAACACGGAGATACTTGGGTGGGAGCTGAAGCCTTGGTTTCCATTGACACGGAGATACTTGGGTGGATTGGTATATAATGTAAGTTATTTGATGTTTATAAGACATTTTTACATGTGTGAATTTACCATTTAAGACATTTTCATATACAATAAGACAAGGGCATAAACAACAAGCATCAAGTGTCTATGAATTTGATATTTTGTGTTGGTGATAGCATAATGTGGTTTCCATAGGTTCAGTTCTTCAAAGATTTACATAAGAAGCAAGAACCAATGAGGTCTTCTTTGTCTAAGGAAGAGTTGAGGATGGTAGAGATTAAGGAAATGGATGAATTGACTAGAAGGTATAGTGACAGGATTGGAAAGGTAAATTTCTATGAACAACTTGGGAATCGTGTCTTTCAATAACATGCCCTGCTCTTTTTATTGCTCTAACATCTTATTTTTGGTTTTTTTAACTATTTTTATTGTGGATAGATCTTGAATATTGTTTATCCCTCCCTTGGGGAAGAGTGGTGGTGGAAGAGAGTCTTGGCACTGATTTGGTGGGGTGAAAGCTTCACCACATTGGAGAAGCTAAACTTGCTTGCAATGTGTGATATTTCCAATGAGACAAAGTTATATTGGTTTTGTTTGTATTTGAGGCAAACAAGGCTACTAAATCCATGTTTTCTCTTCCAAGAGGGGACCACGACTACAGAAAGTAAGCCTCTTTCTTTCTCTCTATTTTGAGTACTTTGTCAAGTTGCAAAGAACACTGAATGAGTATATATATGAATGAATCTCATGTAATCTTGGAAATGTTGTCATTTTGTAGTTGGCTTCAAAGAGAGGTTGTGTTGGAGAAGGTATTCTTGAGAGCTTAAGATGTGCTTAAGGATTTCATCGATGTGCTTGGTGGAATTGTAGTTCTTCACAATTTCCCTTTCATGGATTACTATATGAGGAGGTGAGGATTGAGAAAATAAACTTCTTGTTTCATATGGTCAGGCGTGTGGAGAGAAAAGAGAAGGGAGCTGATCTCAAAACTCTAAGAAAGCTTGACTTGATTCAGATGGTTGCTCAAAGACTGGGATATAGGTATACTATTTTAGAGTGGTCCTCCACCATAGGCAGCTCTGTGTTTGTTGGTTGTATTCTAAGTTGCTCTTCGTAGCGTCTATTTGAAATTACACAGGTTTCTACTGTTTCAGAAAGAGAATGGACACATTGTTGCTCTACCTCTAAGGGCAAGGCAGTGATTGTTGTCGATCACTAATGAGGTCACCACCACAATGTATCCTCCTTACATGCATTCCCTTTCAAAGTGGGAGTTAGATAACTATCCACGGTGGATCAATATGGAGGTGATGAAGTACTAGAGTGAGAAAAGGAGAAGCATACACAATTCAAGAAGGATGTGGAACAAGTTGGTAGGAGGGACACATCTGTAGACTTGCATGGTATGATCATTGTGTCTTGTTTTAGATACAAATTGATATGTATTGACTATAGGCCTACGTACCGGTTTTGATAGATCATGGGAAACATTGGCATCACGCTAAGAAGCTTGACCTTTCAGAGGATAGGGAGCCTAATTATTCAGAGGACGATAGTTCTTTTCCTGGTAAGAAGCCATTCCATCTCATATGCTCCTTAATTATATAGGTTTAGTGTAGTTGATTCAAATGAGGTGACTCTTTCCTGGTAAGAAGCCATTCCATCTCATATGCTCCTTAGTTATATAGGTTTAGTGTAGTTGATTCAAATGAGGCGACTCTTTTGCTGTTTGTGTTTAGAAGGGGGTGCAGACAACACTCGTCGAGTTCTTTCTAAGAAAAGAAGCACTTTTGTCTATGTTCCTAAGCATAGCATGTATTCATTGTCTATTGGGATGGAGCATAAGTGTATAGCCATTTTTGGTTATTACATTGCCATAGGGGTAGATTTCATAGGCAGCAAGAAGAATCCCATGTACACAGAGATTTATGAGCATGTCATGAGATATTGGCCTCAAGGTAGAGAGTGTGTGAGGAAGGGGAAACTTGTCAGGTGGGCTGCAGATTTTATTTTTCTTAATCTCCCCTTTGGTGGATTTCTATATGGTTCTTTGCCTCGACTTGCATGGGATATGATCACACAGGAGCACATGTGATATGGGATATCAGTCAGCCTCTTCGCTTTCTGATCATGGATGGCTACTCATTATGGCATCCAATGGAGGTATGATTGATCTTTTTTGCTTGTTGCATGGGAAATGTTGGTGTGATCCAAAGAATCAAATTATAATTTATGTGCTTTGCTTTTAGGGAATGCAAAAGGGTGGATTGAGCAGTATTGTTGTGTATTTGATCTTGAGATTTGACATCGAGTTAACGTCATGCATCACTCTACCTATGGCTATGTGGAGATTGCAAGATCTATGCATAGAGGTATGTCCACTCTTTTTTTAGTGTTTAATGATGCTTTGTTGTGTTGTGCTTTGTACTTTTACAGACATTAGTTGTTCTTTGTCTTGTTTTTGGTCCTTGCTGAGTATAGTACATCTAAATTGTTTATGATCCGCAGATAGGGGATGGATCCACCTATCTTCTTGTAGGATAGTACGCCTATATTTGAGTCCCTTTAGATGGGGCCATTGGAGTGAATTGCATATCATCATTTGCCACCTGCAAGGGACCTGATGATGTTGAGAGTGGCGTGGGAGCATGGATATTAGCCATACATTCATGGCTTTCTATTTGGAGCTATTGTGCTATTACGATGGTATAGCAATGGAGCTAGGTTGTGGCACAGCCCCAGAGGGCATGCCTTCACATTGGTTGCATGTGCATTTGGATGGATGTTGAAGATAGGTTATCACGTCTTATGTGTAGCCTCGTCTTCATGGCAAGAATAAAACTGGAGGTGAAGAGGCCGATACTTCACATATTGTGGCGATGATATGGTGGATGTACTAGTGGAGAGAAATCCGTACGACTAGTGAGCACCTTCACCTTGTATTCACTGGCACTATTATTACTATTTTTTTATATTACTATAGAACATTTTTGGGTGGATTTCTGTGACTCTATTTGGTATGGATTTGTGAATGGCATGGGAATATTGGCTGTCTTAGGTGCAATGGTGCTATTTTATTGTGTTTGGTACCTTTCAATGCTTTTTGTTTTTCCACCATTGATTCATATATCATCATTTTTTAGTTGGTGGGGTTGATTAAAAGATTCTTTAAAGGGGGATGGATTTTTCATTTGCTTGGCCTAAAATTCCTTCTTTTTGTTATTTTGGGAATAGATGATGACTTGGCCTAGAATTTCTTCTTGTTATTTTTTTTTGGTCTATGTGAAGTATGCTGCTAGGGTATGCTAAGGCAATTGCAGGATGCATGGTAGGTGATCGCCAATATGATCAAGGATGTTGAGAGCGCCAGTATGATCAAGGATGTTGAGAGCGCCAATACAAACGTAACTTTTTTGTCAATGATGAGTGTGACTCGGTGTAGTCCAATGGAGCACATGTGATTAGCTCTAGTAGTTATGTTTTCATTATCGCAGTTGGTTTGTGGCTCCTTGTGCCATTTATGAACGTAATGTTGCTCTAATTAAGTAAATGAAATCTCATGATTTTTTGTGCCAAGGTGACATGATCTCGTGCAAAAGTGTGTCCACCATTACTTGTGCTTACATGTGCATCAAAACAATGTATGCTCAATAATATTAACGAGATCTCCTCATTCTTTATTTCACTCATTCCCACTCGCTCGTTGTTTGGTATACCTCAAAAGGAGAGAGCAATTCCAATGAGGAGTTTGAAGAATGGGTCAAAAAAATGGACATGTATTTTATGCTTAATCCAAGAAGTGAAAGGCCAAAGTCAATTTTGCCACTCTTCACCTTGAGGGATATGCTCACACTTGGTGGAGACACATTTCTTCTCATGATTATGAGGTTACTACTTGGACAATCTCTAAAGGAGAAATGAGGGAGAGAAATCAAAATTGCACAACAATAAGGTCATTAGTACTCACACCATTTTCTCAAGCTTGCTTTACATGTAAAAGTTAAGTTCTTTTTGTAATAAACATACATTATTAAGCATATATATTTTCTAATATGGTAAATTTATATAGGGCTAAGGTGCACAAAAAAACCACAAGTTTAAGCCCCAAAAATTGAAGAGATAGAGATTGATAGGGTGCTACCAAAGTACGTGATGCCTTTGAAGTTTAGAGAGGATGATTGAAAGGAAAAGCTAGCCCTCATCATTGACATGAGCAATTTGTTGATGATGACTTTTGACCCTACGGGATGATGCTCCAAATTTGAGTTTTCATGATGTAGATGTTTTTGAAGAAGGTATGGTAAAGCACTATGTGTGGAAGAATGGAGAGCTGTTTTTGGATGTAGGCAAGTACGTATGCCAATGTGTTAATCTAGAGCACTGGAATGCTTCGCAATGTAGAACGTAAGTTGCTTTCCAAGAGATATAAGTTTGTTGTGTAGTTGGATGGGGCAAGAAACTTGCTTGGTTGCAAATTTCAAATTTCCAACAGGGAAACCTATCTTTTTTAAGCACCTCAAGTAGTTTTGGCAGTGGTACCCATAGTTCAATGAGTCCAACACTATTGTTAGATGACTCGCCATGCAAATACAACCAAAATAGTCTTGAAACATATGTGATAGTGCCAACAATGGAGGATCAGTTTGAAGCACAATTCATGATGAAAGATCTCGGGCCATGGTCATATAAATGGTTGTTATCAGTGAACTCCTTTAGTGTATATGATAGGCCATCCTTGCAGGTTGAAGAAGAGTTTGTACATGAGTCTCTGCTCAATGGAGGAATGATTATTCCTTATGAAGAATGGTGCAACATAGAACATGCTAAGCAGAGAAGAAACAGAAGGAGGTGAAGATAAATTTATGTATCCCTCCTTATACCTCATGTACATATGTTCCCTTGACCATGTGAACACTTATTATATAATTTTTTGTAGCTTGTTGGTATCAATACAAGAAGTTTCTAGCATTAATGTACTTTCATGTGTAATTTCTTAGTGTCAATGGTTTTTCATGCATAGCTTATTGTTATCAATATAACTACTGCAAAGTACCTCACAATACCTTATACGTAGTACTGAAAAGTACTTTACATATTACATAGTACTATAAAGTACTAAAAAATACTTTAAAGTTATTTATAGTACTTGTAATTTATAAGAACTTTGTAGTACTTATAAGTATCTATAAAGTACTTTATAAGCTTCATAGTACTAAAAAGTACTTATAAGTACTTTTTAGTTCTGTAAAGTACATTATAAGCTTCATAGAACTTTTTCAACAAACTTATATAGTACTGTAAAGTTTTATGAAGTAATTATAAAGTAGTTTATACGTCTATAACGTACTTGTGAAGAAATTTATAGTACTATAAAGTACTTTGTGGTACTTATAAGTTCTTCATATTTCTTTTAAAGAACTCTAAAGTGGTTTAAAGTACTATAAAGTGGTTTAAAGTACTTTAAAGTTTTGTAAAGTGGTTTAAAGTCCTATAAGATACTGTAAAATACTTAGAAGTATTGTAAACTACTATGAAATACTTTAAATGTAGTGGTAAAAAGTGGAAAGTGTTGTATAGTTTATTGAGTCAAGTGCTATAAGGTCTCTATAAGGTACTTCCATGGACACTCACAATAAATTTTTGTTTAGTTTGGAAGCCGCAACCCACTTATCTATTGATATCCCAAAATCATACATGTTTTTGGACAACTTGTTCAAAATATTCAGAGCTTCACAGACTCAAAACAATTGGACATTAATTTTATCTAATGTCAAAGACACATCATGTTGTAAAGTGTGGAACTTCTAATCTATGACATCGTAAAATTGAAGAATTTTTGTCGTGCTACAAGACAGCTGCACAAATTTGCACTTAGCTAGTTGATGAAAGGCATGTTGTTATATATATTTTCTTTAACCTTAGGTGATAGCCGAAATAGATTTTCCACTCCTAGTATGGGCTCCATATGACAGTTGATGGCCAGACACTAGGTGTGAATATATGAGAATAGGAGGTTCGTAAAGTAGTCCCACACATCATGTGGACTCTCTCATAGTAGAATCGATCTGACAGCAAGAATGTGCTATTTGTATAATTATATTACAAAAGCGTTATCTTGATACAATTATTATCTTAATTTATAAAATCCTATTTTGGCTCTCGATGAGAGTAGTATTAAAATCCATTTTGAAGCTCTTGAGTATCACAATTTCTTAATTGATAATATATACTTTTTTAAAAAGAGTTTGTTACGTATGTATGAATTTTAAAATATTATGAATAGGCTATTTAAAAGTTGTCTAATTTTGAAAAATAATTCCACACTCATTTTTAAAGAAGATGTGTCCTTGATGTGACAAAAAAGGGTTAAATGGTAATTTTAGTTATTAAATGAGTTTAAAAAGTATGAGAAAGGTCTCTTTAAGAAACAAAAGTTGATACTTTCCAAACTACTTTTTTTAAAATATCAGGCAGGGACTTAGGTTCGAATCCTACTGGCTACTATACATAGTAAGGATGTTATAGTAAGGATGTTTTAGTTATATAACATTTGCGGCCAACTTAATGCTGAGTAAGAACATCTCAACTAAGAGTTGATGTTTTCCATCAACTTGATACAAAACATCAACTTTTATGAAAATTTGATATTTTGCATCAAGTTGATGTAAAACATTAACTTTATATTCAAAACATTAACTCTCTATGCAAAAGATCAACTTTTTTACAATGCTTGATGTTTTGTATCAACATTATGCAAAACATCAACTTCCCACAAAACTTGATGTTTTACATTAACTTTGATGCAAAACATCAAGTTTTATGGAAAAGTTGATGTTTTGCATAAAATCGATGTAAAACATCAAATTTTTCATAAAACTTGATGTTTTGCATCAACTCAATGCAAAACATCGAGTTGTGTGGAAAAGTTGATGTTTTGCCATCAACTCGATGCAAAACTTTAAAGTTGATGGCAAAACATCAACTTTTCCACACAACTCGATGTTTTGCATCGAGTTGATGCAAAACATCAACTTTTTCACATAACTCGATGTTTTGCATCAAAGTTGATGCAAAACATCAACTCTACCATAAAACTTGATGTTTTGCATCAAGTTTCAGATGCTCCGGAGAAGAAAGTTGGAGGATCGGAGGTTGATTTTCACCGACAGCCTGTTTTAGTTCCGTTCGTACTAATAAACTCAGACGACCTATTCCATAAATTTTGAGTACCAACACAACTATGTTTCAATGCGATGTGCAAACGTCACAAAAAGTGACTTGCTGATGCAGCAAGTCGCTTTGTGATGTCTGCACATCGCATCAAAATATAGTTGTGTTGATACTCAAAATTTATGGA
This sequence comes from Cibotium barometz, assembly GCF_041138505.1. Lineage (NCBI taxonomy): Eukaryota > Viridiplantae > Streptophyta > Polypodiopsida > Cyatheales > Cibotiaceae > Cibotium > Cibotium barometz. The sequence continues at coordinate 48,121,980 of NC_141060.1, forward strand.
ATAGGTTGTTTGAGCATGACAACGCGAACGGAATTGCTAAAACAGACTGTTTGTAAAAATCAGCCTCCGATCCTCTAACTTTCTTCTCCTCCGGAGCATCTGAAACTTGATGCAAAACGTCAAGTTTTGTGGAAGAGTTGATGTTTTACATCAAATTTGATGCAAAACATCGAATTGTGTGGAAAAGTTTATGTTTTGCATCAACTCGATGCAAAACATCAACTTTTAGGCTAAAAGTTGATGTATCGAGTTAATGCAAAACATCAACTTTTTCGCACAACTCGATGTTTTGCATCGAGTTGATGCAAAAACATCAAGTTTTATAAAAAAGTTGATGTGCAAAACATCAAACTTTTCCATAAAACTTGATGTTCTACATAGAATTAAAGAAAAAAATATACCTAGGATAAGGTGATATAAGTAGAACATAGGTTTACAGCTAAGGACCTAAAAAACACATATGGTCGCAACCTTTGACTACAAATTTGAGAGGAGGTCATTTAAAAAAATTCTTGTCTATGTGACCATGTAACCTTTGTATCATAAATAATATTGCTACATAGTAGATGCCAAAAATTCATGATAATAGAAGAGCTAGATGAGATAATCCATGATGACCTTTAATCCATTGGTTTTAATCCAAATGTGCAAGGCTTCATTGAATTGGAATACCACGAGTCGATTGATTCGCCAATCATGTTTTTTGTTCTATAATTAAATTTTAAAGCTGAAGAACTATAAGCAAATACACATGGTGCGACCATCTATGTCGAGGAGGGGGGTGCATGTGAGCCTGGACTCTGCCATGCCTATGTGCAGTAGTATGCTCTCCAGCATAGGGGACCTTGAATCTACCGTTATCTCGTGAAAGCTCTAAGCTCTTCTTTACCACCATTCTAGAAGCCCTAAGCTCCTCTCTTTTCTCTTTGTATACAAAGACAATGTCGCGAGCGAAGATTGCATCTCTTAGCATCCTTTGCGTGTCCTCCAAATAATTATAACCAGAGTTCATTCTACACTACCCTTAGACATACCATCTTTCAACATCCTTCACATGTACTATAAATAATTATAACTAGAGCTCATTTCTACACTACTCTTAGATATACCATCACCTATGTTCATGATAATGGCTATCTGGATCAAACATCAACATATGCATACTATGAATTTTTACCACCACCACATATGTACATGATATAGGCTACAATTTCTTCCTACCACTCCTATCCATATTGCATAATAAAAATTCCCTTCATGAAAATAAATGCCTACGTGGGTTGAAATTACACCCATAGGCTATATGATGTCTGCCTCTAAGATTGTCCTGCTAAACAAATATTTCAATTTTATACTCTTTTAACATGCTTAGGTTTACTTAGAGCCTCCATAGTTACCATCTTCTACATATATATATGAATACAAGTCTACCTTTGCACACCTATAAGTTGACCTCTTTAAACTCTTAGCATTGGTTGTATATCATGCCCACTATCTGCTTATACATAATATAGAAAATAATTATGTCATGCAAACTATCAAAGTAAGTATATACTAAAGTCTTTACTATTCGGGTCTAGAGATAGACTCAAGGATGTTTGTAGATTTTTTCATAAACTATGGAGCTTATATTATTATGTATTCTAATACTTTTTGAGTGCTTATCAAATAATGTGCATATTCATACATAGTGGTAGAATTTGTCCCAAGAAAATCCACTAAAAAAAGTGTGTTATATTCATGAAATTCATAAAATAAATTTTTATTTGAAAAAGATTGATATTTCTTTAAGCTATGTAGACTCTTGTGTCATTTTGTAAGTCAAGTTTATTTTTATGCCACAAACAACAGCAGTTTATAAATCTACGAAGGTCACACGTGTTTTCAATTTTGAAAAAAATAGCAAAATTCATGTATTTTTTAAATTTATACATGGAATTCTAGATGTGTTTTCAAAAAACTATGTTTTTAAGCCATTTTTGAGATTTCACACAATTTGGGAGGGAATCTTTTTAGGTAACCCTCGTCAGTTACCTATTTTGTTCGTAACAGTGTTTGGACATGTTGTCCAAGTATAGGATGGCTGATTATAAGTTAATCTCACTGCCATTAGATCAAAACGGCAAGCTTAGTGTGGATGCGTGTTATGTGTTGGAGGATCCCACTATGTACAGGAAGATTGTGGGGAGTTTGATCTATGTCACGTCAGAGCAGGCCATATTTGAGTTACACTATTGGCTTAGAGAGCCAGTTTATGCAGGTTCCGTGCAAACCACATCTTGACAGTGTGCGGCGACGCACACTTTGGTACTTGAGGACCACTTTTGATTATGCATTGTTTTATTCAATAGGTGTACCTTGGAACTATATGGGTACACAGATGCAAATTGGGCAGGTAGCATTTAAGACAGGAGATCAACCAGCAGATTTATGTTTTCATTGGGGAGTGCTGCTGTGACATGGAGCAGTAAGAAGCAGCCCACACTTGCCTTTTCGAGTATAGAGGCAGAGTACATATAAGAGCTATGATGGCAGCATGTGAGGTAGCTTGGTTATGCAAGCTACTTGCTGACTTGGGGTTGCATGTGGAGAGAAGGTTGTCATATACATTAGAGGGCATTTGGGCATAAAAAGGGCCTTGTAAGAATTCCTAATTTTAAAGAACTAAGACTATTTTTTTGAGGTTTAAGGAGACAAAGTCATAATGAAGCCTACTTTTGGTCCTAAAAGTAGGGGACCTCTCTAGTTTTCCCTATCTAGGATTTTCACTCTAGGATTCTCTTTCTAGCCACTAAAACTCTCGAAACATCATCAATCTTGTCCATATAGGGGCCCCAAAAATATTTTTTCTTACAATTCAAAATAATTGTCTCAAAATAACTTTCAATCACATTTAATGCACTTTCATTGCATTTTTGAAGTTCTCTCTAAATTCCATATCAATAGTCATTAAAAGACAATCTTGTTTAATACACTTTCATTGCGTTTTTTAAGTTCCCACAAATTCTAAATCAACAGTCATTAAAAGACAAGGAAGACATGTTTTTTTTTATTTTTTCACTTTTAAATGCATAAAACATAAAAAGTTTAATTTAAATTTAAATTTTTGGATAGGCTAGCAATTTAAAATTTATATTTTATAGTAAACCCACCTAAAAACTATTTTCTTCATTGATTACTATCACATCTCCTCTCTGTCCGATTCAACAACTAAAAGTCTCTCTCTCTCTCTCTCTCTCTCTCTCTCTCTCTCTCTCTCAGAGTCTCTCCTTCCCAAGCCCTTCTCTCATTGCAGTAGGTCTCTCTTTCAAGCTTCTCTTTGGGATCCAAGCTATCTACCACCTTCCATTGTGTCTACTATGGCACTCACAAAAATAACAAACACCTCAAATTCATCATGAGTGAGGAAGGTAGACTTGCATATTTGCATCTTGAATGAATATGCACCTATCAAGAAAGAACGTCTAAACACACACATGAGAAACAAGAAAGAAGACAGCAGGGTCATTGTAATGTGGATATTTGGGTTGATGGGTATTTCTATCCTAATGATCCTTCTTCAAGAAAGAACGTCTAAACGCACACAGGAGAAACAAGAAAGAAGACAACAGGGTCATTGTAATGTGGATATTTGGGTTGATGGGTATTTATATCCTAATGATCCTTCTTCAAATTTCTCTCCACCTTTCATAGACCTACCCTCATTCATTTTGCTAGAGAGGGTGAGAATGGGCTCCTTGGATATTGCAAACGCTTAAGTATATGTGATGTATGGAAGGTTCAATTTCTAAACTCACAAATTCATAGCTTGTAAGTCACTTTGAGTAGTGTGCAACAAACTCTCGAAATTGCACAGAATAATATTTTATAGCTAGAGAGAGAGGGCAAAGAGAAAGAGGACCAAATCTTGAAGTTACAGGATACAATCTCGCGTATGAAGAGCACACCCATGGGAGCCAGAGAGCGAAAGAGGACAATGAACAACATTCAGACACTTGCAATTGGTGGTGGTGCTCTCAAGCAAAGAATTCATGGAGCAAGGTTTGTTTTCTATTCATCTTTTTGGTTATAAGTTATTCTTATTAGAGTGTATATATTGTTTGATTTTTTCATTAACTATTAATTCATTATATAATATTGCTACTATAAGTAATCTTTGTTAGTTCATTTTATAGGACCTTTGTTAAAGATGCATGTGGTGATAATCGTCCTCAAGATGTTGGAGATATGTTATGAGAAAACATGACATTCTTTCCATAGTTCGAGATCCACGCTACAAGAAGGTATGATAGATAATTGCAAATGAGATAATGAAAGATATAACTAAAATTTTAGGCATTGAGGAAGTTCAAAATGCATGCGATGAAGTGGGCATAAGCACAAAAGGATACCAGGCTCTCCATCAATTACTGCAAGATACACTTCGTAAGGCATCACACGAAATATTTTTCCTGCCCCAAGAAGATTAAGATTAGCAAAGAGGACATGCAATGAAGATGTGCAACGTAAGATTGGAGAGTACTACTGCGTGAATGATGTGTTGACCATTAGAGCTTGGGGAAAAAAGTGAGGTAACAATGGTAATATTGTGGTTCCTTACAATGAGTTTAACAATATATTTGTTGATCTACAACATCTTCAGAAAGTTATGATCTTATTCTATGTATTACCTTATAATTGTAAGTAACTTTTATATCTCTTACAAACTAGTTAAAAAAGTCTATGAAAAATCAAAGCTTTTTTAATTTTGTTTGTCATGCAAGGTGACAAAGTTAGCTTTGTGTTGAAAATGGATGAGTGTCATATTGTGAAAGGAAAGAGGATAGAGTGAATGAGTATCACACTCATGAATGAGGCTATGGCATATGCAAAAAGTTCAGAGTTATCGTCTTTTCTCAGTGAAGACACATTTGAGGGGAATATTGAGATCAACCAAACTCTTGATAGGGAGAGGATTTGCAAGCTAGAATTTCCCTCATATAGTGTCCAATATGAGAAAGAGATATGGTGGCTTGGGGCATTTGAAGTACCAAAAGAGACACATGAAGTTCTCGCTTGGATGTTTGATAGGATACCTTGGATTACCACTGTCATCAAAGCATAGATTCAGGGAGAAAAACTTGAGGTAGATGGCAAGGGTACTTATACAGTAGATTGGCATTTGGGGGGTGACCTGAAGACAATAAAGTGCTTGCTTGGGTGTCCAAAAGGTGCTAACACCCCAAATCCTTGTTTGTGGTGCATGAGAATGGTGAGGGAAAACAAACAAAAGTCGGGAAAGAAGAGGATGCTTGAGAATCAAGATATTGAGTAGCACAACCCCATGGACGATGATGCTGGTAATTGGGTTGGAGGTGTCTTGTCTGCCAACATGTAAGATTCTCCCCCAGCCTTAGAGGTATACAGGAGTAAGAATCTCCCTTTCTGATCTTATAATTATTCTCTCTCTAAAATAAAAGAAAGATTCTGTTTAAAAAAAGGAAGAACCTTTTCCCTTGAATACTTCTCAAGAGTCCCACCTATTTTAAGATTCAGAACAATGAGTTTAGAAGTGAGAATCGATGTTTTGGATATCAAGGTTTTGGTCTTCATTCGAGTGCCCAAAAGAAGTTCTTTATCTCTTGGGAAGTATAAGAAGTTATCTCCCAGATATTGTGGACCAAAGAAAGTAGGTGATTTAGCTTACGAACTTCTTTTATCTCCTCATCTCAAAGTTCTAAATGCCTTCTATAGAAAAATGTGCCAAACCCAAATAATGGAAAGACGGTAAAACTTCAGTGGCAAGTTACCGTTGGCTTCTAAGTTACGCTAGCTCCTTTCTTTATATAAGTCGTAACTTTTACTTGTCGTTCACAGTAATCTTACTTCCATCGATCTCCTTTCTTTCTTAATCTCCTTCATGGCTTGGCAACAAGAATTAGTTTTATCCATGATGATTTCTCACCTTCAAGACGCAAGGGAGTCTGTGAAGAAAGATTTTATAGAGCAGTATGAGCGCTCACTTTTCCCTCACTTGGGAACTTCTGTAGCGCAGACAAAATGGCGGACCTATCAAGACATAACTAGGGTAACACCGTGGGGTCAGCAGCACTTTCGTAACAATGTCCGCTCGGCCATGGTTATTGAAGCTTTGGGTTTGGGTCCCCGATACTACTGCGTCATGAGATCAAGGCATCCTGGGTTTTCTGAGCGAGTCTTCTTACTAGCGTGTTTTCTTCCTCATGAGAAGATATGTCTTTACCCCGTTTTTGGCTTGCCTCTCAGAGGTCCTTTTGTTAGAACACCTCATACCACTGAGATAGGCGCAGCAATAACCCACAGAATCATTCCCATAGATGAGTTACCTTATACTTGTGCAGCTTGTGAGGACTGCTTTTGTGACCATATGATGGACGGGCTTATGGAAGTGTAAAGAGTTCCTCTATCTTTACTGTATAAGTTCCGAGAATGAATAAAGTTTAAATCTTGTTCGTATTTTGAATCTTGCTCTCTTTAAGACTTATCTTGGTGGTTAATCTTGATTAAAATTTTTCTCTAAGTCTCATATTCGTGCATCTTGCGAAATTATCCCAGTTTGCGAGATGAGGACATCTCGCATTTTTTTAAGTGGGGTAGAATGTAAGATTCCTCCCCCACCCCCTTTTGGATGTCTAGTATCTTTCCCTGTAATCAATCCCTCTTCAGAAATATAAAGACCTTGTTTCTATCTGTTTTAGCCTAGAGAGAGAAAAATATTCTAGAGAGAGAATATTCAGATTTTGAATATTTTTGGATAGAAAAATATCTCTTCTAATTCAGATGAGTTCCCCTGAAACAGAAATTCAAAAAGAATTTTCCAATGTGCAATTGGAATTAATTGAAAATAGCTATAAAGAACCTTAGCCTAAGGGTCTAGATTTTCAGAAATCTTTAGACTATGGTCCAATTAAGGTTCCTATGGACCAATAGCATCAATCCATGTGTAGGGAGGAGATAAATCCAACTTGTAAAAAGAAAATACCCAAAAATGAGTAAATGCTCACATAAGATGAAGAGTTGAAAATGTACAAGGTTTATTAGTAAAAAATTATGAGCAATATTAAAAGTATGACATATGTAAGGAAGAGGAGTTCTTTAAAAGAGGTGCATATTTCACATAAGATGAAGAGTTGAAAATGTACAAGGTTTATTAATAAAAAATTATGAGCAATATTAAAAGTATGACATATGTAAGGAAGAGGAGTTCTTTAAAAGAGGTGCATATTTCACATAAGATGAAGAGTTGAAAATGTACAAGGTTTATTAATAAAAAATTATGAGCAATATTAAAAGTATGACATATGTAAGGAAGGGGAGTTCTTTAAAGGAGGTGCATATTTCACATAAGATGAAGAGTTGAAAATGTACAAGGTTTATTAGTAAAAAAACTATGAGCAATATTAAAAATATGACATATGTAAGGAAGGGGAGTTCTTTAAAGGAGGTGCATATTTCACATGCTTGAATGAGTTTTAAACTCATAAAAATTGAGATATTTCATCTCTCCTCTCTCCTCATTCAAGTCTAGTTCCAAAAAGTTAGCTTAACTGACCTAAAAATGGTCAAATATTGACCAAACTGATTTAGAAAATTCTAGAATCAGTTTGTTTGGTTAGGAGCTCAATTTTTCCTATAAATAGAAGCCTCACCCTTGTTGAAAAATATATAGTGTTTATGCATCGTTACTCTACTCCACCTAAGCCAAGAACTGTGAATTCATTTAATAATTCACTAGTTTTTGGAGCTTCCCTCTTTCTTCAATCCCCATTAGTGGCTCCATCAACATACTTAACCAATTGATTGGTTGGGGGCCTCTACCGTGAACAAAGAATCAAGCAAGTTGTAAGGTAATTAGTGAATATTCATCTTTCTATAATTTCTCAATGTTTCTCTCTTCTCAACCCCTCTCAAGCTTGAGAAGTTTAATTGGTATGGTTTTTTTTAAATGCTATTGAAGTTTGAATAGTAGTGAAGAGTTACATAATTTAATAAATGCTATTGAAGTTAATTTTCATTTATGTTTAAATTCTAATGATTCTTATGTAAATTCTCTCTCTCACTCAAGAAATGGTCATACTCATGACCCATTCTTAATCCAAATCAAGCTTTTCATAAAGCTTTTCCTTAACCCAAGATAAAGCTATGCTTGAGGCCAAATTAATGGCTTTTTCTTATGCTTTTAGTTTATGTATATTGATGATTCAATCCATTATGGATTAAGGATCCAATTAGAGAATCATTTTAATTATTTCCTTAATGATAAGCTTTATCCCTTAGAAAAATTGAGATTTATCAGTCATAGCAGCGGAGCTATGGCAAAATTTTTATAAAAATTATGCATAAAAAAATTTTCATTCAAAGCATAAAAAGAGGACTTCCTACCATATTCTAGGAATTATCATCCTAGACTAATTGAAAGAATTTCATTATAATCATAGAGAAATTGAATTTTTATATTATGCATAAAGAATAAGTTTTTATATCAAAAGTGTTACTTTTATCATTTTTATTTACATGCATAGAAGTATGCATAATGGATAAATTTTTATATCAAAAGTGTTACTTTTATCATTTTTATTTACATGCATAGAAGTATGCATAATGGATAAATTTTTATATCAAAAGTGTTACTTTTAGCATAATTGAATTTCATGCATAGAGGTATGCATAAGAGATGAATATTTTATTATAAAAGTGTTACTTTTACAATAATTAAAATTCATGCATAGAGGTATGCATAAGAGATGAATATTTTATTATAAAAGTGTTACTTTTAACATAATTGAATTTCATGCATAGAGGTATGCATAAGAGATGATTATTTTATTATAAAAGTGTTACTTTTAGCATAATTGAATTTCATGCATAGAAGTATGCATAAAAGATATGGGAAGTGATAAGATATGATAAGATGCATATAAGATGAGTTAAGATGTGATAAGATGTGTATGGGATGAGATAAGAAGTGTATGAGATGAGATAAGATGTATATGGGTTGTGATAGGGTGAGAATGGATGTGATATAAAAGATTAGATATGAAGGCATATGGGGTTATATGAAGGGGAATGTGAAAATGGATGTATGTATGTGGATGTGTGGATGTGGAGATGGAAGTGTGGATGTATGCATGTGAAAATGGATGTATGCATGAAGATGTATATGCATAGATGTGAATGTGAATGTAGATGTGGTTGTATAGATGTGAATGTGGAACGTGGATGTGGATGTATGTATGTATGTGGATGTAGATGTGTATGAATAGATGTGAATGGGAATGTGGATGTGGATATATGTGAATGTGGATGTAGATGTGGATGTATAGATGTGAATGTGGAATGTGGATGTGGATGTATGTATGTATTTGGATGTAGATGTGGATGTATAGATGTGAATGTGGCATGTGGATGTGGATGTATGTATGTATGTGGATATGGATGTATGAATGAGGACGTGATAGTGGATGTATGTATGTGGATATGGATGTATGAATGAGGACGTGATAGTGGATGTATGCATGTGGATGTAGATATGGATGTAGATGTGGATGTATAGATGTGAATGGGAATGTGGATGTGGATGTATGTATGTATGTGGATATGGATGTATGAATGAGAACGTGATAGTGGATGTATGCATGTGGATGTGGATGTATGAATGAGGACGTGATAGTGGATGTATGCATGTGGATGTGGATGTATGGATGTGGATATGGATGTGTATGTATGAATGTGGATATGGGATGTGGATGTATAAATGAGGATGTGAAAATGGAGGTAAACATGTAGATGTGGATGTATGGATGTGAATGTGGATGTGGATGTGGATGTGAATATATGATATGTGATGTGAAGGAATCTGAAGTGAAGAGATGGAAAATGATGTGATTGGATGAGTACACATATAAATGGAATGAGGAATAAGTAATGTGGATTATATGAGGGATAATGTGGAAAAATTAGAGTTAATATAGAAATTGTAATTGTAAACTGTTTGTAAATGGCTATTTTATGTCAAGAATGCTGGGAAAGCATTTTGACCGTCTTGTGATTAAGGTCGTGGAGACCTAACTGATAAAGTTGCAACTGCTGACGGAGAGTCAATGGAGGACGTCTCGCGTAGCAAGGTCGGCCGAGGTCTTGACCAGCCTCGGTTCGATTAAAATGGTGAGCTTCCGGTACGGTGGATGAGGGACCAAGGAAGCGGCCTATGAGTGAAGCGCTAGGTCACCTGCGAAGGATCCTAGAGGGTGCTGACCATACGGTGCTCGGGCTCTGGGTCGCCTAGGATACCCACGCGTGCGTCGAGGAAGATATTGGAACAAGGAGTAAGAGTTGTTTTGTGAAACCGGGCATGGATCTGGTTGACTGACCTTGCTGGTCCTCAACGGATGAGTCCATGGTTCTTTTATATGGATCTGTTGGTTGATCTTGCTGATCTTCAACGAGAGTCCATCTTGATAAGTGATTATATTGCCGAGTATTATGGGCTAGGAACTATGGAAACGGCCTCTGTGTGGACAGGTGGTGAGCGTTCTAGTTGCCAATGATGCCATAGATACTCTGATGAAGGAATGATGGGAAATTATGAATCAACCGGATAAATTGGAAGATTGTGATCAGTGGTACTATGGTTTCATTAAAGGATTGTTTTAAAGTTAGCTGATGCTAAGAAAAAGGCAATTTCATATTGGGTGTGTAAGTGGTGTGGCTAGTTTTATGTTTGCATGAACTTCCGGCTAGGGGGCCTTGGAACTCTTTTCCTTGGTACCCGGGACAAAACCTAACCAAATTCCAAATTGGATCCCATCACTACAGTGGTTGGGCGGTTGGCTAACCCATGGGATCGGATGGGGTTAGGCTGGACTGATGGATCCGTAAATCGAGATTTAATTTCTATTATTACGATAGATGAAGTAAATCCCGGATAGAAATTGTTCTATGGATAGGAATCAACGGCTGTGCCTCTTGATGGGGAAAAAAGCGTTGATCCCAATGATCCAAGTGCAAGTTTCTTCCTTGATTTGACCAAGTACCGTTAAAGGTGCAGTCAGATCAGTTGATCCGTAATGATCTTGACTACGTTAGAGTAAGGAGTTATCCTGGTGGAATCGCCCATGCTTTCCGGGTAAAGGAAGTTTTTCCGGTTTCGGTTTTGGACAAACCGACGGATTAGTCTCTTGTCCGGATATCCGTGGGCGAGGCCCCGAGTGTGAGACCCCTACCCGCGCATGATGTGTTACTTCCGCTACCAGTATCGTGAATCCGTTGCTCGGTGGGAACAGGGATCTCACAGTTGGTATCAGAGCAGCTTTTGAAAGCTAATAAAGATAATTAAATTCTTATCTGAAATTGGTAATAAGAATTCAGAAACAGCATTTTCATAATGTATTTTCATCCCGTAAGCTTCTTTAATGAAGAAATTTTAATTAAAGAAATTGTTTTTATAGATGGAAGTTCCACATTTATCTGGTATTCCCGACCTCACCCAGTCTCAAGATATGATTGCATTACCTTCGAGCATCTCATCTCTTCCGCTTCAACTCAAACTAGCCGAGTAAGACTTGCACGCCATTTCAAGGATTTATATTTTCCTACCCCAGTGGAGAGAATACAACATAAGTGGGTTGCAGGGCAATATGTCCACGCTCATTGCAACCGCCGTACAATGCTGTGGCAGAATCTCTCATTGACTATGATCCTGTTAAAGCTGAAAATGGTGCGTGGTGTCATTCTATATCATTCGACACCTCGAAATTTCAGACTTTCATGTCAAATTTATAGACTCCTTAGTCGATTTATCCCTAAGGAGAAAATAATAATTTCCTTCGCAGTTAGAGAACTTATGTATCAGGGCATGACTATGGCCCAGTACTGTCGTCTTATACGTCTCTCGAAGAGATTTTAAATTTTGGAGCCGAACCACTCTATGTAATTATTGCAACTTGTATATAAATATACAAATGTTTTTTTTACGGACGATCGGATAAAGAAAAATCTATTTATCAGACTTAAGTCATAGATCTCCAATAAGATCAACTGAGGAGCAAATTATGTCAAAAGTTTATCAAGACGCACAAAAAGGTTGTAATTGTTTGATATAATTCATACAAATTGTTAATTCAAATTGAAATTCGTAAATTAGTAATTGGGTCTTCAATTGGAAGTACCGCAATTGTATGGAACCCTGACTCGCTTGAGACCTAGACATGATGGTATTTACCTTATAGTTTCGAGTATCATGACTATCCGTATATACCGAGGGTATAACTGCAGCTCTTTACCGATAGTATATACGAGTAAATCTAAGACTTGAAATTATAAGCGTTAATGCTATCCAGATGATGATTTCGAATGTGGTTGATATGATTTTTAATTCTGTTTGAGAATTGATGAATTGAATTGGATTCTGATTGAAAAATGATGATTTTCAAAATTTAGTTGAAATGTAATAAGCTGAGCGAAACCACAATGAGGATGAATGGGACGAGTCCCAGTGATGATATTCATAACTGGAATGATGATAATGATTTCAGCAAATCACTATGAGATTAGTGGATTGTGCTGTCAGATTGCTACTGTTAACACTTGAGACGGTAGATTAAGTTAAGGGATGACAAATTGAGAACTTGCTTAACTAAAATTCCTGTGGAGGAATGTTCAGAAGGAAAATTTTCAGACTAATGGACCATTATCGTGTTAAAGATATGAATGATATGATCTGAATGAATTGTTATTTAATGATGAGTTCTATATAAGGGATAATTATCCCCGTATTCTGTTGGGTTGACCAGAATATAAGGAACCCCAGAATAAATTGGATCTTAAGAAAAAGAGTTGTCCTCTACCTTGCGAGATGAGGACATCTCGCACTTTTCAAGTGGGGTAGAATGTAAGATTCTCCCCCCAGCCTTAGAGGTATACAGGAGTAAGAATCTCCCTTTCTGATCTTATAATTATTCTCTCTCTAAAATAAAAGAAAGATTCTGTTTAAAAAAAGAAAGAACCTTTTCCCTTGAATACTTCTCAAGAGTCCCACCTGTTTTAAGATTCAGAACAATGAGTTCAGAAGTGAGAATCGATGTTTTGGATATCAAGGTTTTGGTCTTCATTCGAGTGCCCAAAAGAAGTTCTTTATCTCTTGGGAAGTATAAGAAGTTATCTCCCAGATATTGTGGACCAAAGAAAGTAGGTGATTTAGCTTACGAACTTCTTTTATCTCCTCATCTCAAAGTTCTAAATGCCTTCTATAGAAAAATGTGCCAAACCCAAATCATGGAAAGACGGTAAAACTTCAGTGGCAAGTTACCGTTGGCTTCTAAGTTACGCTAGCTCCTTCCTTTATATAAGTCGTAACTTTTACTTGTCATTCACAGTAATCTTACTTCCATCGATCTCCTTTCTTTCTTAATCTCCTTCATGGCTTGGCAACAAGAATTAGTTTTATCCATGATGATTTCTCACCTTCAAGACGCAAGGGAGTCTGTGAAGAAAGATTTTATAGAGCAGTATGAGCGCTCACTTTTCCCTCACTTGGGAACTTCTGTAGCGCAGACAAAATGGCGGACCTATCAAGACATAACTAGGGTAACACCGTGGGGTCAGCAGCACTTTCGTAACAATGTCCGCTTGGCCATGGTTATTGAAGCTTTGGGTTTGGGTCCCCGATACTACTGCGTCATGAGATCAAGGCATCCTGGGTTTTCTGAGCGAGTCTTCTTACTGGCGTGTTTTCTTCCTCATGAGAAGATATGTCTTTACCCCGTTTTTGGCTTGCCTCTCAGAGGTCCTTTTGTTAGAACACCTCATACCACTGAGATAGGCGCAGCAATAACCCACAGAATCATTCCCATAGATGAGTTACCTTATACTTGTGCAGCTTGTGAGGACTGCTTTTGTGACCATATGATGGACGGGCTTATGGAAGTGTAAAGAGTTCCTCTATCTTTACTGTATAAGTTCCGAGAATGAATAAAGTTTAAATCTTGTTCGTATTTTGAATCTTGCTCTCTTTAAGACTTATCTTGGTGGTTAATCTTGATTAAAATTTTTCTCTAAGTCTCATATTCGTGCATCTTGCGAAATTATCCCAGTTTGCGAGATGAGGACATCTCGCATTTTTTTAAGTGGGGTAGAATGTAAGATTCCTCCCCCACCCCCTTTTGGATGTCTAGTATCTTTCCCTGTAATCAATCCCTCTTCAGAAATATAAAGACCTTGTTTCTATCTGTTTTAGCCTAGAGAGAGAAAAATATTCTAGAGAGAGAATATTCAGATTTTGAATATTTTTGGATAGAAAAATATCTCTTCTAATTCAGATGAGTTCCCCTGAAACAGAAATTCAAAAAGAATTTTCCAATGTGCAATTGGAATTAATTGAAAATAGCTATAAAGAACCTTAGCCTAAGGGTCTAGATTTTCAGAAATCTTTAGACTATGGTCCAATTAAGGTTCCTATGGACCAATAGCATCAATCCATGTGTAGGGAGGAGATAAATCCAACTTGTAAAAAGAAAATACCCAAAAATGAGTAAATGCTCACATAAGATGAAGAGTTGAAAATGTACAAGGTTTATTAGTAAAAAATTATGAGCAATATTAAAAGTATGACATATGTAAGGAAGAGGAGTTCTTTAAAAGAGGTGCATATTTCACATAAGATGAAGAGTTGAAAATGTACAAGGTTTATTAATAAAAAATTATGAGCAATATTAAAAGTATGACATATGTAAGGAAGAGGAGTTCTTTAAAAGAGGTGCATATTTCACATAAGATGAAGAGTTGAAAATGTACAAGGTTTATTAATAAAAAATTATGAGCAATATTAAAAGTATGACATATGTAAGGAAGGGGAGTTCTTTAAAGGAGGTGCATATTTCACATAAGATGAAGAGTTGAAAATGTACAAGGTTTATTAGTAAAAAAACTATGAGCAATATTAAAAATATGACATATGTAAGGAAGGGGAGTTCTTTAAAGGAGGTGCATATTTCACATGTTTGAATGAGTTTTAAACTCATAAAAATTGAGATATTTCATCTCTCCTCTCTCCTCATTCAAGTCTAGTTCCAAAAAGTTAGCTTAACTGACCTAAAAATGGTCAAATATTGACCAAACTGATTTAGAAAATTCTAGAATCAGTTTGTTTGGTTAGGAGCTCAATTTTTCCTATAAATAGAAGCCTCACCCTTGTTGAAAAATATATAGTGTTTATGCATCGTTACTCTACTCCACCTAAGCCAAGAACTGTGAATTCATTTAATAATTCACTAGTTTTTGGAGCTTCCCTCTTTCTTCAATCCCCATTAGTGGCTCCATCAACATACTTAACCAATTGATTGGTTGGGGGCCTCTACCGTGAACAAAGAATCAAGCAAGTTGTAAGGTAATTAGTGAATATTCATCTTTCTATAATTTCTCAATGTTTCTCTCTTCTCAACCCCTCTCAAGCTTGAGAAGTTTAATTGGTATGGTTTTTTTTAAATGCTATTGAAGTTTGAATAGTAGTGAAGAGTTACATAATTTAATAAATGCTATTGAAGTTAATTTTCATTTATGTTTAAATTCTAATGATTCTTATGTAAATTCTCTCTCTCACTCAAGAAATGGTCATACTCATGACCCATTCTCAATCCAAATCAAGCTTTTCATAAAGCTTTTCCTTAACCCAAGATAAAGCTATGCTTGAGGCCAAATTAATGGCTTTTTCTTATGCTTTTAGTTTATGTATATTGATGATTCAATCCATTATGGATTAAGGATCCAATTAGAGAATCATTTTAATTATTTCCTTAATGATAAGCTTTATCCCTTAGAAAAATTGAGATTTATCAGTCATAGCAGCGGAGCTATGGCAAAATTTTTATAAAAATTATGCATAAAAAAATTTTCATTCAAAGCATAAAAAGAGGACTTCCTACCATATTCTAGGAATTATCATCCTAGACTAATTGAAAGAATTTCATTATAATCATAGAGAAATTGAATTTTTATATTATGCATAAAGAATAAGTTTTTATATCAAAAGTGTTACTTTTATCATTTTTATTTACATGCATAGAAGTATGCATAATGGATAAATTTTTATATCAAAAGTGTTACTTTTATCATTTTTATTTACATGCATAGAAGTATGCATAATGGATAAATTTTTATATCAAAAGTGTTACTTTTAGCATAATTGAATTTCATGCATAGAGGTATGCATAAGAGATGAATATTTTATTATAAAAGTGTTACTTTTACAATAATTAAAATTCATGCATAGAGGTATGCATAAGAGATGAATATTTTATTATAAAAGTGTTACTTTTAACATAATTGAATTTCATGCATAGAGGTATGCATAAGAGATGATTATTTTATTATAAAAGTGTTACTTTTAGCATAATTGAATTTCATGCATAGAAGTATGCATAAAAGATATGGGAAGTGATAAGATATGATAAGATGCATATAAGATGAGTTAAGATGTGATAAGATGTGTATGGGATGAGATAAGAAGTGTATGAGATGAGATAAGATGTATATGGGTTGTGATAGGGTGAGAATGGATGTGATATAAAAGATTAGATATGAAGGCATATGGGGTTATATGAAGGGGAATGTGAAAATGGATGTATGTATGTGGATGTGTGGATGTGGAGATGGGAGTGTGGATGTATGCATGTGAAAATGGATGTATGCATGAAGATGTATATGCATAGATGTGAATGTGAATGTAGATGTGGTTGTATAGATGTGAATGTGGAACGTGGATGTGGATGTATGTATGTATGTGGATGTAGATGTGTATGAATAGATGTGAATGGGAATGTGGATGTGGATATATGTGAATGTGGATGTAGATGTGGATGTATAGATGTGAATGTGGAATGTGGATGTGGATGTATGTATGTATTTGGATGTAGATGTGGATGTATAGATGTGAATGTGGCATGTGGATGTGGATGTATGTATGTATGTGGATATGGATGTATGAATGAGGACGTGATAGTGGATGTATGTATGTGGATATGGATGTATGAATGAGGACGTGATAGTGGATGTATGCATGTGGATGTAGATATGGATGTAGATGTGGATGTATAGATGTGAATGGGAATGTGGATGTGGATGTATGTATGTATGTGGATATGGATGTATGAATGAGAACGTGATAGTGGATGTATGCATGTGGATGTGGATGTATGAATGAGGACGTGATAGTGGATGTATGCATGTGGATGTGGATGTATGGATGTGGATATGGATGTGTATGTATGAATGTGGATATGGGATGTGGATGTATAAATGAGGATGTGAAAATGGAGGTAAACATGTAGATGTGGATGTATGGATGTGAATGTGGATGTGGATGTGGATGTGAATATATGATATGTGATGTGAAGGAATCTGAAGTGAAGAGATGGAAAATGATGTGATTGGATGAGTACACATATAAATGGAATGAGGAATAAGTAATGTGGATTATATGAGGGATAATGTGGAAAAATTAGAGTTAATATAGAAATTGTAATTGTAAACTGTTTGTAAATGGCTATTTTATGTCAAGAATGCTGGGAAAGCATTTTGACCGTCTTGTGATTAAGGTCGTGGAGACCTAACTGATAAAGTTGCAACTGCTGACGGAGAGTCAATGGAGGACGTCTCGCGTAGCAAGGTCGGCCGAGGTCTTGACCAGCCTCGGTTCGATTAAAATGGTGAGCTTCCGGTACGGTGGATGAGGGACCAAGGAAGCGGCCTATGAGTGAAGCGCTAGCTCACCTGCGAAGGATCCTAGAGGGTGCTGACCATACGGTGCTCGGGCTCTGGGTCGCCTAGGATACCCACGCGTGCGTCGAGGAAGATATTGGAACAAGGAGTAAGAGTTGTTTTGTGAAACCGGGCATGGATCTGGTTGACTGACCTTGCTGGTCCTCAACGGATGAGTCCATGGTTCTTTTATATGGATCTGTTGGTTGATCTTGCTGATCTTCAACGAGAGTCCATCTTGATAAGTGATTATATTGCCGAGTATTATGGGCTAGGAACTATGGAAACGGCCTCTGTGTGGACAGGTGGTGAGCGTTCTAGTTGCCAATGATGCCATAGATACTCTGATGAAGGAATGATGGGAAATTATGAATCAACCGGATAAATTGGAAGATTGTGATCAGTGGTACTATGGTTTCATTAAAGGATTGTTTTAAAGTTAGCTGATGCTAAGAAAAAGGCAATTTCATATTGGGTGTGTAAGTGGTGTGGCTAGTTTTATGTTTGCATGAACTTCCGGCTAGGGGGCCTTGGAACTCTTTTCCTTGGTACCCGGGACAAAACCTAACCAAATTCCAAATTGGATCCCATCACTACAGTGGTTGGGCGGTTGGCTAACCCATGGGATCGGATGGGGTTAGGCTGGACTGATGGATCCGTAAATCGAGATTTAATTTCTATTATTACGATAGATGAAGTAAATCCCGGATAGAAATTGTTCTATGGATAGGAATCAACGGCTGTGCCTCTTGATGGGGAAAAAAGCGTTGATCCCAATGATCCAAGTGCAAGTTTCTTCCTTGATTTGACCAAGTACCGTTAAAGGTGCAGTCAGATCAGTTGATCCGTAATGATCTTGACTACGTTAGAGTAAGGAGTTATCCTGGTGGAATCGCCCATGCTTTCCGGGTAAAGGAAGTTTTTCCGGTTTCGGTTTTGGACAAACCGACGGATTAGTCTCTTGTCCGGATATCCGTGGGCGAGGCCCCGAGTGTGAGACCCCTACCCGCGCATGATGTGTTACTTCCGCTGCCAGTATCGTGAATCCGTTGCTCGGTGGGAACAGGGATCTTACACAACATGCGAGTTGTGTCAAACAGGCATTTGAGAGACCCAGAATAGAATCCATGTGCACTTCTGTACACTACATGCATTCATGATGCGTGTGTTTGATCGTTTGCTCAAGTGTCACATAGATTATGCATTTACCATGCAAGGCAAAGAACGACAAGAAGAAGCTCTTCATAAAGTAGAGTAACTACTCAACTCAATTGGGTGCCATGGTGGCAATGTGTAGATTACTGTTAACAAAAAGACATCTGGCTTGAATCATGAGGTTACACAAAAAGCGTCCATGAGTGGAAATAAAGCAAGACATTTTCTGGAGAAGCCAGAAAATGCAAAGGACTCAACCAAGCCTTAGAACTTGTGGAAGGATTTATGTAAATGTACAACATTTGACTGCACCAATTCAAGCCTTGTAATTCTACGTGAGAAGGCTTGGTCAGACTTCAATAAGATGGTGAAACTTTTGACCAAAAACAGGACAACCAAAGAGGAGCGACAAAAATTTTAAGACGAGATTTTTAATTTTATGAAGTCCATGGTGATACATGGGGTGAAACCAACATTACGCACTACATGGTAAACACATTTGCTCCTTCCTACTGGATATTAAGAAATGAGTATGAATAACTACGGACTCTGTCTTAATTTTTGTGCAGCACATTCTTTATGCTCATGGTGCATACTTCATGAATGAGTATGGTTCTCTGGACATGTGG
The DNA here is from genome assembly GCF_041138505.1 of Cibotium barometz. Taxonomy (NCBI): domain Eukaryota; kingdom Viridiplantae; phylum Streptophyta; class Polypodiopsida; order Cyatheales; family Cibotiaceae; genus Cibotium; species Cibotium barometz. The sequence continues at coordinate 48,141,533 of NC_141060.1, forward strand.
AACACACAAGGAATGGAGAAATCTCACTATCAAGCTAGAGGAGTATATTTTAAAAACACCCGCATGGAGGAGGGAAGACTCGTACAAATTACCTCAAGGAGATGTTTAATTAGTTTTACAGATACACTTTTGGGTGAAAATTATCCATGGAAGGGGCACGTATGAGTAATCTAGCAAGGGTAGTAGGAAATAATGCCAAGCAGAGAAGATCACTAAAGTGGAAAGTTGGCATAGGACCAGTACGTCATGTAGCGTGGAGATCTTCATCACGAAGATGCATAGGACCTGTACGTCATGTAGCATGGAGATCTTCACGAAGATGCATAGGAAGAATTTGGAAGTAGAAACAACACTTTGAAGTTGAAAGTATTTTGAATAAAGTTGTAAACATTTTTGACTTAGGAAGTAGACAACATTTAGAAGAAAGTTGTAAAGCTTTTTGACTTGAAAATAAAAAATAATTGCACCATTCCATTATATTGAAGATTTACAGCAGTGAAAATATTTATAATGAAAAAGTCTCTTCTCTTCTTGCTCCCCCTCTTCGGTAGGCATTTTCCCTCTATAACACAAAAACCTCTTACGACGACTATAGCCCTTGAGTGACTTTACATCCTCCACTCCTGCACCTAGGGCATAGCTTGAATAACATAGGAAATAACTTGCTCGAGAAGGCCAAAAACCAAGGCCGTATCCAAAGATATGGATGGCAGCACACTTCTCTATAAGCATGAGTTTATGTATATTATAAGGTATAAATGCATACCCTGTATACCTAGATAGGGCTTTCAGTGTAAGGAGTGGAATCTCTGCATCCTTGGAGTACTTGCTATGATATATAATAAATATATTTTTGTCGATAGAAGAGGTGTAGTGTGCAAGAGTGGCATCTTGCCCAACTCTTGCACGACCAGCACCACCTCGTCCAAGAAATTCATCGGCGTCGTCAAGCTCTATCTACATTGACAAAGAACCAAGAGGGAACAAACTAAAGTAAGAAATAATTCAAACAGACTGAAGCAATAAGAATTAAACCAGATAAACTAAAGCAATAAGAATTAAACCAGACAAACTTAAGCAATAATTTACCTTCTAGTTCTCATCCTCCTCCAACTTGGCTGCATCCCAAAGGTTGATGAAGCCCTCTTCGTTTTATTGGTCAAGTTCGGGAGGAAGTTCCTTGCCAAACTCAGAAATGCCCATATCCTGCTGAAGGGCTTGAAATTCTTCCTCTGAAGGAAGAGAAGCTTCATTCTCCTTGGTTTTTTTAAAGCACAAGGACATTGCTTCTGGGGCCTCTATGAAGTTTTCTGTCACTTCCCTGTCCAATGCGAGAAATTCATCCTTATGCTCATTCTCTACATCAAGAACACCAGACGCAGCTTCACAACCGTCTGCTATTATAGCAAGACAGTAATCCTCCCTAAAATTGTAGAGTTTTTGAATGTGGGAGAGGAGGAGGTAATACTTCCCATTAATTAGGAAGAACGGTAGCCCAGGGATGACAAAATTGGACGTCAATCGCTCCCCATGGACGGATGATGTTCCTTCATCAATGACGGTGGAGGCCTTAAACTCTGCCACATCAAAATTTGTGCTGAGGAGTTCCTCCTCCTTCTCGGACACAAGGTCCAGAACCTCTTCTTCTACAGACTGAGCACTTGAAATAAAGGACTCTTCTTCTGATTTATCAGTCCTTGAGCTCCTCCTTTGTGAAATCCTCTTTATCAGTATATGAAGAAAGAGGTAGGCAACAAACCCAAAATAATATTCTAGCAACCTGCATTTCTTGCCATGCATTGGGCACATGTCAACACATATCTTGATACATTGATCATCTGAGTAAGTGTCCCACGTCTTCGACATGCTTTCATTCTGAGACAAGGTGACTGCAAAGCTTGACATGTGGACATACATAATTGACCCTTTTGAGATAGTTCCTCCACCGACCAACCTGCAATACTTTGTCCACTCTCCCTCCAGCAATGTCGTTGTTATGTCCTTGATAATATCCTCCAAACTGAAAGGAACGTTGAACATAGGCTCTACATGGGAAAGGGATTTCTCCTGCCCAGCCCTCCTCAACATATCAAAGAGATGCTTTGAGGCCCTGGGCTCATCCTTAAATTCCTCCAGCAAATAAATCATCCACGTCATTTGCAGCATTCTACAAGTGAGAACTCTTAACCTCCATCGGTGCTGTGATCTGGCTAAAAACTGTTCACCGTGCGATAAGGGGAAAGCAAAGGAGGGTGAATGTAGCTATCACACCATGGATGGCATGGGCCGTACTCGCATCGTTGACGGTATGGAAGGCGAGAAATTTTTGAGCACAGAGAAAAGCACAGAAAAGAAAGACTCGCACCGTGGGGCCGACGGTATGGAAATTATCAAAAGACATCTTTATATAGGTCAAATAATAGGGTTGATGTCACATGATTTAGGATCAAACGTCACGTGTGGTTGGGCTTACGTCATCATCCATTCACGAATTGCCACTTGTAGGGCTGACGTTATCGACGTCATGATTGCGTTTTGCTCTATAAAAAGGAGGAAAATTTTTTTTCCACGCTTTTTTTCCAGTCTTTTTTTCCTCGCTTTTTTTCCATTGCGTTTCTCCACGCTTTGCTCCTGCAGATCACCAGATAGCTCAATCCTTCCATACTAGCCCCTAAATCCCAGCCCTTGTAGGTTTTTTGCTCTCTTCGTTCACACCGCGATATGGCATTCTCCAACTTTTGGAATCGTCATATCGCTACGTGGACGGTTTGGGTTAATTTTATTGCCACATTATTGTTTTGTTCACCACGCGATATTTATATTGGTCCACATTGTTTCGTTCATCACTGCGCAATATGGCCATTCTCCAACTTTATATTGTTTCGTTCACTGTGCGATATGGCCATTCTCCAACTTTTGGAATCGTCATATGGCTCCGTGGATGGTTTGGGTTAATTTTATTGCCACATTATTGTTTCGTTCACCGTGTGATATTTATATTGGTCCACATTTGGATTCACCATATCGCGCGGTGGATGGTTGTCAACTGATTTTTGGCTACTTATTCTACCTTCTCTTTTCTAGTACTCCCATGGCCCACACGAGACAGGCTGTAGGAGAGTTTCAGTGCACCAGCACCAGATCTAGCACCAAATCCAGCGCCGGTTCCAGATCTTCCAGAAGACGTTCTAAAGGATCTCACCAAGAAGCGAACTTGTGATCCCTGAGGTCAAACCCAGCACCAGCAGGTTCCAGATCTAGCACCAAATCCAGCGCCGGTTCCAGATCTTCCAGAAGACGTTCTAAAGGACCTCACCAAGAAGCGAACTTGTGATCCCTGAGGTCAAACCCAGCACCAGCAGGAATATTTCAAAGGCCTGGGTCTCTTTGCAGAGGCAAAGGAAAATGTTTGCGGAGATAAGGAAGGCAGAGGCGGCTATGAATCTCCTCATCCCCAAAGCTCCTTTCTTGAGGATTGTCAGATCTATTAGCGACAGAATAAAGATGAAAGGTTACTTTAAATGGTAGAGTAGTGCCATTGCATGTCTTCAAGAGTCATGCGAGGACTTCCTTATAGACTTATTGAATGATAGTAACATTTGTGCTGCCCATGCCAAGAGGGTCACACAATGGACAAGGACATGACAGTAGTAAGCCGAGTTAGGTATAGGTATGATAAGTTCATGCAACCTCTACCATTCAAGGATAGGAAGGCAGCAGAAATCCTCTCCATTCCTCTTGCTTTGAAGAGGAAGAGGGCTGCCGAGAGACAATGTGGTGATTGAAGAGGTGACAACACCAGGTCCACAAAGTTGGAAGAGGCTGGTAAAGGGGGTGGATTTGAAGGGAAAGGAGACAGTTTTAGAAGAGAATGTGGTTAGGGATGAATTGGCAGAAAACCTTCTGAAGTTGGAGACAGAGAATAATGACAAACTTAAGGCGGTGCCTAGTCAAATCATATGCAACGTCTCGTACACCGCCGCGAGCAGGAGGAGTACCTCCATATCGCTCCAACGGATGTTTATATGCTCGTTGAAAAGAATAGGGAGATCAATGACATTATTGTGCTTACTTGTTTAAGGTGTGTACTCTTCGCCTTTTTTTTGAATGCTTCCTTATTTTGATTTCTTTTTCCCTTTCCTAATGTTTTTAATTCAATCTGCAGGACACTATTAAAAGAGCTTTTACCAGACTAGGCAGCAAAGCAAGTATATATTTGTGATCCTTTGGTATCAACTATCCTAATTAACCTGTTGAGGTTTGAAGAGGACCTTGCTCTCCTAATTTCCAGGGAGTTAGTCTGGGTACCTGCTTTGTTGTACTGCCATATGTAGAGAAGTATGTATTTTCTTTGGATTTCAAGCTGTTGATGGAATTTAAATTATTAGTTGCCTATGTTAGGTTTCTTATATTTTTTGTTTACTTTCTCAATTTCAGAGGGCACTGGTCTGCTTGTTTAATTAATGTGGTGAAATGCCGAACAATTTTTATGAATAGCCTTCTCGGAATGCACGGACAGTCTAAATTGTAAGTCATTATACTTTATATCGTTTCCTTCTTGCTTCCTAATTGTTGATTGTAAGTCATTCTTACTTTATATCGTTGCCTGTAGGGCATGTAAGAGGGCGGTTGCATTGATTGAAACTCTATGTCTTGAATTGCAAAAGGATATAGAGTGGAAATTTCTCAACCAACCCGTTCCTATGCAAAAGGATTCGCACTCTTGTGGCTGGCACATAGTCGCAAATGTATGGAAGTTCCTCCTTTCCAAGTACACTAATTTTGATAGCCATGTAAGTTTCTTGTGTCATTGTAATATAATTTCTCTATGTTCATTTCATGAGATATCCCGCATTATTTTAATTGACTTTTATGTTGTTTTGCAATTTGCTCAGACGAGTTCTGGCTATGGAGTGTGCGGGCAAAGGCAAAAAGCATTATCCTCAACAATGGAATTACGTGTGATAACCCCGACTCGCCACTTCCACCAATTACTGGCAGCATTAGTGCATCAAAGAAGAGAAAAAAGATGCTGTTTCGTTCTCCTAGATGAAGATTGCAATTACGTGTGATAACCCTGACTCGCCACTTCCACCAATTGCTTCTGGCAGCATTAGTGCATCAAAGAAGAGAAAAAAGATGCTGTTTTGTTCTCCTATGAAGCATTTCAGCTTTGAACAAGGAGTCCCTGAGAAGGGAAGCAAGGGAAAGGCAAAGAGGAAGCTTCCATTTGCAGGAAAGGGCAAGGACAAGGCAGGCAAGGTGCTAACAACAAAGGAGACAGAGCCAAAGGCTAAGTCAAAGGAGGAGGCCAAGGCTGAGGCTGCAGAGCCCGAAACCGCTTAGAGGCATTTTGTATATGTCCAGAGCCAAAGCGTTTTAAAGATTCTGTATTTTTATTGAGCTCGGCTCATTTTTGTATAAACATTCTGTATTTTTACTGAGCCCTACTCATTTTTGTATTTTATGAGTACTGTGCTTTGCCATAATAAAATACATTGTTGAGAATTTTTATTCTCATAACTTATCTTTGGTTAAAACTAAATTTTAAAGACGTTTTGCTTCAAAATCATTATGATTACTTTGTAAACACATGTCCATGTAGAAATTTTTCATCACATTAGTCATTGCTAAGATACAACAGTTCAGTACAAGTCTTACAATGACTTCTATTGGGCCTAAGTCCCTCGATACAAGACCTATCTAATTCTGCACAACAGATTTTTCCTTAGTCTCCTTCTCTGGGTTGTTCATCTGAAGAATTCTTTGATGCACCTCTTTGGCTTCATCTATCAATTTGTCTACATCTTCAAGGTCTTTCTTGAAGCTTTCAGATATCTGGATAGGTTGATCATATGTATCCCCAAAACAGAGGAATAGGAGTCATCATCAGAAGAAACAGTTGAAATAGTTGGCCTAGAAACCTTGCTAGGAACAGTCCTCTCATTAGAAGAATTTGCATCCATGGGCGGCTTTTGTATAGAGCTTATAAGTTGTAAGATATTATGTTCTCAATTCCCTTAGTTGGTCTTTATATACTATTTTGGATGGACTCCAAAACCATCGACATAAAAAAACCATGTGCTGTAAATCTGTGCGCCACTAAACCATGTGCTGTAAATCTGTGTGCCACTAAACCATTTTGGAATAGGAACCCTAGTACCTACACTGAGCTAACCATTAATGTGCACATACAAGATAGCTTTAAAGTAAATTTGTTGAGCTATATTATAACTTTAATATAAAAATCTAACAAGAATTCTAAATTCATAGCTGTTACAAGATAAAAATTCATTGCTCTGAACACTTTTTTGAGGGCAAGGACTTTAAAAAATTAATATACTTGAAGTAGCTTCAAAATTCACAAAATTCAAAATCCTATTAACTGAGCGATATACCATCAACATCCCAATCGCGGGATCTACCAAGGTCTTTGGCTCTAGTTGTTTTCGAATCTTCCTATTGTTCACCTTGAATTGTGCTATGCTAATATCCTCACCTCCCACGATATTGAGATGCTCTCTAATATTTAGGAGGCTCCAATGTCTACTTGCACCTACAACTTCCACTGCACCACTGGGCAACCGAACGCATATGTGAGGAAAAACAACTTGTTCATCTCCCTGCACCCAACAACTATTCTTTTTCATCCACCGCTCGTAATAGAAGCGTATGTATAGTGTGGCATGAGCTTTGAGATACCAAAATGAGACACTAGATTCTACTATATTGCACTTGAATGTGTCATCCTTATGTATCCCTACTACAGTCCTCCAGTGGTCTCCAAGAAAGGCTACCATGTTATCACCTAATACCTTCTTGCACACAAACATGGTATAGGTGTTTTTGAGAAACAAAATTGATCGAACATCCTGGCAAAAAGATGTATTGGGCATACCCAACTAAGATCCACAGATCGAGAGGGCTTTGCAAACTTCAAAGACCCTTGGATATCACAAAGCATCTTTGATTTCATGACCATTACAGTCCAAGCATATGGAATTGGCCATTCTACATAGGGGTGGAGATGTGATCCACAGATCGAGAGGGCTTTGCAAACTTCAAAGACCCTTGGATATCACAAAGCATCTTTGATTTCATGACCATTACAGTTCAAGCATCTGGAATTGGCCATTCTACATAGGGGTGGAGATGTGATCATCTATAGCTTACCAAACCCACCATCCGGGGCTTTGACACCAGATAGGAGTGCCGATAAAAGAAGACCTTTTCCTTAAGAAGTTCTGCACTTGTTTTACAAGAAAACATTGCCTCACCAAAGTTTGCATGCAATGCTTGAAATGTTATGGTGGTAAGGCTTTCCAATGGCTGATCGTCTACCATGTTTGAAGGAAAAATATCTGTAAACAAGAAATAAGTTCACCTAGATTGAAACATCTCTGTCATAAAATCTCACATGCCCCTTTCTACCCGCGATACTTACAATTGCATGGAAATCGAGTTTGTTGGCGAAGATGGATATCTCGTGTGTAAACATGTTGTACCATGGCCACTAGTTTTCCTTCTTGAAGCCTTGTAAATGACCTTTCCAATGGTGCTCCAGTACATTTTGCCGTCGAACTCGATGAGGCCCGATTTTACAGCAGGCTTTAGATAAACCCAAGCGCTCTTACGAAATGCCTCTCCCACCCAAGCACCATCATCGTCCTTCTTTTTGTGGAGGGATATCTCCTCAATCTCGTCTTTTGGTCTTCTTGGTGCGGCCATATCTTCTTGGAAGCTAGAGTAGAAAGGTTAGGGTTAGAGTAAAAAGGAAAGAGATCAAAGATGATGTGCAGACTAGGGTTTTACGGGATCCTTGAAGATGAAAGTGATGGAGCTCTGAGAAGGCCCAGGGAGATTAAGATGGAGGAGAAAGTTTAGGGTTTTGGGCTTTGATGGTTTCATTAGGGAAAATGAGATAGAGATGGAAGAGAAAGGGAGGAAGAGAAAGGGAAAGCGGACTTGAAAATAAAATTTTTGACTACAATGAAATTTGAGATGGGTTTTTGGGGGAAAAAGTGAGTTTTAGGGGGATCTCAAAAATTTCAAAATTTTAAGGACTTTTTGAGCCAGGAAAAATGGTGGGACCATACCTACCCTAAACTCCCTACTTTTTTAAAGGGACAAGTGTAATTATTAGTACAAAAAGCCTAGTCCCCCTCCCTATAGCCTAGTCTCCCTCCCTATATTCAAAGGAGACCAAATGTGGACAATCCTCTATTCCTATTGGTCCGTTGTGCTAATTACTTTCATTAGTAAAAGGCCCAAAATATGTTCAAATGTCTCCTAATGATTATGAAAATCTTAGCAATATATAATTGGCCAGGAACCCAATTTTCCATGCGTAGACAAAGCACAATGAGGTACATTACCACTTCATCAGGGAGAGAGTCTTGGCTGGCGACATCGACTTGGCCTACGTTGTAAGATTCCTCCCCAGCCCCTCAAGATGTCCAGTTTCTTCCCCTGTAATCAATCCCCTTTTCAGAATAATAAAAGATCTTGTTTCTACCTGTTTTGGCCTAGAGAGAGAAAATATTCTAGAGAGAGGTAATTCAGTTTTTAGATATCTTTGGATGGAAAAATATCCTTTCTTATTAAAATAAATTACCCCGAAACAGAAGTTCAAAAAGAAATTCCTAAGGTGCATTAGAAATAAATTATAATTTACTCAAAAGACCTTAGCCTAAGGGTCCAGATTTTCTGAAAATTTTAGATTAAGGTTCTGATGGACCAGTAAGATTAATCCAAATGTAAGGAGAGGAGATAAATTGAAGAATAAAAGAGAAAACTCCCAAAAATGAGTAAATGCTCACATAAGATGAAGAGTGGACTAAGGACCAAAGAAAACATTAAAAAATTGAATTTTTGACACCTCTGTGAGATCCCACTGTCCCCTATGCGCACCGGATTCCCGGATGGTAGCAGCGGAAGTAGCTTCCTCTTGCGCGGGGCAGGGTTTCTCACTCGGGGCCTCGCCCTCGAATGTCCGGGCACAAGACTAAGCTGGTGGTCATTCCGAAAACCGAAATCGGGAGAATTTTCCCTACCCGAAAAATGGGGACGATTCCACCATTTTTATTTTCTAAACGAATTTCTCTAATGAGGTCAAGATACAGAACTAACCTTCAACTGATTAAATTAGATAGAAGGGAAACTATTACAGATTTAACTTGAAGGAATCAACGGTTTTTTCCTAATTGAATCAGGCACAGCCGTTGATCTATTCATCAGAGAAGTCTTCAAGATTTTAATTAACTACTCGAGTTCTAAGCGTAATCCTATTGATCAATTTTATTATTAAAATTCTACTGATTCCAGCCTAACCCCATCTGGCCCATGGGTTCCAACCAGTGGAATTGGTAGAACCATACAAGTACTCACCCACCCCGGTTGAATGCATTTCTTAACTTTTGCTTTAGAATACAGATACGCACACACTCCTCTTTAAACTTTAACTTTTAAAACAATCCATTGATAAACAATTATTGGTTACAGATGTCATAACTCAAAATTTCCATTCAATCCTTGTTTCTCACAAAACAGTATCACTTTGGACTCTCCGTTGAGACCAGGAGGTCAACAACGAGATCTAGTAATAGATTACAATAATTTTCTCATCATCATACGTATATATATCTTCCACAACATACGCATGGGTGTCCTAAGCACCGCGAGCCCGTGCATCGCCTGGTCAAAACCCTCCAGGATCCTCCTTAGGTGTCCTGGCACTTCACTCAGGGACCACTTCGTCGCCCTCGCCCATCGTACCGGAAGCACACCATTTTTCACCATACCCAGGCTGGTTAAGACCTGGGTAGGTTTTTGCCACGTGAGCCGTCCTTTGAACACTCCCCGCCAGCTGTTGCAACCGAACATCCCTTAGAAAAACACATATACCAAATGCTCCCTCCAAACATTCTGGCGTAAGACAGTCCTTTAAGAAAATAAGGTTTTTAATATGCAAGTTTTCAGTTTTGATTTTCTTTTGAATACAATGAGTATATCTTAATTCCGTATCCCAAGACTTCTAGATCACAGGTCTAGATTTCCAAGCAGAATTCCTCGAATTCTGTAATGTTGATCCTCAGATCAAAATCAAAGGTCTCAATTTAATTTTAGATTCAGTGGGTGATTTGATTGAATTTTCCTGAATTGGTCACATCGTCTTTTCTTGAAACTGACGAAGGAGATTAAGTCGTGGTCAAAGTCTGATTCAGGGTTTGAGTCTGGAAAGGTTCTCCCTGAACTATCTTTCTCGAAGGGTAATATTTCAATTACTACTTTACTGAATTTCATTCATTGAGTATCTTGCTTAACTGAATTCAAAACTAAACACGTATTCCTATGAGAAAAAAATTAATCATTTATCTAAAATTCCGACTTCGATAGATCTTCTGAATTTTCTTATTACCATCCTAGAGAATATGAAACAGTAGAATTTTCCTTCACAAAGTATTTACTTATTCATTTACCAATATTCATGGGATTTAAACAATGATTAAAGAGAACTCTCATTTTGATATAAAAAAATTTATGTATGCATCTATTATGTATGCATCTATTTATGCATAAAATCCAACTTCTATGGAAATAACACTTTTATATAAAAGAAAATCCTTTTATGTATCTATTTGTGCATAAAAATCAATTTTGATGAAACTAACACTTTCCAACTTCTATGGAAATAACGCTTTTATATAAAAGAAAATCCTTTTATGCATCTATTTGTGCATAAAAATCAATTTTGATGAAACTAACACTTTTATAATAAAAAAATTCTTTTATGCATCTATTTATGCATAAAAATCAATATTGATGAAAGTAACACTTTTATAATAAAAAAAAATCTTTTATGCATCTATTTATGCATAAAAATCAATATTGATGAAAGTAACACTTTTATAATAAAAAAATTCTTTTATGCATCTATTTATGCATAAAAATCAATATTGATGAAAGTAACACTTTTATAATAAAAAAATTCTTTTATGCATCTATTTATGCATAAAAATCAATATTGATGAAAGTAACGCTTTTATAAAAAAAAATCTTTTATGCATCTATTTATGCGTAAAAATCAATATTGATAAAAGTAACACTTTTATAATAATAATAAAAACGTTTATGCATCTATTTATGCATAAAAATCAATATTGATGAAAGTAACACTTTTATAATAAAAAAATTCTTTTATGCATCTATTTATGCATAAAAATCAATATTGATGAAAGTAACACTTTTATGATAAAAAAAATCTTTTATGCATCTATTTATGCATAAAAATCAATATTGATGAAAGTAACACTTTTATGATTAAAAAAATCTTTTATACATCTATTTATGCATAAAAATCAATATTGATGAAAGTAACACTTTTATGAAAAAAATTCTTTTATGCATCTATTTATGCATAAAAATCAATATTGATGAAAGTAACACTTTTATGATAAAAAAATTCTTTTATGTATCTATTTATGCATAAAAATCAATATTGATGAAAGTAACACTTTTATAATAAAAAAAATTCTTTTATGCATCTTTCTATGCATAGAATTTAAATCTAATGAAAATCACTCTTTTATAAAAAAAAAACCAATATGTATCTTTCTATGCATAGAATTTAATTTTAATGGAAATAACACTTTTATAATAAAAATATTTCTACTATGCATTTTTCTATGCTTAGAATGAAAATAACACTTTTAGAATACACAAATGGTGGGGATTACTCTTTTTGAATAATAAAAGATAAAACTTATTTCACAAAATTTAAGAAAATTTTGCCATAATCTCCTTTGTATGGCTGAAAAGTTTTCAAATTTTCCTATCCTTAAGTCACTTAAAAATTATCCCCAAATGGTTTAAAGCATTCTAAACTAATCAAATTCCACTTTTAAAAGAGAAATAATATGAAAAGTTTAATTCTAACAATTAGATTACTTATCTAGGATAAAGAAAGGTTGAATTTAAGAATGAGAGAGGGGGAAAGCCTTTCCAACAAGGCATCGCATCATTTTATATTTCAAGAAAATAAAAATTAGAAAATCATAAAAAAAAGAATAAAGAAAAAGTAAGATTTCTAGCTTACATGAATTTCTTTGGCTTGATGGTTTGAGGGATCTACTCTTGTTTGCAACAAGAGTGGCCATCAATTCTTTAGAAGAGGGAATGGTCAAAAACTAATGAATTATTAAGAAATTCACAATTTTTGGCTCTGGGGAGGAGTAGAGTAATAGTGCATAAAAAACTATTAAGTTTCTACAAAGGGGGAGGCTTCTATTTATAGGAAAAAGTGAGCTTCTAACCAAGCAAACTGATTCTAGAATTTTTTAAATCAGTTTGGTCAAATTTTGACCATTTTTGGGTCAGTTTAGCTTACTTTTTAGAACTAGACTTGAATTAAGAGAGAGGAGAGATGAAATATCTCAATATTTGAGAATTTAAAACTCCACCACACATGTGAAATAGGCGCCTTCTTCATGAGGGGGAATCCTCACTCTGAGGTGTCAAAAATTTATTTTTTTAGTATTTCCTTTGGTCCTTAGTCCACTCTTCATCTTATGTGAGTATTTACTCATTTTTGGGGGGATTTTCTTTATTTCTTCTATTTATCTCCTCCCTACATTTGGATGAATCTGATTGGCCCCTCAGAACCTTAATTTAAAATTTTTCAAAAATCTGGACCCCTAGGATAAGGCCTTTTGAACAGATTATAATTGATTTCTAATGCACCTTCTGAAAATCTTTTTGAACTTCTATTTCGGGGGAATTTATTTTAATAAGAAGAGATATTTTTCTATCAAAAAATATCTAAAATCTGAATAATCTCTCTCTAGAATATTTTCTCTCTCTAGGCAAAAACAGGTAGAAACAAGATCTTTTATATTTCTGAAAAGGGGTTTGATTTACAGGGGAAGATACTGGACGTCTTGAGGGGCTAGGGAGGAATCTTACAACCTCAGAGTGGGGATCTCCCCTCATGAAGGAAGCGTCTTTTTTCTCATCATTACCTCCCAATTTTAAATTAATTAAATGAGATATTTCATCTCTCCTCTCTCCTATTTCAAGTCTAGTTCCAAAAAGTAAGCTGAACTGACCCAAAAATGGTTAAAAATTGACCAAACTGATCTCGAAAATTCTAGAATCAATTTGCTTGGTTTAAGGCTCACTTTTTCCTATAAATAGAAGCCTCCCCCTTTGTAAAAGCTTAATGGTGTTTATGCACTGTTACTCTACTCCTACCCAAATCCATTTACATTGATTTTTCTTGATAATTCAATTATTTTTGGCTGAATCCTCTCCAAAGTAATTGGTGGCCACTCTTGCTTTAAACAAGAGTAGAACCCTCAATCCCTCAAGCCAAAGGAAAGCTTACAACTCCATGTAAGCTAAATTTTCTTACTTTTTAATTTTAAATCTATGGTTTTCTTGATTTCTTGTTTTATAATTGATTGAAGTAAGTTTTAATGCTATGCCTTCATGAAAAGGCCAACCCCCTTCTCTTCTTTATAATTCAGCCTCTCTTTATCCTAGAATGATTAACAAAATGATTAATTAAACTTTTCTTATTGTTTACTCTCTTGAGTTCTAAAAATTGAGTAGATTAGAGTCCTATACATCTAGATTGGGTTAAGTTGAAATTAGAATAATAAAAATGAGAAATGGTCAGCTATACAAAGGAGGTTATGGTAAAATTTTTCAGAATTATGTGAAAATGAAAGTTTATTTTTATGTTATTCCAAAAGAGTAATACCCACCGTTTGTGCATTCTAAGAGAAATATTCTAATTTACTCCATGTACATATTTACCTATGAATATGCATGGATATCACTGATATTAATTATTAAAATTAATTTCTACGCATACAAAGATGCATAATGAAAATTTTTTATTATAAAAGTGTCATTTTCATTGAATTTAATTTCTATGCATAGAAAGATGCATAATGGAATTTTTTTTATTATAAAAGTGTTATTTTCATTGAATTTAATTTCTATGCATAGAAAGATGCATAATAGAATTTTTTTATTATAAAAGCGTTATTTTCATTGAATTTAATTTCTATGCATAGAAAGATGCATAATGGAATTTTTTATTATAAAAGTGTTATTTTCACTAAATTAATTTCTATGCATAGAAAGATGCATAATGGAAATAGTTTTATTATAAAAGTGTTATTTTTATTGAATTTAATTTCCATGCATAAAAAGATGCATAATGGAAATTTTTTGTATTATAAAAGTGTTATTTTCATTGAATTTAATTTCCATGCATAAAAAGATGCATAATGGAATTTTTTTAATTATAAAAGTGTTATTTTCATTGAATTTAATTTTTATGCATAGAATTTGTTTTTAATTATAAAAATGTTATTTTCATTGAAATTCATTTCTATGCATAGAAAGATGCATAATGGAATTTTTTTTATTATAAAAGTTTCATTGAATTTAATTTCTATGCATAGAAAGATGCATAATGGATTTTTTCAAATAAAAAAGTTATTTTCATTGAATTTAATTTCTATGCATAGAAAGATGCATAATGGAAATTTTTTTATTATAAAAGTGTTATTTTCATTGAATTTAATTCCTATGCATAGAAAGATGCATAATGGAATTTTTATTATTATAAAAGTGGTATTTTCATTGAATTGAATTCCTATGCATGGAAAGATGCATAATCTAATTTTTTTAATTATAAAAGTGTGATTTTCATTGAATTTAATTTCTATGCATAGAAAGATGCATAATGGATTTTTTAAAATTTAAGAGTGTTATTCTTATTAAAATTGATTTTATGCATAAATAGATACATAAAGAAATTCTTTTTATTTTAAAAGTGTTATTCCTATTGAAGTTGATTTTTATGCATAAATAGATGCATAAAGAATTTTTATATCAAAATTAGATTCTCTTTAATTCTATGTTTAATTTCTATGAGTATTTGATAAATGAATAAGTAAATACTCAAAGAGAGAAATTTCTATTGTTTTATATTCACACAGATTGTAAAAAGAAAATTCAAGAAATCTATCGTGATCAAAATATTCAGATAAATGATTAACTTATTCCTCATTGGAATTCATAATTAATTTAGAAATCAGTTAAGTGAAAATTCAAAGAATGAAATTCAGTAAATTAGTAACTGAATTATCAATCCTTTTCGAGATAGATAGTTCAGGAAAAATCTTATCAGACTCGAACCTTGAATTAGACTATGACCAAGACCAAACTCTTTCGTCAGTTTCGAGGAAAGAAGATGTGACCAGTTTAGAAAAATACCCTCAAGTCTCCCGCCAAATCTGAAACTAAGTTTGAGACCCTTCGAATTGATATGTTGATCAAGGTTACAAAATTCGAGGAATTTTGTTATGGAATTTAGAATTACGATCAAGAAGTTTTGGGGATATTGATTCAAGAAATACTCCTTAAATGAAAATCAAACTGAAAACTTGCATAGAAACCCTGTTTTCTTAAAGGACTGTCTTACACCAAAATACTGGAGGGAGCATTTGGTATGTGTTTTTCTAAGGGATATTCTCTGTGATCCATACTCCAGCTGAGTATAAGGGTAAGCCATTTAAGCTTTTGATTGATTCAGGCAGTACTCATTCATTTATTCCCCCAGGATGCTTGCGTAAGCTAGTCTTGGAACAGAAATTAGGGAAACCTATGCAAGTTGAATTGGCCAGTGGGAAGATTCTTTTCACTCACCATGAGACAGATCGTATTCAATTTAATCTAGATGGGAATGTAACTCAATGCCAGTTCAGAGTCTTACCTTTGGGAGTTTTCGACGGAATCCTTGGAATGGATTGGCTCCACTCAAAGCAAGCTGACATTCACTATCACAATGGAACCATTTGTTTCCGTGACCTTCATGGGAAAAAAGTTCAAGAAACTGGAATTTTCGGATCCCTAGATCTGCAATTAGTAAAAGCTTCTAAATTATTGAAAGGACTTAGAAAGAAGCAGCTCATTTATGTTGTTAAAATGAATCCGGTAGACACAAAGTTAAAGGCTAAAGAACCAGAATGGTTAAGTGAGTATGATGATTTATTCCCAACAGAGCTAACTGAGATGCCTCCGATTCGGGAAGTAGATCTTGTGATAGAATTGACCCTAGGAGCTCAGCTAGTAGCCCAACGCACGTACAAAATGCCAGTCCCTAAAGCCATTGAACTCAAGGAACAACTTAGGCAGCTGTTAGAACAAGGGTTTGTAAGACCAAGTGTTTCACCGTGGGGAGCGCCAGTTCTCTTTCAGAAAAAGAAGGATGGAACGTTAAGACCATGTGTGGATTACAGAGGTCTCAATCAGCTGGACAGTTAAGAATAAGTATCCTATCCCCAGAATTGATGAGCTTCTGGATAGGCTAAATGGAGCCTAGATCTTTACAAAGATAGATCTCAAATTAGGGTATTACCAGATCAGGACTAATGATCAAGATATCCCAAAGACAACCATCAATACTCGCTATGGGCACTATGAATTTACAGTCATGTCGTTTAGATTGACAAATGCCCCAGCTACATTCAATCGCCTAATGCAAGACATTCTCAGAGAATACTTGGATGATTTTGTTCTTGTTTTCTTTGATGATATTTTGATTTACTCAAAGAATGCATCTGACCATGAAGCTCATTTTTGAAAAGTTCTTGAGATTCCCAGGAAGCACCAACTCTTTGCGAGCCCTGGGAGTTGTGCTCATGTGCAGGAAGGTCATGCAGTGGCCTATGAATCCCAAAAACTCAGAACGCATGAGAGAAATTATGCTGTCCACCATGACCTGGAGCTACTTTCAATAGTCTATGCCTTGAAGTTGTGGATACATTACCTACTGGGTCACAGATTCACTTTGATGTGACAGATCATCAGAGCTTAAAGTGGATCTTCACTCAAAAGGATCTCAACATGCGCCAAAGAAAGTGGATGTAGACCTTGCAGGAATTTGATTTTAAAATCAAGTACCGCCCAGGTAAAGAAAATGTGGTAGTAGATGCTCTCAGAAGCAGAAAGGCCTCCTTGCTTGCAATCACAGTGGTGTCTAATCCATTGATTAATGAAGCAAGAGAGAAGATCATGCAGGATAGATTTTTTGGCCCTATTGCTACCCTACTTATGCAGGCAAGGAAAACTCCTCACGAGTTGAACCAAGTTCAAGGGTACAGCCTGGATGAAGGAATTATGTATTACAATAGCAGGCTATGCATTCCCAATGATGAGGGAACTAAGGGGGGTCAAATTATGAATGAAGCCCAAGGGTCAAACTAAGGGGGGCTATGCATTCCCAATGATGAGGGAACTAAGGGGGGTCAAATTATGAACTAGCCTTATAGCAGGACATCCAGGTTTCATCAAGACCTACATGTCTTTAAAGAAAAGCTTCTTTTGGCCTGGACTAAAAAAGGATGTACTTAATCATGTACGTCAATGCCTGATATGTCAAAAAGTCAAAGCCGAGAGAGTAAAAATGCCTGGGAAGTTACATTCATTAGACATTCCCCAGATGAAGTGGGAATGTATCAGTATGGATTTTATTACTGGACTACCTTCAGTGCAATCAGATTACAACTCCATCTTCGTAGTAGTTGACATACTAACCAAAGTTGCCCATCTGATTCTAGTGAAAGAAACCTACACTGCAGTGGATGTGGCCAGAGTGTTCCTCAAGGAAATCTTCAGATTGCATGGCCTACCCAGGAGAATAGTAAGTGATCGAGATCCCAAGTTCACGTCAAGATTTTGGACTGCATTTTTCGAAGCAGTAGGAACTTTCTTGGATCTCAGCACAGCTTACCACCCCGAGACCGATGGTCAAACAGAAAGGGTGAGCCAAGTAATCGAAGATATACTTTGGTTATACTCTGGCAGGGAACCCAAGAAGTGGCTAAGCTATCTGCACCTAGTCGAGCTCGCCTATAATGCCTCTTATCATCACCGAAGTATCGGGAGAGCCCTTTCAAAGCTCTGTATGGACAAGACTGCCTAACACCATTAACTTGGTCCGAC
The DNA here is from genome assembly GCF_041138505.1 of Cibotium barometz. Classification (NCBI taxonomy): domain Eukaryota; kingdom Viridiplantae; phylum Streptophyta; class Polypodiopsida; order Cyatheales; family Cibotiaceae; genus Cibotium; species Cibotium barometz. The sequence goes on from NC_141060.1 coordinate 48,159,551, forward strand.
CCATCGAGATGTCCGGATAGATGCTTGACGACATAGAGCAACAGATGCAGTCAATCTGCAAGGATATAAAAGCTGATAGACAAAAGCACTGTGCAGATAAGAAGAGGTGAGACAGAAAATTCGAAGAAGCAGATATGGTCTTCATTTGAGTACGCCCCAAAAGAAGTTTTCTATCTCGTACAAGAAGTTATCCCCCAGATACTGTGGGCCATATCTGATTACAAAGAAAGTAGGTGACTTAGCCTATGAACTTCTTTCGCCTCCTCATCTCAAAGTACATAATGTATTTCATGTTAGCCTACTTAAATAGTATGTACTGAGCCCGAATCATGTGCTTAATGATGAACTCTTAACTTCTTCAACCCAAGGGCTGATGGAACTCCAACCTGAAGAAATCCTTGATGTTCGAGAGAAGGTTCTCAGGAATAGAATTCTAAGAGAATTATTAGTCAAATGGAAGTTCTATCCTTTTGAAAACGTCACCCAAAAGAAAGAAGCCGAACTGATGCGGGATTACCCCAGTTTGCGAGATGAGGACATCTCGCGTTTTTCAAGTGGGAGAGGATGTAAGATTCCTCCCCTTGTAATCAATCCCCTTTTCAGAATAATAAAAGATCTTGTTTCTACCTTTGCCTAGAGAGAGAAAATATTCTAGAGAGAGATAATCCAGCTTTTAGATATCTTTGGATGGAAAAATATCCTTTCTTATTAAAATAAATTCCCTCGAAATAGAAGTTTAAAAAGAAATTCCTAAGGTGCATTAGAAATAAATTATAATCTACTTAAAAGACCTTAGCCTAAGGGTCTAGATTTTCTAAAAAATTTTAGATTAAGGTTCTGATGGACCAATAAGATTAATCCAAATGTAGGGAGGAGATAAATTGAAGAATAAAAGAAAAACCTTCCAAAAATGAGTAAATGCTCACATAAGATGAAGAGTGGACTAAGATGAAGAGTGGACTAAGGACCAAAGAAAACATTAAAAAACTGAATTTTTGACACCTCAGAGTGGGGATCTCCCCTCATGAAGGAGGCACCTCTTTTCTCATCATTATCCCCCAATTTTAAATCAATTAAATGTGATATTCCATCTCTCCTCTCTCCTACTTCAATTCTAGTTTCAAAAAGTAAGCTGAACTGACCCAAAAATGGTCAGAAATTGACCAAACTGATCTGGAAAATTCTAGAATCAGTTTGCTTGGTTTGAGGCTCACTTTTTCCTATAAATAGAATCCTCCCCCTTTGTAGTAAAAGCTTAATGGTGTTTATGCACTGTTACTCTACTCCTACCCAGAGCCATTTACATTGAATTTTCTTGATAATTCAATTGTTTTTTGCTTAATTCTCTCCAAAGTAATTGGTGGCCACTCTTGCTTCAAAAAAGAGTAGAACCCTCAATCCCTCAAGCCAAAGGAAAGCTTACAACTCCATGTAAGCTAAATTTTCTTACTTTTTAATTTTAAATCTACGGTTTTCTTGATTTTCTTGTTTTATAATTGATTGAAGTAAATTCTAATGCTGTGCCTTGATGAAAAGGCCACCCCCTTCTCTTCTTTACAATTCAACCTTTCTTAATCCTAGATTGATTAACAAAAATATTAATTAAACTTTTCTTATTGTTTACTCTCTTGATTTCTGAAAATTGAGTAGATTAGAGTCCCATACATCTAGATTGGGTTAATTTAAGTTGAAATTAGAATGATAAAAATGAGAAATGGTCAGCCATACAAAGGAGGTTATGGTAAAATTTTTCAGAATTTTATGGAAATGAAAGTTTGTTTTTATGTTATTCCAAAAGAGTAACTCCCACCGTTTGTGCATTCTAACAGAAATATTCTAATTTACTCCATGTACATATTCACCTATGAATATGCATGGATATCACTGATATTAATTATTAAAATTAATTTCTATGCATAGAAAGATGCATAATGGAAAATTTTTTATTATAAAAGTGTTATTTTCATTGAATTTAATTTCTATGCATAGAAAGATGCATAATGAAAATTTTTTATTATAAAAGTATCATTTTCATTGAATTTAATTTCTATGCATAGAAAAATGCATAATGAAAATTTTTTACTTATAAAAGTGTTATTTTCACTAAATTCAATTTCTATGGATAGACATATGCATAATGGAAAATTTTTTATTATAAAAGCGTTATTTTCATTGAATTTAATTTCTATGCATAGAAAGATGCATAATGGATTTTTTAAATTATAAAAGTGTTATTTTCATTGAATTTAATTTCTATGCATAGATTTTTTTTAATTATAAAAGTGTTATTTTCATTGAAATTAATTTCTATGCATAGAAAGATGCATAATGGAAATTTTTTATTATAAAAGTGTTATTTTCATTGAAATTAATTTCTATGCATAGAAAGATGCATAATGGAAATTTTTTATTATAAAAGTGTTATTTTCATTGAATTTAATTTCTATGCATAGAAAGATGCATAATGGATTTTTTATTATAAAAGTGTTATTTTCACTAAATTTAATTTCCATGCATAGAAAGATGCATAATGGAATTTTTTTATTATAAAAGTGTTATTTTTATTGAATTTAATTTCTATGCATAGAAAGATGCATAATGAAATTTTTTTTATTATAAAAGTGTTATTTTCATTGAATTGAATTTCTATGCATAGAAAATGTTTTATTATTATAAAAGTGTTATTTTCATTGAAATTAATTTCTATGCATAGAAAGATGCATAATGGAAAATTTTATTATAAAAGTGTTATTTTCATTGAATTTAATTTCTATGCATAGAAGGATGCATAATGGATTTTTTTTATAATAGTGTTATTTTTATTGAATTTAATTTTATGCATAGAAAGACGCATAATCAAATTTTTTTAATTTAAAAGTGTTATTCCTATTAAAATTGATTTTATGCATAAATAGATGCATAAAGAAATTCTTTTTATTTTGAAAGTGTTATTCCCATTGAAGTTGATTTTTATGCATGAATGATGCATAAAATTTTTTATATCAAAAGACCAAGACCAAACTCTTTCGTCAGTTTCGAGGAAAGAAGATGTGACCAGTTTAGAAAAATACCCTCAAGTCTCCATATATACATACATAAATATATATATACTTATATACATACTATATAAATAGATATATATATATTCTTACAGACGTACATATACTAACACATACATACATAAATATATAAATACATACATACATACATATATATGCACATATGTATTTATATACTTATTTATGTATGTATTTATATATATGTGTGTGTGTGTGTGTGTGTGTAGTGCAAGAGAGGGTACCGTTTTACTCATGCCACAAGGGTAGATTTAAACCTTGCGCTTCCCTTCTGAGAGACAAGGGTGATACTGTTGGACTGGACTAAAGCCTAGAAGGCAATCATGAAATGTTTAAGTGAGTGTTGAGGTGATTGGGAAAACATTAGCACTTCTCAGAAACATGCCTTTATGTAATGTTGCATTATATGTGGATGGGCATTCATAAGATTCTCCATGTAGCAACACCTTCTTTGAATTTTTCAAGCAAATGTTTTGTAGATGATGCCACATTGTAAAGAGGAATTCTTTTACACATTCCCAATGCTTAGCAACAAAAGCTTGACATTCTTATGATGCTAAGTATATTATCATGTTCTTCTCGCATTTATCTAAAAGATATTATACTATATTCTATCCTAAATGTTTTGAATTTCCTTGAAATGATACCACACATATTTAATTATTAATGGCCTTTAACCATGCATTACTTCTATTGCATCCCGGCCTAAAGCCCACCAACCTAATTAATACTTTCATGTTCATGAGGCTTTTATATATAGTAATATTGCCAATAATGTGATGTGTGTGGACAATGTGGCATATGAGGAACACATATAGTTATATATAATTAATCCAATAATCAATATTACCATGACACTAATGAATTTTATAAGCAAATATTTAACCTTTGTTACTTAGGTGGTCCTCCAATTAGTCATTTACATCCCATAACAATAATAAACTAATGTGAGCACAAGTTAATTTAAGGATGTTAAAGCATCAAAAATCTTGACTCCATACCTTACTTATGGACTTAATATTTTTCTTAATGATGTTAAAACATAAAAAATATTGACTCCATAGCTTACTTATGGAGTCAATATTTTTCCCAGTATCCATTCCAATCTTTGAGTCTTATAGTAGCCGTAAAGTAATGAGAGCACTAGAAAAGCTAAATGTCACATTAACTTATTTAAGTAATGAGAGCACTAGTCAAGATAAATGTGAAAACTTTTCCCATTATCCATTACCATCTCTGAGTCTTATAGTAACCATAAAGTAATGAGAGAACTAGTCAAGCTAAATGTCACATTAACTTATTTAAGCAATGAGAACTAGTCAAGATAAATGTTAGAGACAATTCCACATTAACTTATTTATTGATTTACTGATATTGGTTAGTGATGAATCTATAGATGATGGTGATATTTATCTTGACATAAATGGATATGGTAGTTTCCTTTTGACTTTCATTCATGATGATTCCTAGTTGTTCCCTTTTTACAAAGCAATGAAGATTTGAAACCCTTAGTATAAACAATAGCTAGGAAAAAGAGAATAAATTTTTTCCCTTAAATTTCCTTTAATATAAAAGATAAGGAGGAAAAATAGAATACAATATTTCCTTGAATTTACAATAAATAATTGTATAAATCACTCTTTTGAAGGAGACCGATTTGTAAACATATAATCTTATGTTGGTTTTAATACTAAATTATGTAGCATGTTGGAATACTTTCAACAAAAAGAAAACTCTACTTTTGAATGCTTAATGTAGCATAGTTTACATGTACTACACTCAATAATGTAGTATATTTTACATACTTTACTTGATTTAATGTAGCATACTTTACATGTCTTGCACTCATTAATGTCGCATTATTTATATGCCTTGCAATCTCACTAATGTGGCATACTTTACGTGTCTTGCTCTATTTCATTTTCATCACATCAATTCAAAAAACAAAATCTAAAAGCAATTTTATAATACCATGTGAAAATTTAGTGTTTTGGAAGGTATTCTAAAAAAGGTTTTTATATCCTTATTCCATCATAAAATAATAAAAAATGTTCGGGCTATATTTCATACTCAATCACATGATGTTGCTATGACTTTTCATACACGTCATCAAGAAAACAAATGTAGAAAAAATATCAAGCATGTTTTGTATAATATTTCTATGACTTTTCATACACATCATCAAGAAAAAAAATATAGAAAAAATATTAAGCACAATTCACATGCACATTTTCACATGTTTGCACTTGCCAATGACATCAAGATGTAAATATTAAGAACATTTAACAAGCACACTTTCACATGTTGTTTGCACTTGAAATGACATCAAGATGTAAATATTTTGGATCTTTATAGAGAACTAATTTAAATTATGGTTATTTGATCACATTTCTTTCATATTACCTAGTGGATACCCATGGCCAAGCCAATTCCGAAGGGAAATTATCCAGAGAACTAATTGAATTATGGTTATTGCATCACATTTCTTTTACATGGCCAAGCCAAAGATAGTTGGGAAGAGGAAATACACATCAAATATTTTAGAATTCTTTTATCATTTTTAAAGATGATTAAAAATAAAGAAACCAAAAAATATATATATTTTTTCTTTCAATATACCACATCGTTCATTTCAAGTAAATTCATTTGAATGTGTAGATTGAATTCATGGCCCAAGGTGGTCACTATTTTAGATGATTGAAAAGAAATAAATTTTAAAAATATATTTTCACTTTCAATATACCTCATTGTTCATTTCAAATAAATTCATTTGAATGTGTAGATTGAATTCATGGCCCAAGGTCGTTACTATGTAAAAACACCATAATGCATGTACATTCAAGGGGTACTTGAATCACCCCCATATATGGCTAGTTATGAATGATATACACCCCACCCCTTACATAAAATATGAAATGAAAAAGGTTTGCATTAAATATAGAGATATTCACTTTTTTTGCCACTTGGGACCTATTTTGTCTCTACCTTGTAATTTCAATACTTTGGTGAAAATGATAATATATTCTCAATTAAAAAAATAACTCCTTATGAAGAACATTTTTTTATAGCTCCACAATAAAAAATAAAATCCCCTTTGTTGAAAACACATGCTATCTTACATATTTGTTTTTACTAACACCCACCCCAAGATTTATTCATGGTCAGACTTTTAGTCCTTTTACCATATATACTAAGAAGAAATCATGCTTTATTTGAAAAAAATATAGTTCACAACACTTTTGGTGAGATAAAGCTATACTTGTCTTCATACCTTAGAAAAACCATTGTATGCTAAAATTGACAAAAAAACTTATAATAATATATTTGAACATGCAAAGTAAAGCATGAAATATTGTTAATGTGTTTCAAGTTTGTTATAGCCCTTAATTAACATGTTTTAAAATGAATAATCCTACACTTTATTCACAAATTTGTCTTGAGACTACCTCTCATAGTTTTCCAAAGCTAAGAAATGTATGAATGTAGAACAAAAAAGAAAATTTTTCCTATTATGTGTTTAATTTATAATAGCTTCCTAAATTTTAAAATTTTTAAGAGAAATTTGGTCTCATCAAGCTACACAATGGTTCATCACCTTGAGAGAGAAATTGTGTCACTTTTTAAGGTGTGTGCTATTGAATTTACCATTTCTTCACTTCAAGCTAAGTTTTATCTTTATAAAAAACTAATACTTAGTAATGATCCTTGGTAGAAAAAGGAGCACACATCAGTACCAAAATCCATGCAGTATCCTTTTGCATTAGTTGGATAGCCTTAGACCTAAGTACATGTGATTGTCCTTATGTATTTTTTCTTAGTAGCACCAACCATAAAACTAACAACCCTCCATGGCCTTCTTCCACCTCTATTTTGCAACATTTCCACCTACTTATAGCCCTTGATATCACCAAGAAGATGAATGTCTGGAGTAAATCATCTTAAGGAAATATGTAGAAGCATACCTTATACATGGACACATGTAGAGGTATAGGGTAGATCATCATCTAATAGAGCCCAAGGTGAAGGATATTTAGGAAATCAAAATCTTGGGTAGAAACAAATAGGAATCTAATGTACAAGCAAGACGAAGAGGCCCCTCTAGAGGCAAGGGGAGCTTGATAGGCCAAGGTAGATGGCAAAGAAATTAGAGTGGAAATATAATGGAGTGCTATTATTGTGCAAACCAGGTCATATATAAAGGACTGTTGTAGAAAGAAAAATGATATCAAAAGTGGGGCTGCAATAAGGAAACTATGCATATTCAATCAAGCAAGGTAAAGATAGAAGTGAGCAGCTCTTGTGATATAGCATATGCTTAATTCCATGACTGTAGTAGATGCATGGAATCATGTAGATGTATGGTATGTTGATTTGGGTGCTTCAAAGCATATGATGATTAGTCATAGAGAGTGATTTAGAGATATGCAAAAAAATGGAAAAACTAGGGTATGTGGAAACATGTGATGATACTATGCATTCTATTGTGTACATGTTGTTGGGGTAAGGTGTCATCCTCTATGTGGAAAAACCAAGGCATGTGGAAACATGTGATGATATTGCACCACATCCTATTGTGGAAAAACCACGGTATGTGGAAGTAGGTTATAATATTGCATTGCATCCTAGGGTATGTGGAAACAATTGATGATACTGCACTGCATCCTATTGTGAACATTTTGGTAAAGTGCCATTGTCTATGCAAGATGGAAAAATGAACTACTTGGATGATGTGTTTCATGTTCCAAACATTACAAATAATCTAGTGGATATTGGAAAAATGGTTGTGCAAGGTCTGCAAGTGAGGTTTAATCCTCATAGACGTTATGTAAAAGATTTGAATAACCAATGCCATGTGGGTTGAAAAGGGCATCATAATTGGAATAATATTTACATTGGATGTAAACATGGCTAAAGTAAAGGCTATAATGTTTGCACATGGTACATGTGTGATCAAATATTGAGATTTGACATAAACGTATTAGCCATGTCAATATTTAGCGATTGAAAAATATACAGGCCCGAGTTTGGGAAAATCTCGTTACTTTGGGAATCGGCTTTCAATATACTTTTTAGTGTATCTTCAGCATACCAAATCCAAAGTTGTCAGAGAATGTGGATTTAGAATCTACTCTTCAAGAGTTTTCCAATGATATGTCATATGAGTTGGTTTTGACAAAATCTTAAAAGGGTTCATTGGGCCCCCATTTTTTTATCTTACAAAATGGGAATTAGTATTTTTCCAAACTTCCTAATATGGTATTTAGAAGAAAATTAATCCATCCATCTCTCTTTAGTGTATAGTTTTAGAGAAGAGAAGAAGATAGAAGAAGATTCAGCCATCCATTTCTCTCTTGTGTGTACTTTCTCTTATGTGTGTGGTTTCTTGCAAGGAACTCAAGATCTACCTCTCCCTCACATTCTCTTTATTTGTCCCACTAGGTTTTCCCCATGGCCATCCAAGATCTACCTCTCCCTCACATTATCTTTATTTGTCCCACTAGGTTTTCCCCATGGCCATCCAAGTGTAAATGAACACCTTAGGGTTAGCTAGTATATAAGCAGCCTCATCCATTATTTAGGGTTGCTGCTCATTTTTACTTTTTCTTGTGTACTTGTAGATCATGTCATCTCCCTTCCCTTTGAGCTAGCCATTCTCTCTCACATTACTAGCCATTCTCTCTCACATTACACCCTTGTGTTCTTCTTATTGAGCATTGTGTGTGTGTGAGTTTAACTCCATTGTGAGCTAGTAGATATATCATAAGTAATGCCACCTGATATAGTTAACTACTCCTTTAACTTAATAGAATACCTTAATATATCATAAGTATTACCACTTAATAAAGTTAACGACTCCTTTAGGTTATCAATATCCTCAAGAAAACACACACACACACACACACACACACACACACACACACACACACGAGTAAACAAGTACAAAAATACACAAGTACACAAGAGAGATGTGTTGATGAATTTTATTCTATTTTTTTCTTTTCTCTACAACCATAACATAAAGATAAGAGTACATACTATAAGTTAAAGTACTTGTCTACTATAGTATATAAGGTATGTCTATAGCATGAATATGACTACATGAGCTGGCGCTATAACTATGCCACAACTCTAATGAATCAAAGTTACTATCGCACATAGCCTATAAACCATTGGTGGCATATCATCCATAATCTCACCAACCATTCAAGTGGTATAAGTGTAGAGTTGTCATCCTTATATTTCACCTATATCCACACTAGTTGAGCTCCCTATCTCGACACTACCCCTCGAGCTCAACTCCATACCTTGCACCCCAAGTAACCTCCTAAACTTACTAGGCTTCTCTGTACCAAATGTCTTTGTGAAGATGTTAGCAGCCTAATCCTTTGTGCAGACATACAACAAATCTATATCACTTGTGCTAGCTCACAAAATGATAATACAACTCAATGTGCTTCATCCTAGGATGATACTCTAGGTAATTGTATACTACTCATATTGTCAAAATAAATGATAACAACCCTATCCATGGGCTTAACCATATCTACCAATAACTTTGACAACTAAGATATCTCACATGCTATTATAATAGCACCCTTGTACCCAGCAAGAAGCAACCACTACAATGGGATAGAGGTGTGCTAGCAAAATACCAATGTTTCACCAGTGTTTTTTACTAAATGATGATCACTAATACAGTCTCGCTGGATACCACCAAAAACATCAGTGGTATTCAATGATATTTTTTGTTGTTAACAAGTTCTTGATACCAGCGATCATATGATTCATTCTACTAGTAGTCATACCAGTGATTTTACCACGATCATAACAGTGATTCTACCAATGATACCAGTAATTCTACCAATGATCAGGAAATTATCCACGCACGAATCTGGGTTTTCAATGATTTAAAGGCACCCTCCAAAATATTTTCGCCCTTTCTTGCACTCTTTTCTATAGCAATAGTATCAAAAGCCCTCTCCTTTCCATCATTTCTCCTTCACATCTAAGTCTCTTTCTTCTTCCCTCTTAATCTTCTTCACTTGCCTCTCTTCCCCCGTTCTCCCTCTCCCTCTTAAACTCTCTCAATATGGTTTTGCAATAGGATTTTTCCTTCTCTATTTATCTCTCAATAGGGTTCTCCCTCCCTCTTAAGAGATGGATGCACTCTCTATTTATCTCTCTTATTCTCCATGCACAAAGTCCCAAAGGTCAATATTAGGGTTTCACTGGCATCATGTGGGAAGTAAAGAGATCTTGGAGTGTAGATTAATCTTATCCTCCATGCACAAAACCCTAATGGTCAATATTAGGGTTTCACACTCACATGGAGAGTAAAAAGAGTTTGGAGAGTAGATAATCTTATCCCCCATACACAAAACCCTAATGGTCAATATTAGGGTTTCACTAGCATGGTCCGGGGAGTAGCTTTATACATTAAGCTTCATGCATAAAGCTTGTACATAAAGCTTCATGCATAAAGATTGTGTATAAGGCTTTATGCATGAATCTTGTGCATAAAGCCACATGCATATAACTTTATGCATACGTCTTTATGGATAAGGTTTTATGTATCAAAAATTTATGCATAAAGCTTTTTTCATTAAGGATTTATGGATAAAATCTTATGTGTAGAACCTTATGCACAAGCTTAATGCATAAAGCCGTATGCACAACCTTAATGCAGAAATCTTGTACGTAAGGTTTTATGGAGTAAGCTTGTGCATAAGGTTTTTTGATGTGGAGTGCTATTCATAGATGGAGAGTATAAGCTTTTTGAATGCTTATACTCTCTTATGCATATATCATATATATACATGCTTTTTGTTTCTATGCATAAGGTATACTCTCTATTCATAGAGTTTACATGCTTGCATAGACTTTCCCATGACTTGCATAGGCTTGCTCTTGCTTGCCCATGCTTGCATATGGCTTGCCTATGCTTGCATAGATGTATAAGGCTTGCACATGCTTGCATATGGTTTGCCTATGTTTTCATAGGTATATAAGTCTTGCATAAGCTTGCACAAGGCTTTCTTAAGCTTGCCTATGCTTGTTGAATAGGCTTGTATAAGCCACGTTGCATAATCCGTGCATACGTATAGATATATGCCCATGCTTGCATATAGCCATGGCTTGCCTAAGCTTGCATAGGGCTTGCCTTGCATAATCCATGCATACGTATAGATATGCCTATGCTTACATATAACCTTGGCTAGTATATAGCCATGGCTTGCCTTGCCTATGCATGTTTTTCCCTGCTTGCTCGAGGCTTACCTAGGATTACATTGCATAAGATCCTTCCATAAGCTTTCCAATAGCCTTATATGCATAGCCCAATAGCTCATAAGCATAGCCCTAAGACAATGTCTTAAGCCCCATATGCATACCCCTAACACAATGCCTTAAGCCCCATATGCATAGCTTTATGTTTTTGCCTAACTCGTATATATCCCACTACTAGATGTTTGGAGGAGACGGTTCTCAAGATCCTCGCCAATCTCGAGTAGTGGACTGCAGCAAGTGGTTGCACTATGGCAAACCATAACCAAACGTTATGGGAATGACACATGGAGCCAATTCACATTCGGTACTTCCTCTTTTAATAGCCATTAAGAAATTGTGATATCTTTTATATGTGAGTTAATTTTAATATATGTTCTCTTTTTATGGGAAGGTTCCATCCTCGGACTCCATTTGTGGCTCCATCCTCTCAAGCTAATCCACCCTCCATATCCTCGGCTCCACCCTCTCAAGTTCTAGCTTCCACATTATCCTTTGACATGGGTATGCCTCTCAAAATGTAAGAGAGAGATGGGCTTCTCATCAAAATAGTGGTGGTGTGGATGTGGCTATTTGTGTTTTGGTGGGGCTTCTACTAGATCTCCATAATTTCTTAGACACAAATCCAGCAGTGCTTGCCTCTGATAAGTATCATCCATTAGAGTTAAGTAATCCCTCTCAAGAGATATAAACAAGAAGGAGGCTCATTTCCCATTATAAGACTAGGCACTTGTCTTATCGTATGGATAATGAAGTGGGGATAATTTCAATACTAAGGGGAAGCAAGTAATGGCAAGGATGCACGACTTTGTTAATTTAGAAATACCCTATTTTTTTAAGAGTTAGAGAAATGTGGATGAGATGTCTAAGAAATACATACTAGATGTATTAAGTCCACAACCTTACCTAGCCTCTAGTTCTATGTAAGTGGATGAAGAATAGAATGAGGCTCTCCCTATCTAATAGGATGAATGGATGTTTTGCTTGGAGGCATGCGCTTAAGATGGTTTGTTAGGAAACATATCTAAGTGAACAACACTCAGAAGCAAGCCAAAAAAGGATGAAAAAGTGGAGTGCTTCCCACTTTAGGTGAGGAGAAAAGTCAGCATTCATAGCATGCTTTGTGATTAAAATTGCTATTTGAATTCTTTTATGTTTTAATTCTAATATGTTTTTAGTAGTCTAATATGTTTTTAGTATATTAAGCTGAAAATTATCTTCATTTACTTGCTATGTAGAAAGACATTGTTGGTCACCCACCAACAAAGGATGAGTATACATATGGGTTTTGTGGGATCCCACTGCCCCCTCTGTGCACCAGATTCCCTGAATGGTAGCAGTAGCAGAAGTAGTTTCCTCATGCGCAGGGCAGGGTTTCCCACTCGGGGCCTCGCCCTCGAATGTCCGGGCACGAGACTAAGCTGGTGGTCATTCTGAAAACCGAAACCGGGAAAATTTCCCATGCCTGAAAAGCAGGGATGATCCCACCATTTTGAATTTCTTAACGAATTTTTCTAATGAGGTCAAGACTGAACTAACCTTTATCTGAATAAACCGGATAGAAGGGAAACTATAACAAACTTAACTTGAAGGAATCAAAGTTTTTTTCCTAATTGAATTAGGCACAGCCGTTAATCTATTCATTTGAGAAGTCTTCAGGTTATTATTTAACTATAGTTTCAATTTCGGTGGGTGATTTGAGTGTAGATTACTGAACTGGTCACATCGTCATTTCTTGAAACTGACGAAGGAGTTACGTCTTGGTCATAGTTTGATTCAGGGTTTGAGTCTGGAAAGGTTCTCCCTGAACTATCTTTCTCAAAGGTAATATTTCAATTACTACTTTACTGAATTCAAAACTAAACACGAATTCCTATGAGTATATCTTAATTCCGTATCCCAATACTTCTAGATCACAGGTCTGGATTCCCAAGCAGAATTCCTTGAACTCTGAATTCTTGATCTTCAGATCAAAATCAAAGGTCTCAACTTAGTTTCAATTTTGGTGGGTGGTTTGAGTGTAGATTTACTGAACTGGTCACATCGTCATTTCTTGAAACTGATGAAGGAGTTACGTCTTGGTCATAGTTTGATTCAGGGTTTGAGTCTGGAAAGGTTCTCCTTGAACTATCTTTCTCGAAGGTAATATTTTAATTACTACTTTACTGAATTCAAAACTAAACACGAATTCCTATGAGGAATAAATTAGTCATTTATCTAAAATTTTGACTTCGATAGTTTTTTTGAATTTTCTCATTACCATCCTAGAGAATATGAAACGGTATAATTTTCCTTCATTGAGTATTTACTTTTTCATTTTTTCAATATTCATGGGATTTAAACATAGGATTAAAGAGAACTCTTATTTTGATTAAAAAAAATTTTATGCATAAAAATCAATATTGGTGAAAGCAACACTTTTGTAATAAAAAATTTCTTTTATGCATCATTTTATGAATAAAAATCAATATTAGTGAAAGTAATACTTTTACAATAAAAAAATTCTTTAATGCATTATTTTATGCATAAAAATCAATAATGATGAAAGTAACACTTTTATAATTAAAAAAAAATCTTTTATGCATCATTTTATGCATAAAAATCAATATTGGTGAAAGCAACACTTTTGTAATAAAAAAATTCTTTTATACATCATTTTATGCATAAAAATCAATATCAGTGAAAGTAACACTTTTACAATAAAAAATTCTTTTATGCATAAAAATCAATAATGATGAAAGTAACACTTTTATAATATAAAAAAAATCTTTTATGCATAAAAATCAATAATGATGAGAGTAACACTTTTATAATAAAAGAAAATTATTCTTTTATGCATCTATTTATGCATTAAAATCCATTTTGATGAAAGTAACACTTTTATAATTAAAAAATTCTTTTATGCATAAAAATCAATAATGATGAAAGCAACACTTTTATAATAAAAAGCTTTTCTTTTATGCATCTATTTATGCATAAAAATCCATTTTGATGAAATTAACACTTTTGTAATAAAAAAAATAATCAATATGCATCTTTCTATGCATAGAATTTAATTCCATTAAAAATATCTCTTTTTTAATAAAAAAATAATCAATATGCATCTTTCTATGCATAGAACTCAATTCTATTGGAAATCACTCTTTAAAAAAAAATTCAATATGTATCTTTCTATGCATAGAATTTAATTCTATTAAAAATCACTCTTTTTTAATAAAAAAATAATCAATATGCATATTTCTATGCATAGAACTTAATTCTATTGAAAATCACTCTTTTATAAAAAAAATAATCAATATGCATCTTTCTATGCATAGAATTTAATTCTATTAAAAATCACTCTTTTATAAAAAAAATAAAAAAAAATAAAAAAATCAATATGCATCTTTCTATGCATAGAATTTAATTCTATTAAAAATCACTCTTTTATAATAATAAAAATAATCAATATGCATCTTTCTATGCATAGAATTTAATTCTATTAAAAATCACTCTTTTATAATAAAAAAGATAATCAATATGCATCTTTCTATGCATGAATAAAATTGACACTTTTAGAATAAACTAATGATGGAGATTACTCTTTTTGATTAATAAAAGATGAAATTCATTTCATAAATTTTTAAAAAATCTCACCCACCTCCTTTGTATGGCTGACCATTCTTCAATTTTTCTAACCTTAATCTACTTAGGAATTATCCCCAATTGGTTTTAAAGCATTCTAAATTAATCAATTTTCACTTTTAAGAGAGAAACAATATGGAAAGATTAATTCCAACAATTAGATCACTTAACTAGGATAAAGAAGGGCTAATTTTAAGAATGAGAGAGGGCGAAAGCCTTTCCAAGAAGGCATAGCATCTGTTTATCATTTCAAGATAATAAACAATTTAGAAAACAATTAAAGAATAAAGAAAATATAAGATTTCTAACTTACATGAATTTTGGGAGCTTTCCTTTGGCTTGATGGTTTGAGGGTTCTACTCTTGTTTGTAACAAGAGTGGCCACCAATTCTTTAGAAGAGGGAATGGTCAAAAAGTAGTGAATTATTAAGAAATTCACAGTTCTTGGATCTTGGGAGGAGTAGAGTAACAGTGCATAAAACACTATTAAGCTTCAACAAAGGGGGAGGCTTGTATTTGTAGGAAAAAGTGAGCTCCTAACCAAGCAAACTGATTCTAGAATTTTCTAGATCAGTTTGGTCAATTTTTGACCATTTTTAGGTCAGTTTAGCTTACTTTTTGGAACTAGACTTGAATTAGGAGAGATGAAATATCTCAAATTTTGATGATTTAAAACTCCACCACACATGTGAAGTAGGTGCCTCATTCATGAGGGGGGAATCCCTATTGTGAGGTGTCAAAAATCCATTTTTTTAGTAATTCCTTTTGGTCCTTAGTCCCCACTCTTCATCTTATGTGAGGATTTCCTCATTTTTGGGGGGATTTTCTTTATTTCTTCTATTTATCTTCTCCACACATTTGGATGAATCTGATTGGCCCCTCAAAACCTTAATTTAAATTTTTTCGAAAATCTGGACTCCTAGGGTAAGGCCTCTTGAACAGATTATACTTAATTTCTAATGCACCTTTTTGAACTTCTGTTTCGGGGAAACTTATTTTAATAAGAAGAGATATTTTTCCATCCAAAAATATTCAAAATCTGAATAACCTCTCTCTAGAATATTTTCTCTTTCTAGGCCAAAACTGGTAGAAACAAGATGTTTTATATTTCTGAAGAGGGATTTGATTACAAGGGAAGATGCTGGACATCTTGAGAGGCTGTTGGGGAGGAATCTTACAGGTTTAATCATAATCAATCCAATTTGTGGCAATGGCTCCGTGTGATGAGAATGGTGTGGAGTTTAATGATGAGGTATAGATATACTGTTCTGTTTGATCACATTCTAATTCATGACCTTGGTATATCTTTTCTTTCCACGTGAAAGCTATTGATATTTTATTGATTTCTTAACATGTAGAGTGACGATAATGAAGATGTTGAGAGGATGAGGATGCAAAGCTATGGTGAGACGAGCCATCAACCACTTCGTGTTTTTCTCCTTGTGCAATGTTTTGGCCCTTGTGCTTTTGTGTCTCCACATTTACTTTGTATGCCATTATTGAACTTGTAGTCAACCTTCCTTACTTGGCGATCCACTTTAACTTGGCATCTTAGGATGTCTTAATGTATATTCAATTTTTAATATAGTGCAAAACTTGTGACTTGTTGTTTTTGGGACTCTCTCTCTCTCTCTCTCTCTCTCTCTCTCTCTCTCTCGACTTGGGGAAAACTGGGGACATAATTTTTTCCCCAATTTTTTTTTTCAAATTTAGATCACTATGGTACGGGTGCTGGTAAGTTCACTCCTAAAATCACATACGATCATTGCAAGATACATGATCCCATACCAGCACAACGATTGGCAAGTTCAAAAACCCATTAAAAAATGCTAGTACAAGCATTGGTTCACCCTTCTCTCCTTGTAGTGAACTAACTTCTTTACTACTCCAGCTAATAGCAGTACTTCCAAAAGAAAACATAACGAATAGTAGATCTCCTATTTGAGATACTATCAATCTAATATGTATCTATACATCTATGTACTTGTACTTGTACTTGTAATACCAGCCTAAATTTATTTGTGTATCCATGTACATGTACCTGCACTCCAATCTCATAGAAAATTCCATAGTATATTCTAGACTTTATATACCTCAGTGTCGTCCTAGGCAAATCCTAGTGTGGCTTCCTTGGGGCTTACATAAATTGACTCACCAATACAAAATAACATAACTCAAATATGGACTGGTGATAGTCATGTAAATCAAACTCCCTACAATGTGTCTGTACATAGTAGGTCCCTCTAAAAGAGCACCTGTATCTACAACCAATTTTGTGTTCTCTACTCTAATGGCACTAAGAATGGCTTACAACCTTCATTCCCCACACTTGGATAGTAAAGCATAATACCTCTACAAAATCTCTGAATCCCATCATGTGATGTTATCACCTCTATTCCCAGGAAGTATTGTAGCTTACCCAAATCCTCTATTCCCGGGAAGTATTGTAGCTTATCCAAATCCTTTATTTAAAACTTCCTTTCAAGGAGCATCTTCACCTCATGAATGTCAATGTCACTATTCCCCGTGACAATCAAGTCATCAACATAGATGGCAACTATAAAGTGAAAAGTATATTGTAGATGTATGAAATCTAATTATGAACTATTATATCTTGTCTAACCATGATGTAGGTCCCTATTTCAAGCCATACAAGGCTTTAAACAACCTACAAACAAACTTTAAGTGTGCATAGCTCTCATATCCTACCGGTTTCACCATGTAGACCTCCTCCTATAAATCACCATGTAGAAATACACTCTTTACATCCATTTGATGTAAAGACCATTCCTCCTATAAATCACCATGTAGAAATACACTCTTTACATCCATTTGATGTAAAGACCATTCCTTAGCTATAGAGTCATAACAATGACTGATCTCATGGTGCCATCCTAGCAAAGTGTCCTCATAATCAATGCCATAGGTATGTGTATTTACCTCGCCTTATTTCTGTTCATATATTCATCTAAAGTTTGTTTAAATTTATAGACCCACTTGCATCTAATTGCCTTCTTCTCCTTACGCAAAGCCACCAAATCCATGTCTCATTTACATACAATGTGGAAATTTCTTCATCCATGGCATCTACCCAATGCTTATATCCAAGTGCCTCCACCTCAAAGCCTGTGGGCTCTATCTCTTGTATTGATTTGACCAAATACGCATAATGATGAGTTGTATAACCATCATATCTCAACATATTTATTGGATATTTGACCCTTGTAGACCTTGATCCATGATTCTCAAAAGAGTTAGCCTTGGCCCATTTAGTCATATAATCTATAGCCATGATGATATATCATGCCAAAATTACTAAATTTTTAGCATCTGTAGTACCACCCAATTTCTTGGCATTTTTCCGCCACAACCTTCCTAACCAAGGTCTAACAATAGAACCACTTCTAGAGGACTCTCTAGGTCCACTAAGAACATGTGATTGATGATCCCCATTCATTACATTTGTATTGTTTTTTACACTAGCCTCTATGGAATCATTCACTAGTGTATACCAGCTACTCATTTCATTAAAAACCACAACCTTGCTCACTCACATCTCACAATTAGTGGGGTTATAACATCTATAATCTTTTTTCTCAAGAGAATAAAGATACATCTTTAAAACCTTTGGATCTAGTTCACTTCTCACTTCATCTAGCACACATGTATATATGCCTCATATATGCAATGTAGCCAAATATCTTCAAATGTTCCAAATATGGTTTTTTTCCATTAAACTTTTGTTCAGGCATCATACCATTTAAGTTATGTTTAGGTTCTATTCATAATATAAACCACAGTTTCTACTACTATAGCTTTAGCCCAAAAATAACGAGGCATCTCTTTCTCATTTCATCAACCCAAAAATAATGAGGTATCTCTTTCTCATTTCACCAATGTATAGGGAACATCAATGCACGCTAAACATCTATAATATGCATGCTCTTCCTTTGTGAAACCCCACTTTGCTACTACAGGGTGTACTTGCAAATTAATTGCCTCTTTATCCCATGATCTCTTAGAGAATCACCAAATTTATTGGAGAAATATTCTCCCCCACCATCCAATCCTTGGCATTGTATGTTCATATCTTTATCTTTCTCAACCATAACGTTGAAGCTCTGAAAGTGTATAAACACTTCATTTTTCTCTTTTATAAAGTATACCCACACTTTCCTAGTGTGATCATCAATGAAAGATACATAATAGTGGCATACTTTAATTGATGACATCTTTGTTAGTCCCAAAATATCAAAATTCACCATATACAAAGGTCTTTGACTCACATTTCTATCACGTGGAAATGCATACTGAAACTATTTTCCCAATTGGCATGCTTCACATACTTTGTGTATTCCATCTAGTACTTTAAACTTTGGCAAACCCATAACATTCGATCTTCTTCTCTTCTCTACAATTATACACTAAAGAGATAAGAGAACATACCATAAGGGAAAGTACTTTCCTACTACAACATACAATGGTCTGTCCATAGTGTGAACCCGAATATATAAGCTCACGCTATAACTATGCTATAACTCTAGTACTCCAAAGTGACTCTCACACAGCCTGTCATCCACTAGCAATGGTGGTAATCATAATCTCACCAACCATGCATAGCAAAAGTGCCGAAGCTATCACCCAGATAGGTTATCAATGTCTACACACATTAGTTGAGCTCGATATCTCAACACTCCCCCTCAAGCTCAACTTCACATAGTGCACTTCATGTAAGCTCCTAAACTTGTGAAGATTCTATGTTGTGCCCAATGCCTTCGTGAAGATGTTAGCCCCACTTGATCCTTTGTGTTGACATATACCAGATCTACATCACTTGGTTGCTAGAACCTTCTCCGTCACAAAGTGATAATGCACCTCAATGTGCTTTGTTCTAGCATGGTATACTGGGTTACTGGCCAGCTGTATGCTACTCATGTTGTCACAATAAATGATAATAGCCCTATCCATAGGCTCATCCATATCACTAAGTAGCTTTTAAAACCAAGCTACCTCACACTATGACACTACCAACCCAATCAACATCTGTGTACCCATGTAGTTGTATCTTTGTGCCAGTGTCATAGAAAAGTTCATAATTAATTGTGGACTTTGTGTACATGAGAATCCATCTAGCTACATCCAAGTGTGGCTTTCTGGGGACTTGTATAAATCGACTCACAAGTCCCAACAATAACATAGCTCAAGTTTGCCCTAGTAGTGTCATGTAGCTACCCACTATATGCCTGTACATAGTGGGGTCCTGAATTATATCCACAAAAATCTTTGTGTTATTCTCCAATGGCACTAAAATAGGTTTACAGCTTGTCATACCATACTTGGACAACATGTCCCCAAGACATACTGGCTCTGTAAGCAATAACAAAATGCTATTATGTAATCTCACTACCTCTATGACCAAGAAACATCGCAACTCAACCAAATCCTTCATCTCAAACTTTTGCTTCAAAAGTCTCCTGACATCATGTATGTGAGCATCACTATCACCAATGATAATGAAGTCATCCACATAAATGACTAATTGAATGATCCCTCTATCTGTCTTTTTAACACAAATTAAAAAATATGCATTGGATATCTAAAATCCAATGGTGACAAGATACTCCCTGATCTTGTTTGGCCATGCTCTAGGTACCTGCTTCAAGCCATACAAGGCTTTGCGTAACTTGCACAAAAGTCCAGGTGTGCATCACTCTCATACCTGGTGGGCTGCATCATGTATAATTCTTGTTCAAATCACCACACTTCTTCATCATGTATACTTCTTCTTGCAAATCACCATACAAGGAAGCATTCTTTACATCCATCTTATGTAAAGACCAACCCTGCACTGCAACCACCATAGTAATGGTAGCTCTGTGAGTTGCCATACTTGTAATTGAGGTAAATTTATCCTTATAGTCAATGACATAGCTCTATGTATAACCCTTAGCAACCAATCTTACCTTATACTTTCTCACTGATTCATCTAAGCTATGCTTGCCCTTATACACCCACTTATATCAAATTTCCTTCTTTTTCTTAGGCAAAGGCACTAACTCCCATGTTACATTTGTATCCAATGCTGCCCTCTTCTCTGGCATCTTCTTAGTTTTGTGTCTACTCAACACAAGTGGGCTCCAACTCTTGTATTGCTTTAACCATGTAAGTATAATGATGGACTATATATTCATCATACCTCAACCTATAAAATAGGGTATCTATCCCTTGTATACCTGCGTACACTTGGATCACTGCTAGGTGTTCTCAAAACAACCCTAGTTCTCCTTACACTAGTAGTAACCCACCACTGACAACGCAATGATAGGCTCATCTTCAAGGCTCTGCTCAAAGCCACTAGAATGACGAGCCACATATGAGTGACTTGTGGATAGATTAGGCACAAAAGGTTCATTTACCTTTTCCTTCCCTTTGCATAATACATGTGTACCTGCATCTATCCTCAATCTACCTATTGCATTTTGCTTCTTGACGAAGACTTCAAATCTTTGAAAGTGAGCAAACACCTCACTTTTGTCCTTCATGAAAATAAAACCACACCTTATTAGTGTGATTATTAGTGAATGTAACATAATACATGTAACTTGCAATCTTAGTTTCCCCCCAACATCTGAATTTATAACATCCAATGGACTTGAAATGACATGCTTTTTATTTGGGAAAGCATGTTTAAATTAGCGTGCTTGTAAAATTGGCATGCTTCACATACTTTATGCATACTATCAACCTTAAACTTTGAAAAACTTGTGACAATATTTTAGGCCTACATAAACTTCACCTAGTTGTATATTCACATCTCCAGTGCACTTGTGCCATGTTTTAATATTTGCAATGACATCTATTCCATGCGTAAACATGGATTCCTTCACCTCAGGCATGCTCACATCCAAAGTAAATATCCTGCCATTTCTATTTCCATTTGCAATCAAGCGACATTGATTTTTGAAGTCTTCCACAAAACATCTTTAAGGATTAAACCTCACTTATAGACCCTGCTCAACCATTTATCCAACAAAAACTAGGTTCTTTGTAATATTTGGAACATGAAGTAAATCTATCGAGTACTTCATTTTGCCATCTTATATAGACAATGTCACTTTACCAACATGCACAATGGGATGCATAACATCATCACCTATTTCTACATAACATGGTTTTTTTATTTTTTGTATGTCTCTAAACCACTCACCCCATGACTAGTCATGTGATTAGAGGTGCCAAAACCCACTCACCATGACTCTAAACCACTCACCCCATGACTAGTCATGTGATTAGAGGTGCCAAAACCCATATACCAAACATCTCTAGATCTTGGCACATCTCCTATTAAGGAATTGAGCATATGCTGCATTACAAACAGTTGCTCACTTCTGGCATCACCACCCTATTTACTTGATGATGTATAGTTACCTTATAACAACTTTTCACTTTTAATATCATTGTACTTTTTATAGTACTCCTTTGCCACGTGCCTTGGTTTTCCACACTAATAACATTCTATGCTATTTGCACTTAGATTTATTTGCTGACCACCTCTGCCCCCCTCTGGCTCCCCCTACCTCTAGAGTGGCCTCTTTCACTTGTTTATACATTTGAATCTTGTTGTTGCCCATAATTTCTGTTTCCAAAATGGCCTCCACCTCGGCTTCTAAATGATGATCTCCCTGTGTCTCTACTATATTTGAGTAGAGGATTTCTCATTTGAATTTCCAAAGTATGAACCTCCCCCATTATTTATCTCCCCACCATGGATGAGAAGAGCAATCAATTCCTCAAAATTAGAAAAGTTCTCTTAAACTCAATGGAAGTTTGAAATTGGCTATATTCTTTTGCAAAGACCATTTAAGGTCATAGACACCATATCATCATCTACTACTGGTGATCCAATAGAAGCAAGGGCATCGGTAAGCCCTTCAACCTCACTCAGTTATCATTTATACTCATCTTTCCTCTGGTCACATTATGCAGCTCTTGCTTTAGCTACATCTTCTGAGCTTAGGTGTTTATTCTTATATCTTCAACAAGGTGTCCCAAGCCTCCTTAGGCATTTATGCATCCTGTATATGCACAATCATAGAGTCTTTCAGATTGACACATAGGTAACCCTAATACAAGATTTTTCATGCCATGGTTTATATGCACCTATTATTGAGGGGTCAAATTTTCTTCAGCAATCTTCGACTCCTTTTCATCACCTATGATGAACTCCCATAAGGAAATTCGTCATCATTGTTAGAAAATAAGCTTGGTATGTAAACAAGGGTGTAGGTAGAAAGTGTGTCTGTCAAGTCACCCTAGGGATGCAAACCCTAACCCTAGGTGACCGTGCCTACATAAAGGCGTATTATGTCTCATTTTTTATTATTGAGATGAGAATAGTTGTAATCTTGAGAAACTAATAAGCAAGATTTTTTCTTGTATACGTGTGAGCTTCTCTTCTTGTGATTTGTGTGGGTGAGATTTAAGCACCTTATCTCCTTATCCTCCACTCGATCTTGAGCAAGCTCTCACACCATTATGAATCTCTTCACATGGTATCAGAGTAGGTCTGATTCTAGCCTTCAACATTCACATTAGTGGATCTCTTAGTGTTGTTACTATTCTCTGCTCTTTCTACTCAACGTCAACGCATAATGATTGTCACCTCAGCTTCAGAGGTTTTGAATAGCTAGCTGGTCTCATGAAGAGCGAAGCTGAGAGGTTTTGAATAGCTGGTCATGAAGAGAGAAGCTGAGTAGATTTGTGAGATGGAGGTCATCTGAAGAACGGCACAATCGCAAAACCCCACCTACTCTCGATCGTGAGTCAATTGTAGTCGCAAAACCCCACCTACTCTCAATCGTGAGTCAATCGCAGTCGCGCGAAACCCCACCTACTCTTAATTGTCGTGAGTCAAACTCTCGAGGGGTTTACTATAATTAAACCTTCTATATCACGTGCATTCAAGGCCTATTTTAAAAATCTCTTATCTGTGATTTTTTCATAAATAAAACATACCCTTTTTCTATGAATGTTCCCTTTAAATGGTACCCTTTTGTATGTAAAAAATGTGTAAAAAAAGGATTTTAAAAATCCCTTCTATTGAACCCACGTGATATGCTTAAATATTTGTGAGTGACCCCCTCCCCCCTCTCGGTCAAACTTTTCATCAAAGAAAATCGGATCTGAGCATCGAATTGAAGCCTCTGCGCAACTAGAGCCAAGCAGTGGCATGTTTCTCGGTTGCACTTTCTGAGTCCTCTGCTTGGTATGAGCAAGCGTAAGCGATGACATGTTTTTAAAGGCCACTTTGTCAAGCTCATGCGCAATGCTCATGCGCAATGTAATACATTAGGGACAAAAATGAAGAAAAAAGGGCCCTTTAAGGTTTTGATTAAAACACTAATTAGCTGAGGTTTTAGTAGAATGAGACCTCCAAATTTGGCCATTTAGAGGTACTTTTGGAGCATTTAAGAGACCAGCACAATAAATGCTAACATTCCTTAAATTATGTCAAAGCTACTTTTTAGTCATTATTCTCAATGTTATTTGAACTTTTGAAACATCTATTGTACAAATATTCCCACCAATCCATTTTTTATCTCATCATCAATTGAGTGCTCTCTTTCTCTCTCTCTCTCTCTCTCTATATATATATATATATATATATATATATATATATATTATATCTTTTCTTCTCTTCTATTCTTTTCTGTTATACCCTTGCATAGTGGATTATACTCTAATGTCTATCACTAACTCTTTACTCAATGCAAGAGAACGCAGATACAAACTTGCTATTAACATAGATCAGGTCTACTCATCTTGGAGAAGTATTCATCATCACTGAGCATTGTTGGACAAAGATGAGGAAAACAGACTACGACTAGAGGGAAGAAAACACATTGATTTGTGGGTGGATGGAAGTATTTATCCCAACAATGATCCTTCAACTGGTAGACCTCCTCCATTTGTAAATGTTCATGACTTGATTAGATTTGTTGGAGATGGTTTTGATGGTTTGCTTGGTTACTGTATGAAGTTATATTCTACATCTTCTATGTGCTCAGTCCAAATGCATCAACTGAAAGAAACTTTATTAACATCTCAGAAAACTATTTTAGAGCTTTATGATAAGATTAGAGAGCTAGAAGTTGTAAACCACTCCTTGAAAGAGAAACTAGTAAACTTGAAAGAAACCCTAGGAGGATTCAGAAGAGCTTGCTTGCCTTGATCCTTTACCTCTCCCTAAGAAGTTGTCTTCATCTACTAGCTCCAACTGTAAACAAGAGGAACACTGTGAAATTATTGTAAGTTAAAATAATATAATGTATGGATTCAAATTCTCATATTCACTTACCTTTTGATTTTCATCTTGTTCAAGTATATCTGATGTCCAGAGTGAGATTGAGGTTTCTTTGATGTCTTTAAGTTGGACATAATCACTGTGTTCCCTTCCAACATCGGCAATACCAAGTGAAGCTTGAAGCTGAGTAAATTGATCATCGGAGATCAATGGTTCTGACTCCTATGCTTTCTTAATACATAGTGATAAAGCATGAGTTGAGTCAATGAACTTGTCATCTGAAGTATACACATCTAAAGCAGCAAATTCATCATTATGCTCATTCTCAATATTAATGAGTCCTTCAGTAGCTTCACAACCCTCTGCAATGATGGTGGCAAGATAATAGTCCTCCCTCAAGTTAAATAGCTTTCGAATATCAGAAAGGAGTAAATACTCCTTATCCTTGATAAAGAAAACTTGGCAATGAAGAAACAATGTACTTATGCAATATTTCTCCAATTTCCTTGGGTGACTGAACAATTGTATGTGCCTTTAATTCTGTGATTTCAATATTCTTGGCAAGCCTCTCCTCCTCCTCAGGTCCAAGTTCCTCCTCTATATCATTTGCCTCTAAATCTTTGAGAAAGTAAAAGTTTGAAGAGCCTTCAATCTCCTCAAGTTTCTCCTCTTCACCTCTAAGAGGATATTTGACAGTGGAGAAAACTATAAAGGCAACAGCTTTGACCATTCTCTTGCAACCTTTGGGATGAGAGGAGCATTTTGCATTTTCTAATAAAAACCTTTGAAGTTTGTACATACTACACCTCTTTGTAAATGTTTGTCTCTGGACAGAGGAGGCCCCAACAGGGACATGGACATACTCCTTGCCTTTAATCAAGATAGAAGGCCCTGTAGTTTCCTCAATTCATCAAAGTCCTCCTTGATAAATGGCATGGCATAATTAATAATCATGGAGTTCTCTGTTAAAGCTACACCTGTAGAGAAACTGAAATTTGCACACACACATGAAGATTGAACATTTCGAATTTGCTGCACATGCATTTAGTTCACTGCACACGCATTGAATTCGCTGCAAATCTCACAGCTGTACACGCATTTAGTTCACTACACACGCACTTCAAAAAAATAAATAATAATAATAATAAAAAAAAGCGGTTGTGTGTGAACAGCACACCGTGCGGAGAGACCCACACACCGCACCATAAAGACTGCCATCGCACCTGATAAGTGGGTGCCAAAAAAAAAGTCTGGAAAATTTTTCATTTTCTGTCGCAAAAATTTGGGAGGTTATCTAACTTTTCGAGAGGAGTTAGACGACACCCATTGTCGAAATTTCGGTCCCGGACCCATTTTCCCATAGTGACTCAGTATGGGAAACTGGTAAATTTTAGGAGATTTTCGATCCGAAAAAATACGCTATTTTTTTGGCCTAATGTGTTCGAGGGGGTTCAAAATGGGTTCTGGCAAAGTTTGAGCCAACTTGAAAATTTCTAGATTTTTTTGAAAAAAAAAATATTTAAAAAAAAACCTTAAAATTTGACCTTATGCACTTGCGGTCGGGACGTCATATAGACACTGCCATAGAGCCAACGGCACCTTCTAGTGTACCTACGCAGGAAAGTGAGACCCAATCGGTAGGAAATTTGGCAGATATTGCTGAAACCTTTTCCGAATCCCAATCTGATACCCTTTCCAGGACAACTAGCTCATTGTCTATGGACAATCTAGGGCCGTCAAATAATCATCCCTTAGCCCCAAATGGGACACCCACAAGATCTTTTAATCCATTTGAAGCCGACACCATGGGGTTACCACTCAATGTGAGACTTCAATATGTCTACACGAATGCTCAAGGAGCTGAGATTTTTAGGGATCCACAACAACGGTATCTCGTTAAGATCGCAGACTTTTTCTCAGAGCTTGATAGAGCACCTCTAGTCAATGACCAGGGTAACATGTACATGGGTGGAGATGGTGTTCGTTACGAAGTCACCTATCATCCAGAGAATGTGGACAAACTAAAAGTGAGTTCTTAAACTTATCAAGGCCTTCCAGAGCAAGGGAGTCTAGAGATGATTGGCTCATTGAGCCGGACATGCCTGGACCATCCAATGCTGAGTCCTCAAAGCTATCCATAGATGATTTACTTTGTGTAGATCTAAATTTAGAAAGGGACAGGAAAGGCAAGAGCAAAATGGATCAAGGGGCTGAGAACCAATGGGAGTTTGTACGACAAATTTCAGTGACAAAGGTCTTTCAGGACGACCCACTTCAAGAGGTCTATAAGAACTCTTTAGAAGGATATTATGCCACAACTAGATCGCCAGAGCTAGATCTTCCTCTAGCACTTGTGGTAGTAGTTGAGAAGCTTGCAGGATACAAGAACCGAATCGTTGATAAATGGGCCAATGAATACCGAACCTTAGATTGGAAGGAAATTCGTGAGCTCACGTGGAGAGGACAACCATTATTCATGGAAGTGTTCTCAACTAATACAACTAAACCAGGAGAGGCAGCCTTTCTTGGAGAAACTGTTGCTCCTCCCCTAAGAGAGTTCACTAGAGAGGGACCCTCAACATCAAAGTGGACCACTGCAAGTAGCCCAACTCTAGCACCAAGATATTATCCTACACCAAAAGTGCGACCACAGATCACACCACAACAACTTTTCTCTCACTATGACAATCGGAGGGTAGGGGAGCCAACTCGGCCTCCCATAAATGCACCTCCTGAAATGCGGGTAACAAGATCTTTGGAGGGGGTTGGTGAGGTAGGTAATAGGAGACCCACACCAATTTGGGATGCATGTGGACCATCTTACCAAAGAGAGGAACAGTTCCCACTGGCCGTAGGCCCTATGATGAGTATTCAAGACAAGTAAGGCCATGAACTCTTCAGAAACTCGTAAAGAAGTACGAAGGGTCGGGAGATCCATATGACCATGTAGCAGCATTTAGGCAAGCAGTTCGAGCTGAGAAAGTGACTGACAAAGCATACGCAAATTGAAGGATTTGGGCTCACTCTTGAGGGAAAGGCCCTTGCTTGGTTTCAGGCACTAGAGGCTTCAGACAAATCTTCTTTACGAGTTTTGGAAGAGAGATTCATTGCTACTTTTTCCTTGATGGGGATTCAGCATGACACAGTAGCAAACATCTACTCTTTCAAGCAATGCGAGACTGAAAGTGTTAGAGACTGTGTAAATAGGATGAAGCAGTACATTAATCGTTGCCCAGAAGATGAGAAGCCCACCCAGAGTCGATTAATTTCTCTCTTCTTAAAAGGACTCAAAAATTCAACACTGCATACACATCTCTATGCAAAGAAGCATACAAATTTCAATGAGTGTTGCCATGATGCTATGGATTTCACAGATAACTTCAAATTCTAAAATGGTTCTGGCCCTGAGGTGCAACCTAGGGATCAGTGGGGTGATGACCAAAGTTCAGGGTCTAGCGCACTAGTAAATCCAGACCACATAGCTAACCTAGTACTAAGGAGATTGGGACAAACCTATCGCACCCACCCATGCAGCCACAACAACAGCAGTGAATGAGGAGTGTACTACCTACAGATCCTCATCTTTGTGGAGCATGTGGCGGTAACCATAAAACCGAAGAATGTAATACCTTTTCTCCTCTAGTCACAAACCAACCCACTAAGAAGTGGTGCTAGGCCTGTGCTTGGAACTTTACCCACACCACACAGGAATGTACTCGCATTGCAAGAATGAGATAGGAGCGTGAGCAGCAAAGGGGTGGAGTGGCTCCACAAATGCATCAACAGTATACTAATTTTGAACGTAAGCCACCGATGGCACAAGAGCAAGCACGACCTGTACTTGGAGCTCAACCTCCTGCTCCTGTGAGGGTTGTTGACTACGACAATTCAAATATGTGTAGAGACTTGGTAAACCCAGGCTATGTGAAGGAGGAATATGCATCATATTCATCCAAGGACAATCTCTTTGAAAGTCCCACATATCCAAGCCAAGCACTGGAGGCTCAACCAGGGGAACAAAATTCTTTGATGTTGCTAGGCGGCTACCAACCTAGGACTCCAGGCCCCTCAGGTCAATGGCAGCAACAAAGGAAAGTAGAGGCCAAACTAATGGGCCCCTGTTATGAGTGCGGAGAACCCCATTGGGCTCGTGATTGTCCACATCGCCCAAGGCAAGCAGCTCGATCCAATACAACAGTACCACAGTTTCCACCAATTGAAAGATATTGTCTAGGGTGTTGAGAACACTTTCCAAAGGATTGTTTGCTGAAACCACATGAGGAAGGCATCTCTCAACCAAATGTTTCACTCAACTTTGTAGAGGTATTTCCATCGTCACCTTCATCAGAGAATGAGGATGTCGTGCCACTTAGAGTCATGACTAGATCACAGACACGAAATGCCGAAATGCAGACTGATGAGACACCTCGAGCTAGGGATGCAAAGGCAAATCTAGTGGACAAGACCCTACATTCCAATAGAAAAAGGACCACTAGGAGGAAAAAGAACCGCAACAACTAAGAGTGCATCCACTAGTTCTCAAGAAGTCTCTAAACAAACCATGAGGGATCAAGCTTTTATATCCCAAGAAGTGCATGAGGAGCATCAACCTCAACCTGGGCCTAGTGCTAAACAAGATGAGGCTAGTACGACCGAGGATAGTTCTGGGGGTTCTGTTTTTGTGGATAAGGTGAACGAGACTCTAGATGCCATCATTGATGCTTTTAGAAGTCGCATTACAGCTTTATCTGAGCTACCCAAGAAGCTTCAAGAATACCCAAACCCTCGTGAGAGGAATTGATCAATCTAGCTGTACATCAGCAACTCATTAGGGAAGCTCAATCAATACTTGAGGGTCCACCTCCACTATCCCTCGGGGCCCAACCTCTCTTAAGCCAACATTAGAAACCATACCAGAAGTGTCATCAAGTTGGGAAATGAAAAGTGAGCTGATCTCACAAGCTCATAGCAAAAAGTCTGCACCAATTGACACCCCATTGAAAGAAGGCATTCTGTCGCCACCTAGTCTTGCCTTCCCATGCAATGATGAAGTTATTGATGCTAACGAGGACATGGCAAATGAGATGTGGGCAGCAGTTCATGAGAAAGTTAATGAGAATATATCCTCTATTATCTCACCTCCATTCTCTGAGGTGGATTTTACCAGGGGCACAGAAAACAACTTTAGATGCCCAAGCATCCAGGAGGAAGTTCAAACAATTGTTTCTCCTAGAAGTAAGCATACAATGAAAACCTTACCATCTTATTTGGGAGAATATGAGAACTGTTCTCAAACCTTGAGGATACCCTCCATGCATAGAAGGTTGACAAAGGAGATGGATATGGGTATCGTGCAAGCAATTTTGTCAGCACCAGTGGCTTGTACCATACCTTTGCTTGATTTGATAAAGCTTCGTCCAGAGTTGTGGAATGATATTGCCACATGTTTGTCAGAGCAGGTATTGCTACAAAAGGGTTACCATCATTGTACTATACACACTGAGACAAAGCATGTTATGCCAGTTCCTATCAACAAAGTAGGAAAATTTTGTGAGGATGATCAGGGAAATGCTACCCTCCCATTAGAAGTGCGAAAAGTAGCTTCAACTGCAATACTTGATAGTGGTGCAGGAGTGGGCATTGTGACAAGGTCCATTTGGGAAAAGTGGGGCAAACCAGCTATTAGGAGTACTAGGATGCGCTTGCAGCTAGCAGATGGAAGCTTAGAACATCCCATTGGGCTGCTAGAGAACATATTGGTCACCACATGTGGGATTGAATATGAGCACACATTTGCAGTAGCGGATTTTGGAAAGCATCCAAACTATGAAGTGATATTGGGTAGACCATTCATGTGACAATTTTAAATGATTCAAGATTGGGGATACAATTATTTGTACCTCCGGCATGATTATGTCATCACAAGGGTCAACCTAAAGAATCACTCATATCGTGATGTAACAAGGTCTCCAATAGATGAGTTTGATTCTGCTTCATCTGAGGGCTCAAGGAGTGCTTCCTCGCTAAAATATGGCATTGGTTCTATGGGAAGGTTAAGCAGACAATTTCGATTTTGGAACTGCTCAATATAGGTACTCATAGTGATCCAAAATTGACATGTTGAGGCTGGGGGAAGGAGGGCTTGCAAGATATGTGGTTGCAAGTCATTTATGCATGTATCCCTCCATTGTTGTGCTTGAACCTCCTAAGGTAATCTACGTTGATTTAGTCCTCGGTCTGGTACTCTCACATCAAGAAGGTTATGGCATTGGGGTGTAATTCCCACAATTTGTTTCATTAAGCCTGTGCCATATTGTCGAAAGTAAGAGCGGCATAGCCAACAAATGTGTGAAGCTTCTCCTAATACGAGTCGTGCACACTCTTGACAATGTGGAAATGGGTGATGCTGTTGATAGAATAAAGTGACAAAGTGATGCCCACAACAATTTTCACCTAAGGGAGCATAAAAGTACCTAGAATGAGTTTGAAAAAGAGGAGCACTATAACCCCCGTGATGTTCAGGTTGAGTACTATCAGGGTCAATGCATGGTGGACATGTATCTCGCCAAGTATCCATCAGGAGGTATCTGGGCGTAGAACAATGAAATTTAGAAACTTCAAACTTTATACACTCATATCCATCATCATAATCCCTATCAAAAACATTGTAGATAAGATCATCTCAAAAAGAACACAATCCTCTAAAGGCATAAGGAACCACATTAGTAAATGTGAGACTATTCAAACACTGATTTACCAAAGAGCTTCAATTGTAGTGTTAATGCCTTACCTTTGGTTTTGGGTATGTCCTTCTTACATTAGGGAAAAAGGGAGCTCATTTTGGGGCCCTGTAAGAAATTCACTATTTTTTGATTTATTTCTCTCCTAAAAGACCTCAAAAATAGTAAAATACGAAAACGTGGCTCAGAACTGTCAGTAAGGACTACAGAACTGTCAGTTCAGAAAGGAATAAGATAATCTTTTGTCTAACTAACACGATTTTGCATTAAATATCTCCTTAGTTTTTTTTGTTTCCCGAAGATTCCGCATCTCTTTTGACGACGTGTGCAGGCCTCTCATAAAGAATCCATCACTGAACTTGATTTTTACATGGATACTGCCACACTTCCACGATTCATGTTACAAAAAGACTATGAGATTGACAAGCATATTGAAGAAATATTTCATGGTGGTAAAGGAACCACTGTGTATGACCCTTGGAACAATATATTTGTAGATCTACAACAACTTCAAAGAAGAATGGTTGAGTTTTATGGAATAACATTTGAGGAGTGCAAAGGCATTTTGAAATTTGTTATCAAACTGGATGAGTGTGAGGTTGTAAAGGAAAAGAAAATGGAAAGGATTACTATTATATTGATGAATGGAGCACTTGATACATCATTGACTGAAGCGAGTTTGAAGTATTTTAGTGTGCAGTCAGAGAAACAACACATATGGTGGTCAGGCTCGTTCCAAGTATGATCATTTTTTTGTTTCGTACTTGATTTTAGTCATTGTTTTCAAATCTTTTATAGTAAGACTTTTGTTTTCTATAATCACAGGTAAAGATAGAAGACCATGAAATACTAGATTGGGTGTTTCACCACACGGAAATACCAAGAATAAATAAAAGACAAGTACGAGGAGAGAATCTCCATGTTGCAGGAAAAGATGATTTTCAAGTAGAGTGGCACATGGCGGGGGATCTTAAAACACTTAAGTGCATGTATAACGTTAGTAAAGGAGGCAACTCAAAGTCTCCTTGTCTTTACTGCAAAGAATCAGCTCAAGTAATGGATTCCAAATGGTGGAAGAGAGCACCTAATAGAGATAAAGTTGACCTTGACTTCAAGGCCATTCTTGACATTCCACTATGTAATGTTCACATATGCTCATTGCATGGTCTATGTCGAATTATTGAGAAATTGGTATTTTTGTATATTGGATTTGCTTGGAAACTTCGTCCCAAAAAAAATAGAAAGGATGCTCTTCAAGCATTGGAAAAAGTGTTATCTGATATAGGTCTGCATGGAGGTGATGTTCATATCACAAAGGATTTTAAAAAGTCTACCAATGGCAAGGAGGTACCAATCAAGCCCTCTATTGGTGGTGTTAAGGCAAGAAGATTCTTGTCTCGACCCCAACACAGTAGTAAGCAAGTAAGGCAAGGTAGAACAGTTTCAAGGATTAATTATGGATTGTGGAAGCAAGTCCATAATGCCGTGAAAGATCATGAGGCAGATGGAGAAGCACGAAATGTGAAGGCAGAGGTGTGGAGGTCTCTTGATCAACTCTTCATGTTCTGTGACAATGTAACATGGACAAAAAGAGATTACAAGAACTTTGAAGAGACAATTAAACATTTTGGGAAGTCAATGAAAGACGCATGGACAGCCTGCAATATAACTCACTACATGGTAAAGTTCTGTCTTCTTCTTTTACTCAAGTGTGATCCTCTTTTTTTTTATAACTTACTATGCATTCTTATGGCTCTGTGAAAACAGCATATCATCTACAACCACCTTCCCTATTTTGTCAAAAAGTATGGATGCCCAGCAATTTGGTCTACCCAAGGCATGGAGAAGTCTCACTACATGGCACGTAATGCATTTTTCAGACACACACAACACTACGGAGGGAGTCAAAAGGCAAATAGTCTGAAGGAAGTCTTCCAATGGTTTTACCGAGGCATACTACAGAGGCTGCATGCTAAAAGAAAAGTTGCTAGCTCCAAAGTCAAGCTTGCTTTTATTCTAGCCCAAAAGCAAAGACGAAGACAAACTTTGGACAATTCAATGGCAGCAGAGAGACATAGACAATGGAGGGATTCGAAGATATTTAGAAACCATAAATGGACAAGTAAACATGAATAGCAGTTTGTAACTTATTGGTGTTATGTCCACATGTTTTCAAACTCAATCAATAGATTTTTATTAAATTGTGGAACAAGTGACTCTTGGTGTTATGCCTATATGTTTTGAGACTCCATCAAAAGTATTTCTTTTGTGAAACATGTGATCTATATTAAACAAGCATCAATACATCCATGAGCTACACACAAAAAATTCAATCAATACTACTTAATTATGCTAGACACACTGTACTGAGTGTCAAACGCTTTTAGAAGCTACTAAGTGTGTACTAAGTGTGTACTGAGTGTCAAACGCTTTTAGAAGCTACTGAGTGTGGGAAGAGTATTGAAGTGTCGTACGGTGATGGGACAAATGCAAAAGGGAAAGGTAGAGGATCAAAGACTTTGTACAAATCAGTTCAACTTCAACATAATGTTTGTGCTATATTTGATGACTAAATCCTATTACTCCCAGGGCCTACCAATCGGAACTCTCTTTTTGATCTTGATTGGACTCTTTTTCCTGGAGAGTGATATCTAATTCTTGCTCTGCCATTTCTGTTGCCACAGGAACATCCTCTTTTTCCTCTGCTTCAAATGTGTCTTGTTCTTCAGCCTCCTGCCCTTGCTCTTCTAGAGAGTATTGACTAAAGACAATGTACATAAGGAATGCCATGGTTTCCTCAAGCACTCTACACTTTCTGGTGTGCAAGCTACAGTTGAATTTATATTTCTCAGGCAGGCTGTCAAATCTTCTATTCACATGGTACCTCAGCCTGTCAATGGAGACAATATGATTTATATGCACAAAAACCTTTTCACCTTCCACAATTCTTCCTGCCTTGTTTGAAGGTATCCCAATCATCTGAAAGAAAATCTCTGTGATGCTCCAGTACAGAGCTCATAGTGAACTCCCCGTTTGAAAATACTGTGGTATATGTGGAAGTTCCTCTGAGCCTTGCATTTGTGAAGAAAGTCAAATAGGAGCAAATCTGGAGATTTGTGCTCTTCTGATTCCTTTTGTTTTGAGAGGGAAGACTCAGCTTTCTGCTCCAGTCTCTTCCTTTCGCCTGAACCAAAATTTATATATCATGAATTCTATATGCTGACATATGCAATCAGGGAATGTATAGGATATCACCAAACAACTCCCTTCATGAGCACACATGACTCACCTGGTGATTGCTGTGGTCTAAGTATAGTAGCAGAAAAGTCCAACTTTCTCTTTGAAAGGAGGGTCCTGAGAATCAACTGTTCCAAAGCAAAAACTTTTCTCATCATCAAGGAAGAAATCCCCAGGGCCAAAGAAAGCAAAACAATGAGGAAGAAGTGAAAACTAAAAGGGACACAGGAATTTGCAAGAAAACGCGATGTAGGGCCATTTGGAAAATGTCACGTACTCTCCTCGCATTTTGTTGTGCAAATTTTCCATTTCTATTGCTATCCATCTCCAATCAAATGCTAGGATCACCTCAAAGACTCCTGGACAGTAGATGATACTAGGAAGAATTCCCCAGGGCCAAAGAAAGCAAAACAATGAGGAAGAAATGAAAACCAAAAGAAATATAGGAATTTGCAGGAAAACGCGATATAGGGCTATTTGGAAAATGTTAAGCACTCTCCTCGCATTTTGTTACAAACTTTTGGGTTCTATTGATATCCATCTCCAATCAAATAGATAGCTTCATGGTCAGTAAGACTCTCTATATCCTTATCTTCTTGTTTAATAGTATAACACACATACTTTTGGGATGTGATGTAACTTAGATATTAGGATAAATACCACAAGCAGGAAGACTTTTGAATTGGGCTGGTTGAAATGAGTGAAGGCATGTTCCAGCAGGCTGCCTCATGAATTTGCAGGAAAACGCGAGGAGAAAGCTTTAGGAATTTCAAACAGCCGAAATCGCGTTTTGTTGCAAATATAAAACTAGGATGTGGAAATTTGGGATATGGGATGTGGTGGATGGGAATTGCCCAGATATCTGGACATCAAGAATTCTATGGATGGAAGAAATATATATCAAAAAACATTGAAAAGGATATAGAACTCTGACCTTTCTTTTCCTTTTTCATGCTGTTGGAGTTGCACTGGTGAATCTTCTGCTCTCTCCCAAACTTGAGCTACAGCCTAGGTAACCTGGAGATCTGGCAGTGGTAGTAGTCTTCAGGCAGGTTGCAGTCTGGATGGAGTGTGTTGGGTAGGAAGGGATCAGAGAGGGAAGGAAAAGGATGATGGGAGGGTGCTGGCAAGGATGAAAGACGGGGAGGGAAGAGTGGTTATGGAACTGATTATGAAATCATGATTGGCACAAGTTCCAAGGCAAAAAGTGTCCCATTCACAGTGCCAAGTTTCAAACTCCAAGAGATCTGGGTCCCATCCACACGTGTGAAAAAACGGCTCCATCAGTTAGTAGCTGCCTTTTTTGTATTTTGCACTAATCTTTTTTCTCTTGTTTAATCTCTCCTGTCTTGGCCCTCCCCTCTCAGCTCTCTTGCCTCCCTACCTCCCTACTCTGCACGATCAGCATCCTGACCAGCAGCACAGGTTCATCCCCAGCACAGGGTACTCATCAACAGCACAGCACACCCACAGATAGCTTCCAGGTCAGTAAGACTCTCTATATCCTTATCTTCTTGTTTAATAGTATAACACATACTTTTGGGATGTGATGTAGCTTAGATATTAGAATAAATACCACAAGCAGAAAGACTTTTGAATGGGGCTGGTTGAAATGACTAAAGGCATGTTCCAGCAGGCTGCCTCATAAATTTGCAGGAAAACGTGAGGAGAAGGGTTTAGGAATTTCAAACAGCTGAAATCGCGTTTTGTTGCAAATTCACTTTTGGGGCCTTTTTTGGCCGTTTCCGGGCCTCCGGATGTCCGATTCCAGCGTTTCAAGTGCCGTTTTTAGGGTTTTGGGCCGTTCCGGACGCGTTTGCAGTGTCAGAATCACCAAATTCTGCACAAAAATAAATTTTTAAAAGATTCAAATTGGATCACCTTATTAATGTGACACGTTTCTATGAACATACAGTACTATTTATTTTTCTTATTTTCATCTTCTTTTGTTGAATTTTCAACGTAACGTTGGCCCACTCCTGATTGGTTGAGAGCCTATTTTCTCTCTCTTCTAAAATACCCCAAAATGAGCTTCATTTTTTCCTAATGTATTGTATTTAGTTGTAAAGACAGAGAAATCACTGTAGGAATGTACCAACATGTTACTTCAAGTATTTGCAGGAAAACGCGAGAGTGAGCTATTAGGAATTTCAAACTATCGAAATCGCGTTTTGTTGCAAATTTATAAATGTTGCTTCATCCACCCCTGTCATTGCCTTTTTGTATCATTCCATGTTCTCCATGGCTATAATCTCTTTCCATTGCTTTGTGTGCAGCTTGTCAGAGTGATGGCTAGAACCAAGTCAACTGCAAGGAGTGCTGGCAAGGGGCCAGGGCTTGCAGCAGCAGCAACTGGGGCAGGCATCAAGGAATTTAGTGTGCCTCCAAAGGGAAGAGTTGCACATGGCAGGAAGGGGAAGCCAATGAGCCTGCTCCAGCAAAAGACCAAGAGATTGAAACATGGTGCAGGTGTGCTAAAGGAGATCAGGAAGCAATAGAAAGCTATAGGCTTTGCAATCCCCAAGGCACCTTTTTAGAGACTAGTGAAAGACATATGTGATAGTTGGCACCTTGGTTTTAGGTGGAACAAGACTGCCATTCTTTCCTTACAGGAAATGGCAGAGGATTACTTGGAGAAATATTTTGAAGATGCAATGTATGGCAGGACATCAAGATGAGAGACATATTATTAATTCCACCTACAAGAAAGTTGAAGGTAGATGAGGTTAAGGTTGTTGAAGTAACCCACTCAAAGAACACCAGAGGGAAAGCTACTTATGAGGAGTCACTGTCAACTGAAGCAGCAAATAAAAGAATCTAAATCTGTTATAGATGTGGAGACTGTACAGAGGGAGCTGCAGATACAGAGAAGGTTGCAGGAGCTGGGGAGCTAACATAGTTGTCCATATTGAGGATGAAACTTCAGTGAATAATTTTGACTTGACAAAACCATGCTTGGCAGCATTGGCTCATAAGAATGAGTATTGCTCAGATACTATCATTCTTGCAATGCTCTAGTAAGTGTCTTTTATTTTACATTTGTTTGTAAAACAATCCTTCTTGTACCTCCTTTACACCCTACCCTAATTATTGTTTGGTCCAATGCAGCATGATGAGAAGCTGGCTTAACCACGCTGTACAACATACAGTTCATATTATTGATCCTGCCATTTCTTCCAGGTTAAGAGATGCAAAGGAAACTCCCATGGATATTTTCAATTGGTTCAGACACTGCAATTTTGATGTTATCGATGTTTTGCTACTTCCATACCATAACAGGTATGTGGGTGACTGCTTCTTTTGGGATTCTTCTTTAAGATTGAGAACTCTTGTAGCCTTTGATTTCTTAATGCTTTTTTCCTTACACAGTGACCACTGGAGCTTTGCTTCTATTGATATCCAACAGAAGCAATGCTTTATATTCAACTCTCTTAAAAACACACACAGAGAGCTGAAATTGTAAGTGGTGTGTGTGCTATTTTTAACTTTAAACTTTATTATTTTGTTTTAATGCACACTAACTGAATTATATGTATTGCAGTTGTATTAGAAGGTTTCTAGATGCATTGGATCACTGTCCTCCTAATGTCAATCTTTTGGATTCAATAGAGTCAATAAATTTAGAGGTAGAAAGTCGTTTCTCCTACTGATGTCTATTTCATGCTATGCCTTTGAACCTATTGAATAATTTTGTTTTGTTCAGATCTGATGTTATTGAGGAGAAGATGGAGCAGCACAGCAAACAGATTCTCCAGGGGTAGTAGAGAAGACAATGGAGCAGCACCAAGAGATTGTACAGGACAGGATGGAGTAGCAGAAAACAGATTCTCCAAAAAAAGATGATACGGAGAGCTTGGACCATGTAGAGCAACCTCTGGATCAGGCTGTAGATAAATAGAAAATGGTTGTCAAGAATATGTTCTACATATACAATTAAACACTTCTGTACAAAATTTTACTTTATTGAATATAATACCTTTGTTTATGGAGTCTGTGTTATCTCAATTTTCAAATTTTCAATGTCTTTGCATTTTATTGAACTCTCTCTTATTTTGAGCACCTGCAAAAAAGCAATATGAATCAATAGGGTAAAGTAAACTAATAGCAGTGCTTAATGAGACTAGGATAAGTCAGATGATCTTGTTTTCTTAACACACCATGTGTGTTAGCATTGTCCAGCCAACTGATAAAAATGATCAGTAAAAAATATACCCGATTGAGCTAGCTCTGTTGCACATCGACCTTGGTATTGTTGTTCTCCTATCGATCCATGCAAAACATCTATAAATCCCAGAATACAATCGATGTTTTGCCATGTCTCATACGATGAAGGGTATAAATCTGAAATAAAATAACACAAGAATGTCAATAAGCAAAGAAAGAAAGCTTCATCTTAAAAATCCATACACCTCATAAAGAACAAAACCACAATAGAAAAATATACAATTAGGCTTGTGTTGCGGAAGATCATTTGGATAGTCTCGCAAGACAAGTTCTTTATGCATGTACACATGCTTAATCAAAACTTCTTTCACCGATATCTTCTCTCTGGTGATTTTAAAATCTCGTACTCTTCCCTTCCATGACGCCAAGAAAATGTTTTTTGTCTGGGGTCTCTTTCTTTTGCTAGGTTGCATGAGCACCCATGCTCCTTTCGAAACACTAAACCTTTCCCAAGTTCCTTTCGTTTTGACTGTACTTGAATTCTCTACCGAAGAAATAGAAGAAGCAAGTCGACGGGGTAATGATGTGTGGTATAATTATGCCTACATAGCATTATCATCCACAGAGCGTCTTCCACAAGAACGGCCATAGTTTTTATTCACCATGGAGACCTTGTGAATCTGTAACAACAGCAAAGTAATGTAAACAAGATAACAAAGTGAAGTTTCAAGAAAGAGAAAGTGGGCAGACAGACAGTTGACAAGAAACATCTTACTCTAAGCCAAACAGGATCAAGGGAGCAGTTTTGGAAAAGAAGAGGCTGCTGCACAATGAGGCAGTGGTGTAGAATGGTAGACCTTTCGAAGGAAAGGCAGCACAACATTTCAAAGTTCAAAGGAAGGTGGAAGCGGGAAGGCCCTTGTCAGAGAAAATGTCAGACTAGATTCTATCTTCATGTCCAAAGATCTTGTGAGAATAAAAAACCAATCTCCACATTAATGTAGTACGCTTGTACCTACATAAAGTATTGTTTCTTTTATCTATTTTCTCTTATTTTTGTGAATTTTCAACGTTACGTTGGCCCTCTATTTATTGGTTGAGAGCTTATTTTTCCAAACCGTAAAAGGCCCCAAAATGAGCTCCCTTTTTTCCTAATGAGAGGTGGGAAGGTTAGCAATTGTCGAGGAATTTGAGAAAGATAAGAGGATTTAGGCAGTGAAGTGCTAGAATCTATGCTCAAAGGAGACTCATGTACAGTTGGATTTATCTTAGGTACACAAGTTGATGGTGGAATTGTGTAACAAGGAGAAATTGGGACAACTGGTGATTCAATACATGTTTTGGGAAGGTCAACACAAGGAGATTTGTAGGTGCTATCACAACCACCTATCCTATCTTGAAGAGGTTGTGTTGATTTCCTTTTCACCCACTGATATGGAAAACCAAGGGTGGCTTTTGGAATCTTATTGATACACTCTTTTACCTCTAGCAAACCATGACATTTGGGAAGCCAAAGTGCTGTTGCACCCTCATAATAGCCTTGTGCTTTAAGAACATGCTTTGGGACCCAATGAGTAACAATCTGAGGTTTAGGCTTGGAAAAGATGTGCTTTTTTGGAGGTTTAGCAACTAGGCTAGATGGTACAAGTTTGTACGCATCCTTGGGTAGCCAAATTGATAATTCCTTCTTACCTGGCCTTCTTTGAGCAGTGACTAGAGTAGTTGGAACATGCCAGCCATGGCCCTCACTTGAGGACTCATCGATTATCCACATCATTTGTATTGGAGCTTCAAGAGCAGATTTTGAAAGTGGGTTGTGTAAGGTAGAAATACCACCCTTTTGACATGATAAAGCTCGTGGAGTAGCAGATCCCAAGATGCAATCAGAATCAATTTGCAATTTGTATTGTCTATTCTTCCAATCTAATGAACAATTGGTAGCACTTACCATGATTAACCGAGAACAGCCTCTACCACTGCCTTGGACTTACTAGTCACATAAAAGGGAACTGACATTTGGTGACCCTGAATGGACATCATAATGACACATTTTCTCTCTATAGGGTTATCTTCACCTGAGAAGCTTCGTAAGTCAATAGGAATGTGCACAAGTGTTGGTTGTCCCAAGGCTATCCATGTGTCAAACGAGAGAACATTATAATCTGCACCAGAGTCAATTAAGGCAGAGACAAAGTAGGTAGTCTCATGAAGATGAAGACACACTTGAATATTGAAAGGATCGACATATTGTTCATCAGTTGCCAACTGTAAGGCCAACATAAAAGCCTTGTGACGCTCCTTGGCTTTTGCAACTCTAGCTTTAGCCTCTTCTTGAGCCTGACGTTTAAGTAGGTCATGTGCTTCTTTCTGTGTGTGTGCAGATGCATTTGTTGAAGCATGGCTTTAGTTAATGGCTCATTGTATTTCTTGAGAGACGACTTCCATTAATGAAGTTAGGCATTTGCTCACCTTCTAGTGTCTCTAAACGCACTGCACCACTTGGAGTAAGCTCATTAATCACAAACGGTCCTAGGCCACATTTCTTGAGCTTTCTCTTATGCTTCTTAAGTGTGTACAAGAGCACAAGGTCCCCTTTTTTGAATCGGCCAGTTGTTACATTTCTATCATACCATTGCTTTTGTCTCCTCTTCTCAGCATACATCCCCATTACCGCCAATAAGCAGGTCTCATCAAGCTTTTCCAATTCATCAATGCGTTGAGAAAGCTCATGACCAGTCCAGTCCAATTGTTTAGCAACTCGTAGAGTAGGTACAAGAAATTCAATGGGAAGAATTGCATCTAGCCCAAAAGCAAGCTCAAATGGGGTTGTGCCCACAGATGTTTTATAGGCTGTTCTATATGCCCAAAGAACTGAGTGTAACTTTTGCTCCCAATCAGTCCTATGTCCCTCAACAATCTTTGTGAGTGCTGTGCAGAGAATCTTGTTAGTACTCTTAGCTTGTCCATTGGTCTGGGGATGATAGGGTGCAGAACGCTTGTGAATTACCATAAATTCTTGAAGCAAAAACTCTATGACCTCATTCACAAAGTGCACACCTTGATCACTAACGATTTCAATAGGTAAGCCATAGCGTGTAAACACGTACTCATACAAGAACTTAGCTGTGGTTCTAGCATCATTTTTGACTGTAGCCTTTGCCTCTACCCATTTGGTCAAATAGTCAGTTGCGACTATAATATATTCGGCATGCGTGTGATGAGCTGGAGGTTTAATGGGACCGACAAAATCAATACCCCATTTGGTAAAAGCACGTGTGCTTAACATAGGCCGCAATGGCATATTGTCCTTTGTGATGGGAGGTTTGGTCCTTTGACAATCGTCACAATGTTTTACATATTCTTCAACATCTATTTGTAAGGTTGGCCACCAAAGCCCAGACCACCTAATCAACTTAGCTGTGGTATTGCCCGAAAAGTGTCCACCCCCAATACCTGCATGTGCATGAGTCAAGATTTTCAAGTAGTCAACTTCACATACACACATGCGTAAGTTGCCATCCTTGCCCCTCTTGTAGAGTTGGCCCTCTATCAGCATATAGTTTGCCGCTTCAACTTCAATAGCATGCTTTCGATATTTAGAAATTTTTCGATCAGTATGACTATGCCGAAGATAGTCCACAATATACTTACTCCAACTTGGTGTAGTTGAAATTTGGAATAATGTGACATTATGAATTGGCTGTTGAATTTGACATGAAACACAGTTACGAACAAATTTTTCAGCATCCGCATGCATGGTAGGCCACCATTGCCCATCCTGAGATATACGTCGCACACAAGTAGTAGCTGATGCATGGATTCCACTGATACCCTCATGTGCCCATTCCAAGATCTCCTCATATTGGTCAGGGTTAGATATAAGCCGCAACACTCCATCATTACGCTGAGGATATAATCTCCCTGAGATTAACTTGAATGATCGCCATAGCTCCACATTAGGACCCGCTAGTTGTATCTGCCCACTTGTCAAAATTTCTAAGATGGGTTCAGACCATTTAGGAGCTGTCTCTACAAGGAAAAGTGTTGAATCTAACATA
Organism: Cibotium barometz; assembly: GCF_041138505.1. NCBI lineage: Eukaryota > Viridiplantae > Streptophyta > Polypodiopsida > Cyatheales > Cibotiaceae > Cibotium > Cibotium barometz. Next base: position 48,203,037 of record NC_141060.1, read on the forward strand.
TCATCATCCACACCCACAGGAGCTTCGCTAGAGGTGATTCGAGACAAATGATCTGCCCTAAGATGAGTTGTTCCTTTTCGGACTGCCACTTCAAAATCAAACTCAAGAAGGATGACAAACCACCTCACAATCCTTCCAGTTGCACAAGGCTTATTCACCAAATATAGCAGTGCTTGATGGTCCACAAAAAATATAAATTTGTTTGCCAAAAGGTAATGGCGAAACTTTTTCACGGCATATATCATGGACAAACCTTCTCTTTCTGTTGTGGTATAATTCTTCTCAGCATTGTTCAACTGTCGACTAGGATATGAGATTGGGAAATCCTTATTATGTTCTCCCGATTGAGCCAAAATACATCCAATTGCAAAGTTTGAAGCATCAATATGGACATGAAAGATTTGGTTCCAATCTGGTGCCCGTAAGATGGGTGCAGTCACTAATGCTTGCTTCAACTTTTCAAAGGATTCCTCACACTCATCAGTCCAATTAAACTTTACAAGAAGAGCATATAATGGTCTGGCTAGGACAGCGTACATGTAGATGAATTGACGATAATAGCCACAATGTCCCATGAATATTTGTACCCCTTTAGGGTTGATAGGCCGAGGTAATGAGACAATGACATCAATTTTATCCATATCTGTTGAAATCCCATTGTGAGAAACAATATGGCCCAAAATTTTCCCTTGTCTTACCATGAATTTGCACTTGTCAGGATTCAAGCATATACGATAAACTTGACACTTTTGAAACACAAGTCTGAGGTGTTCTATATGATCATCACGCTCTTGTGAGTGAACACATAAATCATCCATGAAGATCTCAAGAAATTGCCTAAGGTACTCCTTGAATACATGACTCATTAACCGCTGAAAGGTTGCTGGTGCATTTGTTAGACCAAATGGCATAACACGATAGGCAAAGATGCCATCTTCAATAGCAAAGGCTGTCTTGTGTTGATCCTTTGGATCAATTGACACTTGATTGTAACCGGAGAATCCATCCAAGAAACTATATGCCTTTTTCCCTGCAACTCGTTCCAAAACATGATCCGTGATTGGAAGTGGGTAATGATCACGTACAGTAGTTGCATTTACCTTCTTGAGGTTTACACATACTCGAAGTTTTCCATTTTTCTTGGGCACCACTACAATAGGGAAGACCCATTCAGTGTGTTCAATCTCATAGATAAATTCTGCCTCTAAGAGCTTGTCTATTTCTTCTTTTATCTTTCGTGTAAAATTCTCATTGTAAGTATAAGGACGTTGCTTAGAAGGCTTTGCATCCTCTCACAATGGAATTGTATGCTGACATATGCTTGGATCAACTCCTTTGAGGTCTTATAACTCCAAGCAAAAACATCGCGATACTCCTTTATTGTTTGAATTAATAACTTCTCCTCATCTAAGGACAAGTTTGTGGCAATCCACACATAGCGAGGCTCTTCTCCTGGCTTAGCGATATCAAATTTTTTTGCATCTTCTGGACCATCATATGAAACCCCTGGCACGCTTGGTTTTTGTCGCATGGACTGTTGAAGAACAATCTTCCGATCTTGAAGAGTGTACTGTGTGAAGTTGGGGGGAACATTGAGACCTTGTTCTTGTCCACTTGAGTCATCACTAATTGAAGACCATGTGGTTTTGAGCTCTCTTTTGCAATCTTGCATCAGATTTTTTTGTTCAACCGTTATCTTTGCACTTCCGACACTCTCTTTTGAATCGGTTTGAGACTTGAGTTTTGGTTTTGGTTTCTTCGTTTTTTTACGATTTTTGCTAACAATTTTTAGCTTTTCTCCTGGTTGAAATCCATGTGATCGTTTTACTTGGTCTTTGATACTATCTTGTGCTTGGACATAGTATAGATATCCATTCTTTCTTGAGAAGTGAGGTGGTGGTCGAGAGTGTTCATCCTTAAACTCCTCCTTTTCTTTTTGTATTCTCTCACGTCGTTCCCTCTCATCTCGTTTACGGATTCTCTTATGGCTCTTACAGCATTTATGTTTAGGTCGGCTTCGAGGGATCTCTACTTGAACCTCCCTTCCTCTCAAAAGTAGGCGTGCCTTTCCTAACTCTTCCTCAGGGATTATCACATTATTATCAAAATCAGAGTCCCATCCATCTTCCTTATCAGCATCATTAGCAGATTCGAGTGTAAAATCTTCCACTGAGACTTCCTCTACATGCAGTGCTGTTGTGGATGCATCCCCATAGTACAAATCATCTAAAAGGTCACGTGGTTGTACCATTCATATAGGAATAATGTTATATCCTTCCGAGTCACAAAATTGAATTGGTTTAGGCAAAGCACATGTCGATAATGTTGCAAGGACATGACTCCATTCTAGGGGATCAATTAAGTGCTCAGGGAAGGATTATGGAATGTATGCCTCATCTGATACACTTCGATTACCCTTAAGTCTCTCAGTGTTGAAATCCCTACATGAGGCTCCACACATCCACAGATCTTCTCGCCCATCTGACAAGCTACCACCTTCTCCAGAGGCCGATTTTTGTACAGGGTTGTCCTTGCATCCTGAAGTGATTGATACCATCTTTCCAGTAGAAGTGGACACGGATCCACCACCAGTGCAAGAGTAAGCTTATCAACTCCACAATAAGATCAACAAGCCAAGGCACTTTTCTCCCACTGGGTTTTTCCCCTCGGCTATATTCGGTGATTGACACCAATAACAAATTTTATTCTTTTCTTTTCTTTTCTTGTTTGTTAATAAACATTTTGCAGAGATCCCAGCTAAACAAGAGCATACAAACATGCCCCAATAGACCACCTACCGTGCACACAAATTAGGAAGGGGGGAGACATGCAATGCCTACAAAGAGCAAAGAGAAGCGATCTGCACAACATCAGCAATGCATCAATGCAAACGCACAACATCAACGAGCACTACAACAGGTGTATTCAAATCATAATCTTTTGTTCTTTATGTGATTTTAACTTTTGGATATATTGTTTGCATGTTCACACACAGTTGGCTGGTTTAAGTTTTAAATTAGTTGTTAAAATGTGGTGAGTGATTTCTAGATTCTTAGAGGACTTAGTAGAAGGTATTTCTATTTTCAGAAGAAGGTGTAGGTTATATACCAACGGAGTATGCCAAGTTCTTATGCTCTCGAAGTATATTAGTTATCCCTAGTGGTAAGCTACCTCTTAGGTATGGGTTAGGTGATAGGATTAATAAAAAATTTATGAAAATCATGCCCTAAAAAATATATACAAGTGAATCGAGACATGACGTGTCTACAGCCACGTGGAATGCTTGGTAGGACCTTGGGTTGTCTTAGCACCTTGGGGCCGATGCCTTGGTATCCATGGGGTGAACACTGACGTTTAAAAGATTCAGAAAAAGACCTTCCAGGACTCTATCACCTTGATAGATGTTGGTAGGACTCTGGGATACATTATGGGCCCTCGAGACCGATGCCCTCATCTTCATGGGGTACTCCTTATGTCAAAAAGAAAGAAAAGGGTCTATCGCCCTTGAGATACTTATTAGCAGCCTTTAGATTCTCTTGGTAGAGGTCTCTTGGCCATTGCTTGGGTCTCATTGGGATGGAACCTTCCTCTTTATTCATCTTTTACACACACGCCAAAAGAAAAAAAGAAAAAAAGAAAAAAGAAAAAAGAAAAAAAGGTCCAATCACCATTGCTCATATTTAGGAGTTGGGTTGCCACTTAGGAATAACTTAAACACTTGTGGGACATTAAGACTGCGGTCATAACCTGCGGTGTACAAGCACACTTGCCTTTGCATAGCACTATCTACCACTTAGTCTCACTTTGACTAGTCTTTACTCACCTCTTTTAGCAATCTTTAAAACTCTAATCAGCCTTTCACTTGTATGCTCACGGTGAGATTGCCATTGCTGGTTTCAATAAAAGGCTTACTTGTCTTCCATTGTTTTTTGCAGCTTTTGCTTCTACCGCGCCCGAGGACGTGCGCGATTTAGGAAGGGGGGAATGTTCCACGGGAACACTCATGGGAACACGGATTATGGAAGGAGGCCGGAAGCAATTAATGAGAGAGAGCGGGATTGTAGCCATGGGAACATAAAGATGCACATATTTTTTTCATATATTTTGTGTCGAAGTGCAATGTACATCGTTTTAGGCCAATGTGGGTTCTAAATGAGAGTTCTTAGTGTATTAAGCAAGGCTCACTTATGGGGTTGTCCGCCCATGTGTGAAAGAGGCCTAGGGTTAGGGTTAGTGGCATCTCTACAAAAGAGATATTAGCTAAAGAAAGTGTACGTTTTTTCCATTCCCATAAGCTATATTGAGTGAAGCTCTTGAGCTCTCAAGCTATGGCAGCTCTCTAACTCTCTCTCTATTGTACTCTAATGAGCATGAAGCTCCAATGAGTATAGCTCCACTTCATTCTCTTAATCTGTTTTAGCATCATTGAAGTAGATTAATCTATGATTAGTTGAATGCTTCTTTTTTTCTCTTGTGTATGCTGCATGCTTGTATTGTGTGTTTGTATAGTCTCCATTGATGCAAGCTCTTGTCCACTTCTTTGGCAATGGGTTATTCATGGATAGACTCTCTCTATGAGCTTGTGGGTTTGTGAATGTTACATTCTCTGCTTGCTTAAGCTTGTGGGTTAGTAGATGCACACTTATGGATTTGCAGGCATTAGGGAAAGCTAAGATTTAATCAATGTTTGAATGGGATTAAGAGATTGCTATGCATTGCTTGCTGTCTTGATTAGTGTAGTGGATTTAAGGTATTGAGAGATTGATTGAGGTGTTGAATGGTTGAATCGTCTAGTGGTGGTTTGTGTATGTGAACTCTCCCTCATGGGATAAGCCTTCATGCACTAATCGGGTCGAGTCCTCGGATTAACATTGTGTTTCTTAACACATTTGTTGATTGGTAGTACTCTATGAGCACTATATTGCACGGTAGAGAGAACCGCTCTACAAACATTTCCTCCATTAGACCTTCTTCCATTCCCTAACCTTCTTCCATTCCCTCAGGTGCTGTTAATTGAGCTCCATCTGTCACTCCCTCCGATATTCTCATCCTTTGTTGGGGACAAGAATTCATAGGCGCAATGTTATCAAGACGTGGTTGCACACTTGCTTGGTTGTACGATTGAAACCGTAAATTTTGTAAGCGCTACATTGGAAATATGCCAGCCTCATGAATATGCTGGTTGCAAATCCTTCTTTTGCGAAATATTTGGTACTTACATCGCATGCATAGACACGCTATTTTCTCTTCAAGATTGAGAGGCTCCATCTAGCAGGATAACATGTATATGTAGCTCATTAAATGCAAATCATTACGCATTACACAAAGATGTAAACCATAAAACAAGGCTTCTTTTTCCCAGTCGTGAGGGAGATTTTAAATATAACATTTAAAGCATCAAACGGGCTTCTTTTCCCCAACCGTTGAGGGAGATTTTAAAAATAACATTTAAAGCGTCAAACGGGCTTCTTTTCCCCAGCCGTTGAGGGAGATTTTAAAAATAACATATAAAGCATCAGCTTGCGTTTCTTTTGCAAGAAACCACACACACACACGAGATAGATGGATGGCTGAATTTTATTCTATCTTCTTCTCTTCTCTATAACCATACACTAATAAGATAAGTGTACATACCATAAGGAAAAGTACTCTCCTACTATAATATACAATGGTCGGTTCATAGTATAAACTCGACTATACGAGTTGTCGTTGTAACTATGCCATGACTCTAGTACTCTAAAGTGGTTGTCACATAGCCTATCACCATGCTAGTGGCATAAGTGCGAAAGCTAACACCCATGTGGGTTATCAATGTCTGCAACACCAGGTGAGCTCGATATCTTAATAGTTCCTTACAAGCAAAACCACACACACACACAAGACACAAGAGAGAGAGATGGATAGATTTTTATTATATCTTATTCTCTTCTCTACAACCATACAATAAAGAGATAAGAGTAAATACCATAATGGAAAGTACTTTCCTACTATGACATATAATGGTCAGTCCATATTGTGAACCTGACTATATGAGCTGGCACATAATTATGCCATAACTCTAGTACTCCAAAGTGGCTATCACACAACATGTCATCCGTTGGTAGCATATCAGCCATAGTCTCATCAACCATGCGAGTGGCATAGGTGCGAAAGCTATCACCCAGGCGGATCATCAATGCCCACAACACTAGTTGAGCTCGATATCGTAATAACAACAAAAGTGTCCATGGCATCAGTACATGGCCTCACTATAGGACTACCATAAATATCTAGCAAACCCCCCTATAGTATAAATGTGAGGTTTATAGAGATTGTAGATTATTCTTTGAAAGAAATGAGGCCCAAAGCTTTGCGGAAGGCCTCAAACATTTCACATGATAAGGCTTTAGTAAAAAGATTTTCCACATTATCATGTGTACTATAATAGATCATATTGATCTCACCTACATGGAGTCTCTATCTAACATAGTGGTAGTGCACTTGTGCTTGGTCCTAGCATGAAAGATAGGATTCTTGGCTACTGCCATTACACTTTGACTGTTGTCAAATGAGAATCAAAGTGGGGGTGCTTGAAGAGACACAAATATCCTCCATCACTCTTCTCAACCAACTGGCAGAGCTTCTCTATATTGACCTTCATAGGATGAGGTTATCATAGTTGTTGATTGCTTCTTTCTTAGCCAGGACATATATGAGTTGCCAAGAAAGAAGTAGTTTCCAGATATGGACTATGTATCATAAACACATGCGCCCAATCTGAATCATTTTGTGAAGGCCTGCAGGTACAAAAGACCAAGATCTGCCATCTCAAAATTTTAGGCAAGGTCATCCTTAATTTTCAAATCCTCAACAAGAAAATCTTGCTTATCCTTTTTGACATATAAAGTGCTTTCTGTAGAACTATTTTGAAATCTTGGTCCAGTCAAATAGGCATGAATCTTCTAATACCAAGCCCTGGGGCTTTTTTAAAATCATACAAAGCTTTCTTCAGCTTACATACCTTCTATTCTTGGTCGGGTTAGGAAAATCCAACTGGTTAACTCATATAAACTTATTCCTTCAAGTCACCATCATTCAAGAATGATGTTTTGATGTCCAATTGGTTCAATTTCCATCCATGGTGGCTGGGCATTGCTAAATCAATAATAAATCTCTCTCTCTCTCTCTCTCCAAGGCACACACACACGTGCACATGCACGCACACACACACACACAATTGCACAAACTTGTTTAAACATATCTTCTTTTTTTTCCATGTCTTTTCTCTTTAGAGTCTTCTTTTTTAAGCATACTTGTCCCTTAACAATGCAAACGTGCTCGAATGGTGACCAAACTTGTAAGTGTGTCATGTAGACTCCATCCTCACTTTTGCAAACGAACACCATCCGAGCACATTTGGTCACCATCTGAGTACATTTGGTTGGATTGTATGGGCTATAGGCCCAATTGGGCTCTCTAAGACTGTGCTTGGCTTGCACATTCCAACCAAATGTGCTTGGATATGGTGAGACCAAGCCTTTGCAAGTGTGCACACCACCCTCACACACTTGTAAAGTTTTGCACATTTGGTTGGAATCTATGGGCCATAGGCCAAATTTTGAGGGGACTCTCTAAGGCTAAGACACATTAAAAAGTAGGCCTCTAGCCTACACATTCTAACCAAATGTGCTTGGATGGTCATTAAACTTTGCAACTGTGTACATGTGGACCCCACACTCACTCTTGCAAAGTTTGGTCACCATCTAAGTACATTTGGTTGGATTGTGTGGGCCTGAGGCCTAATTTTCAGGGGGCTCTCTAAGGCCAAGAGACATTTCAAGTAGGCCTCTGGCCTGCATATTTTGTTCAAGCTGAAGCTTTATCATAATCACAAGATGAGATAAAATTTAGGCCTCATGATCAACCTTATAGTGTTGGAACGGAATGTATCTCTCATGCCTATGAACCTGCTGAAAGTAGTAGCCTGCCATGATGACCATGCTATGATTGAACCTATGACCATCCATGGCATCCTTATTGAGAGTTCTCTTCACCATAGAGCGTCTTAACAAATAGTAGTCTACGTGATCCTCTTTGCCATCAGGGCCGATGACAACAAATACTATATCCATGGTTAATAAATCTATTTAAGGTGGTTTGCATAGTCAACTTCAAACATGGCACCATCATCATGTGCTATAGGTACACCATACATCAGATGCTTTGGGGTAATCACTTGCTTGCTCCAAGGATTTGCCCATGTAGACATGAAATACTCTCCCCAATCACCATCCATGCATGCTTCAAAGAATGCAAACTACCGTGTGAATATAGAGGGGTCTAGTGGTTGAATGCCACGAAGAAGCGATCCACAGTGGTGTCATCCACACACAAAAAATATCTTGAGCACCCTTGTATCACGTGAGGGATAAGAAGAGGCCACAATACCACTTAAGTGCCTTGTACACCACTCACTTGCTCTCTACATTTCTAAACCTCTCAACATCATGCTAAAGCTGGTGATGTCATAAATGTGCTTCACACACACTAGCACTATCATGCTCCCCCTTCCCAAGGCCAGTCTTAAGAAAGCTCCAAATAAACCATCTACTAGTCTCCGAGTGCCACCTATATATAGCCAATAGAACTACCTCAAACCATGGCTAGTCTCAAGAAAGCTCTAAATTACCCGTCTACTAGTCTCCGAGTGCCACATATATAGCCAATAGAACTGCTTCAAACCATCACATACGTTAGAAACAGTAAGTCATGAAAAATGACCATGAGTCATGAGTTGTTGTTTGCAACAAGCTATCTTGATTTTTTATTGAAGCAAAAAAGGAAAGAAAAGTGGAATTCATCGACGTGCGGACATGCTTAATTTGCATGATATAGAAGTTCTTGTGTATGGATTTGAGTTGAAAAATTATGGAAACTTATGCTAGAAAACAATTGATATTCTAAAGCAAAAGGTCCAATTACTCTCCTAGTTGATTGGAAGAGTTTCTTCTCCGTTGTAATTTAGCATGTTTTCCAAATTGAAGAATAGAACTCTTTTTTTAATTGATAATATTGGATGTTTTTGGGTTTAGAGTAAAATGTAAGTAATGTTTTATGCATTCTTTTTTCATAAAAATAGTGGTTTTTTTTAATGTTTGACATGAAAGTGTGTCTTTTGTCCCCATAAATTTGTGAAAAGCTACATTTTTTGTTTTTTTTCCCCCAAAAATGGAGTTGAGTTGTCATTTGCATGATTTTGTTGTCTTTTTTCATGACTCGCTATTTAGACGAAATCCACTACTAGTGCCACGTGACTCCACGATCCCTCATAAATCATGCATCATGAAGGAAGAAACAATGCTGTAAAAAAAATGCATATGCAAGAGATCTCATCACACTAATGTAAAAATGTTACTCCCTGATAATGATGCGAATCTCTAGGGTGGTGGCAACTCTGTGCATGATGATGTCTGATATGCACCAAAATAGAAACCTAAAAGTACAATAAAACTTTATCTTAAATAAGTTAATCAAAACCTATCTATTACATCACATAATAATTAAAGATATTATACCTACTGTGAAAAGTGGCTAGTCAAGTTGTATCTCTTGATGTGTTCCGTATATAAGGGTAGATGAGATCACGTAGAGTATGTTTCTCCACGACCTGCAACCTCCTATACTGTCCCCACCATCGAGATGATGCACTATATACTCATATTGTCCCGCCATTGCACTACCTCAATGTCACTGCCATCTCCCTCAAGCATAGGTAGCCCTACCAACTCCCCACATGCACCACATGTCCCCTCGACACATGAGAGGCGATGGTATAAGGCATGTGGGCTCATGTGGACACAACAAAAGAGAGTGTATAAAATCACATGGGCTAGTAGGCCTCCCATTATTCTCGCTAAGGGAATGGAACACATCATAGTAGAGTTGAAACTCTACATGATGGCAGGAGTAGTGTACACACCATGGCTTGCATCACCACCCAAAAAAAGTTTGGCTAATACTGAGGTGAGGGTGTACCTCCAAAAATTGAGCATATAACTCAGTTTGACTCACCTTAAGAGAGTAAGCCCCGTGTTTGATGAACTCACCCTTTCATAATTCTTTCCTCTTGAACACTGGTAAGGCTCTATAATTCTCCTCCCTAAATTTCTCTAGTAAAAAAAAATTATGCTCTATTGCCATTGCATTGCTTTAATGATGGTAATTCTATCACTGGTGTTGGTGTATGAGTCACCCACTGGCTTGCTCTTGTCGAGGAGGACAAGACTGGGAGGAGCTGGAACTTTGGACTATGACCTCTTGTTGCTATAGGTCAAGCACATCTGGGAGGGAGCACACATGTGGTTTGCTGGTGATGAGTAGTGGCATCGTGGTAGGAGGATGAGGTGTAGCTAGATCTAATCCTTCCCCCCCAAACCCCAGCAGCCCGGGTGGTGACCCTATGTGCCCACTGCTAGGTGTTGCTAGATCTTAGCCCCCTAGTGCTTCAAGGGTTCATGAGATGTGTGTGTACAAACACACGTGTGTGTGTGTGTGAGAGAGAGAGAGAGAGAGAGAGAGAGAGAGAGAGAGAGAGAGAGAGAATGGGCATGGGTTTCATGATAATAAAAAATAAACTCACTATTGTGGATGCCTTCATACATGAGAGAGAGAGAGAGAGAGAGAGAGAGAGAGAGAGAGAGTAAATGACACTATCATCCCTAGTTAATTTGAACCAACGACAATTGGAACTCATATGTCAACAATAGTATTTCTCTCCACCCAAGCATATATTGCATTGCTTGCTATTCATGAATGATCTTCAACCTCTTCAACCCCGAGCATATGGTATGCTCGCAATTCTTTACCTTCACCCTCTTCAACCCCGAGCGTATGGATTGCTTGCAATTCGTGACCTTCACCCTCTTCAACCCCGAGTGTATATCCCGGATTGCTTGCAATTCGTGACCTTCACCCTCTTCTCAACCCAATGTTTTCTTATATAGAAGTTGGTTTTTACTCAATTTGGAGTTTTCAACACCATATTGGGGAATATGGAAATTTCTCAGTAGTTTGGGACACGTGGTCAAATCTTTGGATTAATCATAACTTGAACACCGTTACTCCAAATTGAGCGCTCTATAGCTCACTAGATTCCATTTTCCAAGCGCTTTCCAACAATAGGTCACATGATATGGTTTTGAGAAACTTATAGGCATGTTATCCAGGTCCCACCTTTTTAGTATTCAAAAAATAGGAGTTGGGAAATTCCCAAACTCACGAATATAGTGTTTTTCCTTCATAGCTTGAAATGCAGAGAGCATGAACTTGCTTACAAGGCTGATGAAAGTGAAAAGGTTGGAACTTCTATAATTGGATATGTAGGTCACCTGGATTTGGAGGGCTTCGACTACTATAAACCCTATAGATTTGATGGTACAATATAGGCTTGTTTTCTGTAGATTTGGCAAGTACTTGAAAACTTTTACAAGTGGATATGTAGTCTACCTAGATTTGGAGGGCTCAATTGTCCATGGATTATGAACCCTAGATTAGATGTTACAATATGCTTATTTATGTGGATTACGAACCCTAGATTTGTTGTTACAATATGCTTATTTCTATGGATTATGAATCCTATATTTGATGTTATAAGATATGCTTATTTTTATGGATTTTGATTGAGAATCTTATGATTTATGGGCAAGCTGGATTGTGCAGTCAAAGTCACAATGAAGCAATGGTCAAGCTTTTATACAAGACTGAAGAGAAAAGTAGTTATTTCAGGAATATGGGTGTGTAAACGCCAGGTGGTCGGTCCGGCTCTCGAGAGAGAGAGACTAAAAAAAAAGGAAGAAAGGGAATGTTTTTTTAACGTGGTCGGTGAAACGTTATTTTTTTCCAGGCAGTGAGTTGACGTGCAAAAAGCGTACAGGCTGGCAGCGTGGCACCTGACGTGGCGGCGGCTGACCGCTTTTCAGTCAACACGTTTTTCTTATATGCGGCACAGCCCAAATAGTTTTTTTTTAAAAAGTTTTACCCTATGTCTTCGATTTTCCTATAAAACTCTTCGCTACCGCATACAGAAAAATATAATATAAAAGTCTTCCGCGATGTAATTTTTTTAAAACATATATGTATAACGAATTTAATAGTTTTTTTTTCGATTTTCTTTAAATAATATATAAAAAGTTTAGCTACTGTAATCGGATATTCTTTATATTTTCCTCCCCAAGCGTGTATAATTCGAATTTCGGATAGTCGTATTTTTTCTCTCTTTGCAAGCGCGTATCTACTAGCAGCGCGGACGAGACGACACGTGCGGCGATGCCTTGATTTGCAGTGAAATCGAAGGAAGTCTCATTTTTTTTGATCTCCGCATTGCCTTCTGTTTGCAAGGGTAGCCTAGCCTTGCATTGTGGAGTCAAGCAGAATATGACCCCTCTTCACAAACCCACTTAAAAGCACCTTAATTCTCTTTAACAGCACCTTAATCCCTAGCCTTACAACTTAGGTTAAGTGATTCTTGTGCCCCGTACCTAACCCTAAAATGGCTGGTGATCAGCCGCCACCAGGATTGCCTGCAGGTGATCACTTGCCAAAAGATATCCCTGGCCTCATGCTCAGCATTTCTATGCAAGATGAGATTATGTTAGCAGCTCTCACACACATCGTTTCTGGCAGCAACAGCCCAATAAGCAGTCGCTTAACTGAGCGTAATTTGCCTGCTTCTCTTCCACCCCTATCCTCACATGAGCTTTTACTCAATCTGCCGCCTGTTAGCCTGCCTAATCATGAATCAGGCCATAAGAGACCAAGAGACAATGACCAAATACAGCTTAATCCTGAACAGTTTAGCTCTAATTTGGCTTTGGGCTCGACTAATCTAATGTCAGTTCCCTCCTTCTATGTGCCTTCACCATCAATAGTAAGAAGCCTTGATGATGTTCAACAGTATGCTAATTTGCTTTCCGGAGAAAGCTTCAGTGACTTTAGTGCTGCTCAAGGCTCTCAGGTTTTCAACCTTGCAGAGCAACTATTTCAGCAACATAATCAGCTGCAACAAGCCTCATCAAACGGTAAGCGATTGTGAGCATTAATTTTATGTCTAATTTTTGTCTACTTCAATTTATCACCAGCTTTTGCATTTATTGATCATACCCATACCTCACATGGCAAATATGCTATGGATCATGGCCTTTCTCTGTCTTTTGCATGACTATATAGCATATGGCTATATACTCTAGTTGATCACTTCTTGCATGGCCTCTCTTTCTCTCGTAATTGATCACTTCTTGCATGGCCTCTCTCTCTCTCTCTCTCGTAATTGATCACTTCTTCAATGGCCTTTCTCTCTCCTTTTTGCATGACTATATAGTATATATTGTAGGTTATGTAATTGATCACTTCTTGCGTGGCCTCTCTCTCTCTCACACACAGTTCACACCCGCATATATACAGACATACGTGTGTGTGCGTTTGCGCACATGTGGAGTGCTAGTGGAGATCCCGGGTTTAATTGAAATTCCCTGCTATTCAATGCGATCATATGTGGTCCCAAATAAGAGTTCCCGGGTTTATGTCCCATTCACTTCCATTCTATAGTTTATACATGGTCTGGTTGTCTGTGGCATAACGTCGAAAAATCATATCATCATCTCTCTCTCTCTCTCTCCACACGTGTGGGCGTGTGCGTTTATCTTGTGTGCGTGGAGTTCTTCCCCACAAACAATTTCACAGGCGTCGGGTTTCTGCTCAAGAGATCCTGGGTTCAAGTCTCACTCCCTTCCGTCTAATTTCCTACTGGCTTTGTCCGTGGCATGGCGTCAAAAGAATCATCGGCATCATCATCTCTCTCTCTCTCTCTCTCACACACACACACACACACACGAACGCAAATGAACATCCATATCTCAAAAGCCTATGATTAATATGCACCACATTCCACACTGTGTAGATGATCGAGGTTAATTCCTCATACCTAATTAATTAATTTTTCTATATTTGCCTAATGTTGAGCAGATATGGAGGTAGAGAGGCTGCTACAAGAGATTAGGAGCGCATCAGAATGGACTCCAAGGTCGATACAGAACTTGCGAAGGCTAGAAAGTATAGCTGCAGCCAGTAATCATGATTACGATGCACAACAAACAGCTCCCAGGAGAAAGAAGTTCAGGGGGGTGAGGCAGAGGCCATGGGGGAAGTGGGCAGCTGAGATACGGGACCCTAAGAAGGCAGCAAGGGTATGGCTAGGGACCTTTGAGACGCCAGAGGATGCGGCCAGGGCGTATGATAAAGCAGCGTATAACTTCAGAGGGGCGAGGGCCAGGCTTAATTTCCCTGAAGAAATCTTCGGATCCGATCACGATATTGATCAGCTGCAGGCTGCAGCACCTGATCATGATATCGATCAGCTGCATTCTGCAGCAGCTGATCACGATGATAAGAGCCAAGATTCTTCAGAAAACAATAGTATTGATCAATTCTCTCCTATAAGTAGTACTGCCTATCAGCCCTTCGATCAAGCAGAAAATTTAAGCTCGGATCACTGGCCTGCAATTATCTCTACCACAGAAGCATTAAGCCCTCTTCCATCAAATCATGCCCCTAACCCTGCCGTTAGCCCTAGATCAAGAGTAACCCCTCCTCCTACCCCCTTCCAACAAAGTTTGACTAACCTCATGCTTCTATCTCAACCTCCTCAGTCCACCACTTTAGCCTCTTCTTTAGATCAAACTCTACCTATTCCAGCCTCATTAGCTTCCTTACCACCTCAAACAACAGCTAGCTTAGCCTCGTTAAACACCTTATTACCTCAAACAGCAGCTAGCTTGGCCTCATTAACCTCCTCATTACCTCAAACACCAGCCAGCTTAGCCTCATCACTTCAATTACCACTCAACTCACATTTTTTCACAGATTCAACACTTAAAACACAATCCTTCTCCCCACTAAACTCACATATCCCAACAGAGTATCATACATCACGTTTAGCCTCCACACCACCATCAGAATTATTTACCGCAAACAGTACATTCTTCACAAATAATCCAATGACACATGACATGCCAAGCTCACTAGTTTCTGATCAGTTCTTTTATTATTCAGATAGGCTAGATGATCACTTTCAAGATATTAATCAATCATCAAACTCTATGTCAGTTAGTGATGCTCTGAATACAAGTACCCCTTTCACATCAGCACATGACAATATAGACCTGCAATGGTTATTTGAGCAGCAGCTTAATTGGTCCTCCAGCCCTCTTAGCAATCCTGATCACAAGGATAATCATCCTAATTCACCAAATTGGACATCTGGCTTCTAATTACAATCATATAGAGGAATTATATGGAAATGTAATCATATAGAGGATACAACATACCCTACAAGGTCCCTTGGGCACCATACATTTGTGCACGTTTACTTTGCTACAAATGAAGCCCTCATTTTTGTTTTTGTTTGTTTTTTTTTTTTGAGTTTCTAATGTATTTATTTAGTAAACACAGATAACAAGAAAAAATTAAGATGGTTATTACAAATTCTAACAATCTAGTGAGTGCTACCTTCTAAGCCTAATCCATGGCAAAGAGTTAATTAAAGCCAACCATGGCTCGTGAAAACATTCTTCATATACTAATCAACCTTAATTTATAACCTTAGACGTGAAATTCACACACTATAACCCTAGATTTTAAGCTCGATGGCATCCTCGAACTACTAATCACAACAAACCTAGTTAGACTTGAAATAACAGTCCGATAAGAATTAAGTCTTGAACTCTAAATGTTAGACGTGAAATTCACACACTATAACCCTAGATTTTAAGCTCGATGGCATCCTCGAACTACTAATCACAACAAACCTAGTTAGACTTGAAATAACAGTCCGATAAGAATTAAGTCTTGAACTCTAAATGTTAGAGCATAGAATTATAAGTCTCTAAACCCTAAACCACAAAAATCTAGTCATGTATCTTATAGGGCCCTAGATCTATGTATTTAGCCTCATAAGAATGTATCCAATGTTTACATATGTATTCAAAGATGCAAAACTAGTATAAAAATGTATCAAAGATGCAAACTTAGTATAAAATGTCTCATAAGAATATGAGTGAGCTCCAAGCTCTTAATGATAAAGAGAAGAGTTAGTACATCACAACCAAGAAAAGTCTAAAGAACAAACTAAGTGGTCATATAAAACATTATACACGTCTCATTAAATGGTTATATATATTTTTTGCAACAAAAAAATTATACACATCTCATTAAGTGATTTGTTCTGTTTTTATCTATTCCCTCTACTCAAAAGTGACGTCCGCGTGACCAAATTGTCTCAAACTTACAATACTGCAAGCATAATAAATAAGTACTTTTATTGTATAAATTCACGAAAGCACAACATAAAAGACAATGCGTAGATATCTCTAACTCACATACATAGAAATCACAACCATATGCAAGCTCCTCCTCCTCATCACTTATTGATTCACCATTGCGTTTAGCTTGTAGTATGGTTTGCTCGAGCCATTTATTAGAAGGAAAGTTTGGAAGAAGTGCAAGTTCTGTTGGGTACGGTAGTGTGCGGGTTGTTCGACTCCTTCTAAAACTCAAACGAGCTTGGTCCCTTTCAGCCTTCACCAAGTTATATCTCTCGATCCATTTCTCCATAGCTTGCGAGTTTAAGATGCAAAATTTATTGATCTTCTCATGCAATGCTACATCCATTGTTCTCACAAGGCCTTTCCCTTGTGGCTATCCCACTGCCATACTACCTTCAAGACGAGCTCTTTTTGACAAACAAATCCTTTAAGTATCTTCATAAATCTCTCCAAGAAAAACATCCACCATTGGCTATGGATAACCCCAACCACAGCAACTTCATCAACCACATGAACTAGTAAGTGCAATTGAATGGTTAAAATACTTGTTGGAAAGTATTTCTCAGCCATTGTAAGCCTCGATGGAGTTTAACCGTGCTACTTCCAATGTGTCCCTACTAATCTCTTTCCTTGATATCCAACGTACCACTGCACCAATTTTGTAAATTGTTGCTCTAATGTCATCATTAAGGTAATCCTTGATGGCTATAGGAAGCACGAATTGCAAGAATCTGTGCCAATCATGACTCTTCAAACCACTAAGCTCATCGTCCTTTGTAAATGCTCCCTTCAAGCAATACATGCATCCTGTAGGGGTACAAAACTCACTAATGCACTTCTTTACACGCCGTTGCTCATCCTTTGTCATGACCCAAGGTGCTTTTAGTAGCTTCACCTTTCCATCTACTCTATTTTGGGCCCATAAGTGGTGCATGCATTGAACCTCTTGTAAATCATCTTGTTGTGCTTTGCTCTCCTTTGCTCCTATGATGGTTTTCCAAAGCACCTCGGCTATATTCTTTGAAAATGTGCATTGGGTCAAGAAAATGGTTTCCTAGCTGAAGGTCATTCTAGTATGGAAGTTGATGGAAAATGGATAGATGCTTCATTCGTGGAGGTGTACAGGTTGGATCCAGCTCCCATAAGGCCCTCCAATCATTGCTCTTCCATATGTGAGGAGACCTCCCTACAAATCCCTCACGCAAAGTGTTATATGTATATTATGTGTGCTATGTTATATGTATATTATGTGTGCATATACTAGGAGGCTAACCCACATTAGGCTTGTGAGCATGGGAGCATGGGAACAAGATCTAGTGGAGCATGGGTTAAGACTAACCTTAAGGGTTAAGGTTAGGGTCAGGCTTGTGAGCATGGGAGCATGGGAACAAGATCTAGTGGAGCCTGGGTTAAGACTAACCTTAAGGGTTAAGGTTAGGGTCAGGCATCCAAGGGTCACACATAGGAAATGGAGAGTCAAGAGTCACTTGAGGGCCCTCCTACATAATAGGGACATGGGGCACACTCAAGAGAGGCTTGGAGGCTTGGAGGCTTAGGCTATGGTCTCTTGTGTAGAGGATCATATCTACTCACCTACCATTTCACACTATAGCTACATGCTATTGGATTGGAGTTATACCTCTTGATGGTATGGGACATCAAGGTAAAGGTATGATGTATTTCATTATATTTCATGTGTGCATCCCTTGGGCGCCGGGTGGATGAGTTTATGCCTGATTTATGCATGTTTATGCATAACAATTATCTAGTGAGATCTTAGGGTTTTAATAGTGGTATCAGAGCAATCTCTAGTTAATTGTTGTTGATTTTTCTTTCTTATTGCAATTTTTGGCATTTTTTGAAGTAAGTTTTAATATTTACTAATAAAAATATTATTTTATTGATTTGTGTTGATGATTTGCACGTGGATCATCGATATGGCAATTGGAATGCAGGTTACTACTATTCAATGGAGGAATCGACGTTGCGGGGGAATTCCGTGAGTTTCATGCTATTTTTTCGTATTTTTTGTGGTTTCAAATAAGCATTAATGGAAATTTTTACAAAAATACGACATATTTTATTGTGGATATTTTTGGTAGAATGATTTCCTAAATTTCTAGAATTCTTAGGAAATTTTTTCTAATTTTTTTAAAAAAATTTGAGCATTTTTATGGTTTAAAATGTATTTTTAATACATTTTTGGGGGTTTTTCCGCGTGCGATGAAATGCAGTAAGGGGTAGCATGTTGATGCATTGAATGCTCTCCTGTGTGTGTAGGACCCTCTTTGCCTCTCTCAATTCTGATTTTTCCTTCTTTTTTCCTCTCCCGCTATGTGAACTTCTCTTAAAAGGGATTTTTAATTAAATATGAATCATAATTAATATTTAATTATGATTAGGCTTAGTTTAATTAAAAAGATTAATTAAAGCTTAATCAGCCACCTCTCTAACAGAGAAGGAGAGGGTGGAGAGAGAATGGAGTGGAGAAGATGGAGAGGAGAGATATATCTCTCCCTTAATCAGTCGCCTCTCTAACAGAGAAGAGTGCGGGGGGGGGCTGCGCAGCAGCAGCCGACGACGACGGAAAAACGACCCCCCCTAAAAAAACATTTTCCATAAGTTTTTAATAAAGCTTATTAAGCTTTGTTTTTTTTAATAAGTTTTTTTAATTAAAAAAATCCTTTTCAAATTTTTTCAAAAAAGTTTCGAGAAAAAGCCTAAAAAAGGGGAAAATTTTTGAAATCTGAGAAAAGAAAATTTCTAGAAATTTTTCCTTGGTGCCTTTTGGCTTTTCATCTTCCGAGAAACCTTTTGGCTTTCCGCATTCCTGAGAAACCTTTTGGCTTTTCGAATTCCGGAAAATCTTTTGATCTTTCGGATTCTGGAAACTTTTGACCTTTCACATTCTGATTTTTTTTTTGTCTTTTCATTTTTCCAAAACAGTTGGTTTTCTATATTCCGGGAAAACCATTGGGATTCCAAAATTTTTTGACCGTTTGTATTCTAAATGTGTTCGGGGTAAATTAAAAATTTTAAAAAAATTCTTGAAAATTAGACAAACGTTATTTTAAATTTCTAAAAAATGTGGGATTGGTGTTTGGCATGTGGTGTGTCCATTCGAGCACCCGTGACCATTCAAATTTCTTTAAAAATATCTTTTTTGACCCAAAAAATTAGAAAATCCATTAAAATTATAAATTTTCATTGAGTTTAAGAATTGTCGGACGGAATTGAAAATTTCGTTTAACGATGGGATTCTCAAGAAAAACTAGAAATATTCTAGAAACTATTTTGAGAAATCCAAGAAATTGGTATTTTTTAAATATCAATGGTATTTTGGCAAATCTATTTGCTAATTTTTTTTTGGAAAAATATAGGTTCGGAATGCCATAAGATAGGTTTGGAGGAATTCAAAATTATTATATTTTGATGCCCTATAAAATTAGAAAAAATTAGAAAAAAAATCATGATAATTCTTTTTTTGAGAATTTAATATTTTCGAGGGTTATTTAATGTTGAAGTACGTTTTCTCGTGCTGCTGACATTAGATAGATGCGAGTTATTTGCATATTATTAATACGATTGTACCTTGTATTAGTAGTTATTTTTGTTTGGATTAATTCTAAACGATGTTTTCATGATTTTTTACCATTGTTTAGCCATTCTTCTTGGACATGTTCCTTAATTTCTTTTGATGGCTATAATCTGCGTTCAAAGTGTGTTTCACCTTTGACACTTTTTCATGATAATTTATTTTGCACTTGTTTAAGTGTGGTATATGCTTAATTTTCTAAGTCTAAGATAAATTCTATCATGGGTTAGTTGATCGGTTTGTTTTGGTGGATTTTATTGGATGTTTTTCAAGTTTTATATGGACTCATTAGGTTCTGCCTAGATCACTTCTATCTAGGGGTTTTTTAATGAGTGCTACACACATGTGTTTCACTTGCTTACTTTGGAGTTTTGTTTGAATGACACCACGTTCATATACTCCGGATTGATGAGTAGGCCACCAATTTTAATGCTTCTTTTGGCATGATTAATGTCCATTAGATGTCATGCATTGATTTTTATGATCAACTATAGTTTTTATGGATTCGAGGAGCTTTTATGCTTTTATCCATGATTTTATAAGGATATTTTGATCTTTTGGATAAATATCATGTGCTTTGAAGGTAGCATTTGCCTTTATTTTTTGCACGTAATTTTGGAGTATATTTCTTGTACTTTTGTACATATTCCAACTCGGATACCTAGTTGTTTATGTATCTAGGTGAATTATTTTTCTACCCCAACTTTATTATGTTTTTATCATTAGAAAGGTGCCAATAATTCAAAATTCTTTTCTAATGATGTACTCAGAAAGAGTTATTCCTTGATGTAGTCTCGGGAATATAGAGATAGGTATTAGTATGTGAAAGTCTGGGATAAGGCCATCTTATTCCTTTTATACAGGATTTTATTCATTTTTCCGAGACGGCATACTAGGGAGTTTCAAATTGTTAAGGTATGTATGGGTGGTATCATGGTGGTATGGGACGCTAGTGATCCCTTAGATATATTATCTTATGGGATAATTTGGGCTCAAGATTGTTGCTTTGCTTACATCACTTAGCATGTTGACCTCAACATTCAAAGACAATCTCATTTTCTAAATTCACTAGAAGTTATAGTGTGGGCATTCTCTAGATAAACTTCTTTTATCTATAGCCTGCATGTATTGATGAGTGTAATCTCGTCGGCATTTTCACTTGTTGAAATCTCTTTCTTTAGAGTTCAACGAGTTTATATTGTTGTGTTTGGATTAAGGAAATTTGGATTTTTCCTTTGTTGGCATTTCTTTCTCTAGTTTCGTACTTTAGGTGATTTATATAGTCAACCTGATGGTTTACGGATGGACATATGTGACTCATCGAGATGTTGATGACTCTCTATGTTGATATGGGTAATTCGGGACGTCGATTATTCCATGTGGAGATGTGGGTACGTCGAGGCACCGATGAATCCCTGGTTTCTGCTAGGGAAAGGAAACTTCGTAAGTTGACTAATCCCTAAAGTTAAAATTAGGTGGAAAGATAGGAAAATCTAGAGGATTCGACTTGGGAGTCGGTTGAGATTGTTCAGCGCAGTTCTCCTTTTCATTGCAAGAGTGCAATGTTTTGAGAGAGGGGAAGTATGTTATATATACATTATGTGTGCTATGTTATATGCACATTATGTGTGCATATACTACGAGGCTAACCCACATTATGTGTGCATATACTAGGAGGATAACCCACATTAGGCTTGTGAGCATGGGAGCATGGAAACAAGATCTAGTGGAGCATGGGTTAGGACTAACCTTAAGGGTTAAGGTTAGGGTCAGGCATCCAAGGGTCACACATGGGAAATGGAGAGTCAAGACTCACTTGAGGGCCCTCCTATATAATAGGGGCATGGAACACACTCAAGAGAAGCTTGGAGGCTTAGGCTATGGTCTCTTGTGTAGAGGATCATATCTACTCACCTACCATTTCACACTATAGCTACATGCTATTGGATTGGAGTTATACCTCTTGATGGTATGGGACATCAAGGTAAAGGTATGATGTATTTCATTATATTTCATGTGTGCATCCCTTGGGCTCGGGGGTGGTTGGGTGGATGAGTTTATGCCTGATTTATGCATGTTTATGCATAACAATTATCTAGAGATATCTTAGGGTTTTAACACAAAGGATGGTCCATTGGGAGATACTTCTTGTGGCCCTCATATACTATCTTCTTCATAGACTTTGAGTATCGAGCCTCAAGTTGCGGCCCACATAATGGATATCCATTATACCCTGACACACACTGAAAGCCCCGTAAAACATCAAGAAAGATTGTAGCAGGTAAGTTTGGATGACAATCATGACTTAACATAATATGTTAACAAGCTATAGTATTACCTAAGCACTCTCCATAGCGAGGCCAATTATGCATAGTCCACATAAGTATTCCTCTCAATGTTAGCGCACGTTGTCCATTAGGAAAAAGGGGAGCTCATTTTGGGACCTTTTAGGATTTGGAGAAAATGTCTCGCAACCAATCAGGAGAAGGCCAACGTAATGTAGAAAACCCACAAAAAAGAGTGAAAATTAGAAAATAGAACAGTACTTTATGGTGGCAGAAGCGTGCGAGTTGAATAGGGAGATTTGTTTTTGATTCTCTTCTCCAACATGTCTCTATCATGAGATTTTAGTCCATCTTTAAGTGTAAGAGTCTGTTTGAAACTTCCTGCTCGCAACAATCCAATTTTCTTTCTTCTCAGACTTTTGAGGGACTATTCCATCTTCGACAAGCATCCCTCCTTGCCATAGCTTTGTTGTAATTTGCTCTCTTCAACATTTCACCTGTTTTGTGGATATCTTTTTGTTCTTTCTTTTAAGTCGATCTGCATTACTTAGAATGTTAGATTAATTGAAATCTAACATCATACTATCTTTCTTTTGTGTTGGTTTCTATTAGGGGTGTGTTAGATTCGGAGCCTGAGATGGCACCCATAAACAATGGACGCGGCATTAGAAAACGTTCGGTGGGTTTAGATGGTGAAGACTCTGTTGATGTACGAAACATATCTTTGCCACAAAGGCCTATCACAGAGATTTCAAGCATAGAGATTTCCAATATTGTAACAGCAAATGCTAGTTGGAAAATGTTCGAAGTGGGAAAAGGAGCTTGGGTACTAATGCAACCCAAGAGGATCAGGAAGAAGAGCAAAAAGCAACAATCAATGAGTACTTTCCTAACATCCTGGAAAGGCAGAGTAAAAGGTTTTAGAGTGAAAGAAGGCAGAAGATGCGTAAAATAGATTCTGGTGCAGCATGTTTATATGCATCGAGAACTTCAATTGCGAGAATATCCAGCTTATCTTCCACATCATAGACCAAATTGTAAACACATAATATAACTTAAATTATTTTCAAGGCACAATTGTTTCTCCCTTTATAACTAAGATGATCTTTCTGAATGTTTCAGATCTATATCCTTCATCATACGAGGAGTGGCAACAACCAGTGGAATGCATTTTAGGATTCTTCAATGTCGTACATGGTGCGGTAGGAGAGCTACAGTACAAAGGTAGATCTCTAAGAGACTTGGCTAAAGCAGTTTTTTTTCTATGATCACTTCTAGTAGCTATTGGACCATGCTCATTCTTATGGCATATTGCAAAGGCAAGATTTTTTGGAATGGAATATAATAATTGGCCTGTTCCCAATGGAAGTATAATAGAGGCATATAGAGCCAAACTATATGCAGAAGTGCAGCATTCATTGAAACCAAATATTGCAACAAGAATAGTCAAAATCAATGTTTTCATAGATATTTTTCAAGAATATTCAATCAGAGTTTGTAAGACTATGTTTTCTTTTAAAGCAAAAGGCTGTGATGACATTCCAAAATTTTTGGATGATGGTTGGGATAAAATTATGGCCAACACTGTGTATTGTGAGGTTGTCCATGACACAATCAATCTCAAGTACATGTTTGCCTCTCCCAGAATTTTATTTTCTCATTTTACTATAAACGAAGCAGGATGATAGGTACACAACTTGTACCAATGGAACAAGATGAGAGCTCTTCATGTCTAGAAAATGATATTATTGATATAGATGTTGTCGAGAATGGCATTTTAATAGCATCCATCACACTTGGAAGATACTGCACACTCTCTCGATTACGGAATGACATTATAAACGAGACTGAAGGGAGTGTCTGCACACACATGCACTTGTCGACGTTGTCGAACCCCGAGGTGTAGTAGTTCCCAAAGTAAAATTTGTGGGTTTTGATGGAAAACGCAATATAGGGTGGTTTTGCATGAGGGAGACACAATATCGCGTTTTCTAGCACATTTTGTGACACTTTCTTGTATATCCTTTCCCTGAATTACATAGGCTAGCATATGAGTTCTAAAAGCATACAAAGAATATTAGCAATAAAACGTGATTTCAAGATTCTGGCTGCAAAAACATGTCAAAATCGTGTTTTCCGACAAAAAAGTATGTTAACACCAAAGTCTGCGATATGATGTATTTTGTGATGAGAATCGATGCATATCTCGTTTTCCACTTAAATCTCCAGAATTTTCTTGCCTTTTTTGATATATTCTGTAATGATTTTCTTATCTCTCTCTGTTTCTTTATGTGGTGCATGTACAGTTTTGGATAATGCTCCTGCCAAGAGAACATTGGACCTGTCAAGATACTCTATCAAAGCTAAGGAAGGTCCAGGTGAGCAATATTTGGATTTACTCTTCTTTTTATGAGAAAATATGAATTATTTTTTATTTTTGCTATGATATTTTTCATTACAGCTAAGAGGCAGAGTACCAGTAGCAAAGGAGTAATCAAATCAGGTGAGCCAAGGAAGCCTCTGGAAGAGCAAAATTCACCAGACCTACAGCTTTTTAAGTTTCTCCAAAAGTCCAATGCCCAAAAGGAGTATCCAACATTTCACAGGATGTTCAACACTCCTTTCAAATTGACTGACATTGTGGCTCAGCACAAACACTTTTTGGAGGACGAGTTTGAGGTGTTTAGACATATGACAGCTGATGGAAGGATTGTGAATAAGAATGAGGCTTTTGTGCATATCAAGGACTTATGCCAAAGTGATAAGCTGAGGTATCAATTGAACAGGAGATTTGATGTTCTACCTGGCTGCTTCAAGGGTATCTGCAATCTCCACAAGAGGGGCTGTAGGATATTGGAGGAGAGCTTTGCATTTGCCATTTATTTACATTATGTTGAGCTTGGTGTTTCTGAAAAGTCTGCTCAAGAACATGACTTGGAAGAATATGAGGAAAAGGAGGAGGAGTTGGCAAGTGAGCAGAGTGAAGAACTTCAAGATGAGGAGCAAAGCATTAATCTAGAGGAGGAGAAGTCTGCTATTGCAGCACTTGATCTTATATCTCTGAAATCAGAGACTTTAAGAGATGTAGTTACAGTTGATAAAATTGAGCTTGATAGTTCCAGTTATGCTATTCCCATCCTTCCATCATTCAAGATAGAAGGTGGAGAATATGTTTTCCTAAATGACATATTGTGCATTTTCAATCTAAGAGAGGACTATGCACTTGGCCTCATAGCTCAATCATGCAAGGTGGACAAGGAAGTAATGATAGATGATGATCCCTTGCTGGACCTAGAAGACAAGTTCAATCCTGCATTGGAACTTTCTACGTGTTTTAAGGAGGCAAGTAGTTTTCAAGAGGTGGATGATGAAGTCTTTAAAGAGGTACAAGCCTGTATGAACCTCACTAGAAGCTCAACTATGGCACATCATTCTGAGCAGACATCAGAACATAGTATCTCATTGTCGAAAGAGAACTTGCTTGAGCAGGATGAGAATATGAAGGTAATGGCATCTTATTTGTGTACTTTTGTGATATTTCAATCCTTGCTTTTGAGTTCTAGTTACCATTTAGGTAATCTAACAATATTGTCTACATGCAGTTGGATATTGAAGATGAAACCTTCCTCTTGAGGTCTAGCATTGGAAGGGGGAATAGAAAAGGGAAGAGCCCTACAGGCCCTCTCTGGACTGCAAGCAGATCCAAAGGAAGCACAGTTGCTGGCTTGGGTAAACTGTCAAGTCTTTCCCATTTCATTGCAGACTTATGCAAAGCCAAATTGTTAATATACCATGGGACAATGAGCAACAATGGGGAAGCAATAATTATTATTTTTCAAGTGTATGTCAGAGGCCCTGGGTGGCCATTCCCTTTCATGGTCTGCAGACAAAGTGATATTGATAGAGAAGAGGTCTGCCTTACATATTTTTGGTTATTATTCCGGAAAACAGTGCTCTAGAGCAGGATATTTTTTGTCATATACTGCCTATGCGCTCGTTGCTGGTGTAAAGAATCCTCTCAGTCTCGAGCCTTATGGTAAGCACAAACTTATACGGAACCGAGAGCCAGCACTATTGGGATCACCAGAGAAATTGGAGGAAGGAGAAAGTGCTCGAGAACCAACCTCACCAGAACAAGGAAGATCTCAGAGCACTCTGGTGTCATTGAAGAAAAAGAAGTCTGCAAGTAAAGTGAAAGGGAGGGTTCCCATTGGTAGACCTTGGGAGAAACCCTAAGGCCACCATTAGCTATAAGATGATTGTCATTGTATATTTAGGTTTAGAACAACAATTTATTTCTGCTGTATCTTTTGTATCCACCACAAAAAATTTGTAAATACACACACTGTATTTTCTATGCATCAAAATTTGAGAAGTGTTTTCAATTATGAGATACACAATTTTTACACTGTATTCTTCTGTATCCACCACAAAAGAATTGTAAACACACATGCTGTATTTCTCTGCATAAAAATTTGAGAAGTGTTTTCAATTATGAGATTATGAGATACACTATATTTACACTTGTATTCTATCCACCCATTTGTGATCTACAAAGACCTTTGATTTTCTCCATTCAGCATGTCTCTCTGCTGCATTCAAACTCTCTAAAATTTTCTGTCTTCTCTGCTTCTGAGCTACTTGAAAGGCTATCTTGACTTGAGATGCATTGACCTTTCTCTTTGTTTCGATCCTTTGAAGTACGCCTCGATAAAACCATTGAAACACTTCCTTTAAGCTGTTGCCTTTTTGTTTTCCTCCAAAATGTTGTGTATGTCTAAAGAAAGCATTACGGGCCATGTAGTGTGATTTTTCCATTCCTTGTGTAGACCAGATTGCAGGGCATCCATACTTTTTTACAAAGAATGGAAGATGGTTGTAGATTATATGCTGTTTGGACACAAAAAGAGTCTAGCATTAGAAAACATAGAAAATACAATTCATTTTGTTCTCAAAATTGAACAATTGGGTGGAAGTTAGTGTTGTTACCATGTAATAGGTTATGTTGCAGGTTGTCCATGCTTCCTTCATTGCCTTTCCGAAATTCTTAACCTCTTTCTCAAATGCATGTTGATCATTTTTGTTCCAAGAAACTTTGTCTCACAATAAACAAACAGCTTGTCCAATAATTTCCACACCTCAGCCTTCACATCTCGTGCCATCCCATCTACCTAATGATCTTTTACTGCATTGTGGACTTGCTTCTACACATTGTATTTTATGTATTTTATTCTGGATACATATTGTGATTATCTACCCTGTTTTCTTGTTGTATTTTGTGGACGTGATAAAAACCTTTGGGCCTTTACTCCACCAATGGATGGCTTGTTTGGTACCTCTTTACCATTTGTAGATTTCTTAAGATCTTTTGTTATATGAACATCTCCACCATGTAGACCAATTTCTGATAATACCGCTTCCAATGATTGTATTGCCTCTTTTCTATTCACCTCAGGCCAAAGTTTCCAGGCAAATCCAATATATAGAAAAACAACATGAAGATGACTCTCTAAAATTTGACTCCTTACAGTTGAGGGTATATCTGTCTCGTGAAAAACCCAGTTAAGTGTTTCATGGTCCTCTGTCTTCACCTGCCATTATAATAGAATGATATGGTAGAAGTTTATTAAAAAATATACATGTATATTCAACAAATACTAACACCAAAATAAGAAAATCCATACCTCAAATGATCCCAACCACCATACATGTTTTTTTTTATTGGACGCTAAAGTACTTTGAAGTGGTCTTTGTGATTGATGGATGAAGTGCCCGATTCATCAAGGTAATAGTCACTCTTTCTATCTTCTTTTCCTTTACAATTTCACATTCGTCAAGCTTAACAACAAACTTTAAAACTCCTTTACATTCCTTGAGTGTGATGTTAAAAAACTCCACCATTCTTCTCTGTAATTGTTGCATCTCCCCACAAAAATATTATTCAAAGGATCATATACAGTCCTTCCTTTGGCCCCTTCATATACATTTTCGATATATAAATATTGTCCAATGAAGTCATCTATTTCCTGATTTAGAAGACCTCTTTGGCGCCACACTGCTGCTGCTGGGGTGGGTAACAATACACGTTTTATCCGTTGATCTTTGAGAGTAATGTTAAAGATTGAAGCATATCCTTTTCTACTCACCCCACTCATATCAAGGGCTTCTTGAATTTTTTCGACATCAACTCTACTTTCTGATATAAACTTTTCGACAGCATCACGTTTCACCCTTTTGAACTTTTTTTCATCTATCAAGCTCAGCACGACAACTTTAGAGACTAAACCTTTTATTTGCTTCACTGGAACAAGATTGGAATTTTCATTTACTTCACCAAGCCTTAAAATTTCCCTACAACAAGAAACACATCTACAATTATACATTTTTAAATATATATAACTTCTCTACAATGAGACACTTATAACTCACCTTTAAAAGTTCATTGATTTACATTGAAATTTTTTGCTTACAGCATGGATATATTTATCTATGAAGTCATAAATTTTGGAACTTCTTCATTCGTTTAAACAATTTGGATGCAATAAAGAAATAAACATGCAAATACTTACATTTCTAGATGCCCATTAATGGAAGTTAACAATAAGATATCGTCATACCTTGCTTTTTGAATTTTGTGCTTACATCCTCCAGAGCCAGCCTTCAACTCTGCAATGTTGCGGATTTTTCTATTCCGTAGTCTCTCTCCTAATACAGTGCCTTTTCTCCTCGCTTTCAGTAGCATTGCCTTTATCTTTTTATGTTCTTCCTTCTCATTTTCTAGAAGTTGCTTCAATGCCACACACTCTATCTTATCTTGCCTTCTGCTTGCCTCCTCTCGACGTAGATATAAATTCTTGTACATATCTTGCCTCCTCTCGTAGATATAAATTCTTGTACATATTTGCATTAGCACATTGAGCTGAGACGTATCCATACAATCCATTTACTCCATTGCCTACAAACTTCAATAGAGTTGTTGGACTAGAGAATGGAGGTGTTGAATTTCTAATGATGCATGTTGGATAGATGCCTCCGTCACACCACAAGTCTATATGCTGCAAACCTCCTTTCCGCAGCATGTCTCTTTGCTCAGTGCATAGATGCAAACTCTTTTGGCGCTTCAATATCGGTGCATAGTGTTGCTCCAAGCCGACATGGAAATGATGAAGTCGTTTCCTACTGGTTTCTCCTTCTGCCATGTTTCGCAACAATGCGATGTATTCTTTCTTACTATATATTATTTTGTTTGAGAGTTGAAGAAGGTGCTAAACATTTTTAAATTCAAAATGAGAGAGATTAGTTATGTAATACTGACAGAAGAATCGTTCATACGTGTGAGCCAAACCTATGAAAAAGGTATCTTCTCAAAGATTTTAATGATAAGACCTCGTTGTTTGTGAGCAGCAGTATATTTATTGCCTCAAACTGACGGTTTTGGACCTGTTATGACTATTTTACGTAGTTTAAGAGCAAGATAAATAAGAAAATAGTGAATTTCTTATAGGGCCCCAAAATGAGCTCCGAGTTCTTCTAATGCCAAACCAATATCATGAACTTCAATGCCCTCCCATAGAACACGAAGCTCCTCAACTAAAGGGGCTAAATACACATCCATGTTCTTCACCTTGTACTTTCCAGGAACTATCAAAGACAATAAAAGATGCCCTTTTTTTATCGCTAGCCATGGTGGAAGATTATAGTTAACTAGACAAACAGGCCATGTACTCCATGACGAACTTCGTAGACCAAATGGATTCACTCCATCCATCGCTAGTCTGAGCCGAATATGGCAAGCCTCCTCTTGAAAGGCTACCCACTTCTCTTCAATGTGCTTCCATGCAGGGGAATCTGTGGGCACACACATAACACCATCTGTGGACCTAGTGTTATGGTGCCAAGTCATCAATCCTGCAAAGGATTTGCACTTATTTGCACTTGAACATTGTTTTAATCCGAGGGATGATGGGAAAGTGTCGTAAAACTTTTGCTAGAGCCTGGTACCCTTTCTCCTTGCACATCTTGTCTATATCTCGATGTACCACAATGTGGACATTGTACTGCGTTATTATATTCTTGTCAATAAAGAATACAATCATTTGGACAAGCATGGTGTGTGTTGTAGTCCATGCTAATCAAGTGCAACATTGCTTTTGCTCGACTACGGTCCACTGGCATCTCATTATCTTCTGGCAATATTTGATGTTTCAATAAGCTGTTACACAAAATAGTCAGGCTAAGAAAATGCATATAAAGGTACATAACTCACTAATTGCATATGATATCATCACTTATGCAAAAAGTTTTGATACGCTCATATTAGACCATCCAAAAATTGATTGCAAGTTCAATATGGATAGGCAAGCAAGTAAAACAGACACATGTGCTCCAGGATATAGTGGAAGACGAGCAAGCCTGCGTAGCAGTTTCTCTTCTTGGGAAGCATATTCCATACGTCGTATGTTTTCTTCTACCCCTTCGTGTTTCAAACCTTGATCTTCTATTCCATCGTGTAAGGCATTTATCATGTCATGTTCTAGTATTTGCTCCGAATCCGCCTCAAGTTCCTCAGGTTGTTGGCTACTCTTATTGGTCTCCATCGTTCAAGCCGGATATCCACTGGTTCGTCATTGCCACTAATTAGATGTTCCAATATCTCCACCGGAAATATTCTCCATTTTTTGTATGATAATTGCAAATTCGTCGATGTCGAGCCACTTGGTATTCGCAGCGGGTACATGGGCAAAGTGTCTTCTCCTCTAAATCAACAAAATTTGAGGGTGTGGCGTCGTCCATGGTTTCCATATTGATTTGCAATGGAAACAAATGCTTATTTTTAGAGGGGAATCCTCCCTTAAGTATTTGTGGAGTGTGGTAGTCGGTGATAGGTAATTTGAAATGTTGGGGGCACG
Organism: Cibotium barometz; assembly: GCF_041138505.1. Lineage (NCBI taxonomy): Eukaryota > Viridiplantae > Streptophyta > Polypodiopsida > Cyatheales > Cibotiaceae > Cibotium > Cibotium barometz. The sequence continues at coordinate 48,234,181 of NC_141060.1, forward strand.
CAAGATCTAGAAAGATTTTGAATTCAAATGAAAAGTAGCGATCATTGAAATAAGCGTCGAAAAGGTCGTCGAGAGAACGTCAAAATATCCGTCAAAAAGAGCATGGGAATTTTATTTTTTTGACGCTTATTTCCATGCTATTTTCCACGTACTTTTCGACACTTTTTTCCACCCTGATTTTGATGCTTTTTCCACGGTTATTTCGACGCATATATCGACGGCACAGGTTTTTGTAGTAAAACAGAACCTCTCTTTTTTCTGCTTTTTTTTCGTGCACGTGTGTTTTGCTTCCTCACCAGGTATGCCTCCTTTTCCCCTCACTCCCATCTCCTCTTGGTTACATGTACATGTATTGTAAAATGTCTGTGTGTGTAATTATGGGTAATTTTCTTCTTTTTTTGTTTTCTCATTTGTTTTGCAGGTTCTTTCTCTCTCCCAAGAGCTTCTCCATCTCCTTCTTTGCCCTCCCTCTCCTCCCCTCCCTCTCCTCCCCCTCCCCTCTCCTCTCCTCTCCTCTTGGTTAAATTGGTGTGTGTGTGTGTTGAAGGATAAACCTCCTTGCGTATCCATGCTATTCACACTTGTAGGGTTTTGTATTACTAATTCTTTTCTCAACTTTTTATTTTGTTTTGTAGGTCTTCTAATCCTGTCTTTCAACTTCACCAAAAAGAGGTAAATTCTTTTCTCTCTTTCCTCTCTTTTCAATTTTGTATGTATGCATTACTAATCCTTTCCTCACCCTTTTGTTGGTTTTGTAGGTCTTCTAATCTTCTCTTTCAACATCACCAAAAAGAGGTAAGTGCTTTCCTATCTTTCCTCTCTTTCCTCTATTTTTATCTACCAAAAAGAGGGGTTTTGTTTTGTAGGTTCTCTATGCATAGAGCTTAATGCATGCATAGAGCTCTAATCTTAGCTGAGGGTTGTGGATGATGGTCTTGCATGTTGGGACATGGTGCAACAAACAATTTAACTCTAAGAATTTGGCTACTACCATTTGATTAGGAAGAGTGGTATAGTGCTAATTTCAAACCATGCATTAAGCTTGCTTTTTGATATACATCCTGATTCAGGGTTGTGCAGAGCTAACAATCTTTAGCTCATATTGCTTGCACTTTGGTTGTTAAAATCTTTCGCTCTAAGAATCTGAATATTGTGGTGTATATTCTGATTTCCCCATATGGGTGATGCTTTGTTCCCCCACCTTTGACAATCTATTGAGGTAATGCTGTTGATTTCAAACAAGGCATTCGGATAAGTTTTTCTATTTGCTAAACACATTTATAAATGGTTGTGGGTCTACACACTTGCTTTCATTGATTTGATGACTCTCTAGGATAGGGAATACTGCCATGAGCTATGGGTTGGGACTATTGCTATTGTCCATTATAGTAGTAAATTTGCATCTAACTCTCGGGTATGAATATACTCATGGAGTTGACTACAAGTTATTTGATCCTAAGACTGCTTGGATGCATAATAATCATTTGGTTTCTAACGGTTACATTTACCAAGATCTTTTCCCCTTTTCTTGTTTTTTTTACCGATAATTTTGGCTTTGATTCTATGGCCGAGTACAGTGACTCACTCCACTTACCTCTTACTTTTGATGATGTTTTTTGTTGGTTAGAAACTAATGAGTCAAACCTTGGATGACTAGCAATAGAATAGATGACACATGTCAGCGGGGTGTAGCTAGGTCATGGACATACAACGTCCATTAGTTTACACACTTTGAGGACTATTATGCCATATTTTTGTTTTACATTTTTTGATATTGATTACAAGATACATGATTGATGAACAATATCGACATATGGGATGTGTTATCTTTACTGGTTATGATAAAAAACTAGTTATCTATTTGAAAATTGGGAATTGACTCCTAAAGTTTAACCTATTAAAGGGACTACTTGACCCAACCATAACTTAAACATGTGGTTCTTTGAGTGACATCTATAACATGTGGTAAGTCTTAGGACACGTGTAATACACATACAGGCTAACAATTTGTTTGTCTGTTTGGATGGATGTAGGTAACAGGATCTACCCTCTCAAATGTCTTGCAGTTTAAGCTTTACAACACATGTTTCACTATTTGAGACATGGTCTCCCTTAATTAATGAAATGATTATAAAAAATAGTATTATCGTGTAATCATGTTTAACACTTCATTTATCAAGACTGTTTGGATTCTCGAACTTTTTGTTCGGCTGTGGATATGTTATAAATATAGATCTCTCTCTCTCTCTCTCTCTCTCTCTCTCTCACACACACACACACACACACGTGCGCGCGCTAGCACCTGCAGCTTTGAGTCCTAACGAGCATATGTAGTTGTGAGTGCAAACTAGCATCTGCAACTTTGAGTGCTATAGCTCTGAATGCTAACTAGCACATGTAGCTGTGACTATTAACTAGCACATGCAGCTTTCAATGCTAACTAGAACCAATACTCCATAGTATGTTCCATCAAATGTGAATCCATGTCCTCACTGCATCCATCACCATGCATGGGTCCATAGGCATGATCCACATCACAAATGAATACATGAGCATAATCCATATGTACCAAGGCATAATCCTCATCACTGTCTAGATAACCCTTGTAGAGGTCACAATCATAGACTCTCCACTCATCTCTCAAGAAAGGGTCATAGATTGGGTTCCCATAGAACCTCCATGAAGTATCCAATAGCTGCTTACTACTAGATGCATGCATCATCAATGTCATAGAATAGGTCATAGGAATGACCATTCTTTGGGGGAGAGAGAGACATGCTTTAAAAAAACATTTAATTTAAGCATAAATGGAAATTTATGTGTTTTATCACTACAATTCATTAAAGAACTTCAATTGTATTAAAAAGCCATTCAATTAAATGCTTCTCAAGCTTGAGAGGGGTTGAAAAGAGAGAAACATTTGGAGATTAAAGAAAAAAGACCATAAACCACATTTTACCTCCTAGATTTCTTGATTCTTTGATCAAAGTAGAGGCCTCCAACCAATCAATTGGTTTGGTATGTTGATGAAGTCTCCAAGGAAGATCGAAGAGAGAGAGAAGCTCCAATCTCTTCAATTTGTAGAGGATTTTTAGAGGATAATAGAAAATATCATTATTTCAGTATAATACTGGCATGGTATAGTTCTCATATTTTTTTACAAAGGGCTAAGGATCTATTTATAGGTGAGGGAGGCCTCTAACCAAGTCCAACTAGTTTATAGGTGAGGGAGGCCTCTAACCAAGTCCAACTAGTTTCTAGAATTTTCCAGGTTCAGTTTGGCTGAATTTGGACAAGATTTGGACTTAGTTTGGCTCCCTTTTGATTTGGTTTGATCCAAGAGAGAGGAGAGATAAAAATATCACAATATTTTTGAGTTTAAAACTCCACCACACATGTGAAATAGGCGCCTCCTTGAAGATCCCTCCTTCTCCTTACCAAGGTGTCAAAATTGAATCATTATATCCAAAATATCTCATTTTTTTAGTAATACTCATAGTTTTTTTTACTAATAAACCTTGTCCTTAGTCAACTCTTAATCTTATGTGAGCATTTACTCATTTTTAGGGGTTTTTCTTTTATAAAGTGGATTTATCTCCTCCCCACACTTGGATTGATCCTATTGGCCCATAGGAACCTTAATTAGAGCATAATTCAAAAATTTCTGAAAATCTGGACCCTTAGGCTAAGGTCCTTTTTACCTATTTTAAATTAATTCCAATTGCACACACTGGAAAGTTCTTTTTGAATTTCTGTTTCAGGGAAAAAAAATTTAGACACTAGGAGGATTTTTATATCCAAAAATATCTCAACTTTGGATTATCTCTCTCTAGACATTTTCTCTCTCTAGGTTAAAACAGGGTAAAACAGAATCTTTCTTTTATTTCAAAGAAGGGAATAATTACAAGATCAGAAGGGGAGGTTCTTACACATGTACACCTCAAAAGCTGGAGGGAGGAATCTTACAGTGAAGTTCTAGGTAACACTACTTAATATAGTAGAGATAATTCTAGTTAACATATGTAGTACTAGTGCTAGTTAAAGCTTGTTTAACAGAAGGCATACTTCTAGTTAGGATATGCTAGCACTAGTTTACACTATTTAACTGTGAACAGAGTGCTAATTAACATATGCTAGCACTATTGAAGTGTTAGTGTTCTGGATACATAATGAAGAGTGCTGATTAATACATGTTTTGATGGTTGATTGATAGCTAACAGCTATTACATAAGACAAGAACTAGTTAACACCTCAAAATTGCTAAGTGCTAGCTAACAGACATGTTAACTATGTAGAGTGCTAGTTCACACCTGTTAACAATTGGCATCTTGCTAGTTGACACCTGCTACACTAGGCCAGCATTGGTTAACGCCTAGGTACATCATGCAGAGTGCTAACTAGCACATGGTGATAGCTAACTAACACCCATTTACACTAACTAGCACTTGTCCTATTAACTAGCACAAGTAAAGAATTGCTTATACTAACTAGCACCTTTTAAGATCAGACAAGTGCTAACACCTAGGTATATCATGAAAAAGTGCTAACTAACACATGGTGGCTAACACTCATTTACACTAACTAGCACTGGTCATGTTAACTGGCACAAGTAAAGAAGTGCTTATACTAAAACTAGCAGCTTCTAAGACCAGATAGGTGTTAACTAGCACCTAATGGCAGTAGGTTAGAACACCTGTTTACACTAATTAAGAATAGTTACTACTAATTAGCATTTAGAAGTTTGTTGAATAATAGCTATTGACACTTAATCATGTGCTCATTAATATCAATTTATGGTAACTAGCATTTCTATGCTAACTAACACTTATTTTTTGTATGTTGATTAGCATACGTTAGCTAGAGTGCCACTATTAAGAATTGAAAATACTACCTAGAACCTAGAGGTATGTTATTGACACCTGTTTACTTGTAGGTATCATGCTAACTAACACTTATTTTCTGTATGTTGATTAGCATACGTTAGCTAGAGTGCATTTTAACCACTATTAAGAATTGAAAATACTACCTAGAACCAAGAGGTATGTTATTTGTTGAGAGAGATTGCACACTTAACACTATTCCCTTGTATTGCATATCACAATGAACCATACAATGATATAGGCTCTCTAGCCTTATCCCACTTTACATGTCATCATCTATGTGGCAACTCCTTTTCCACTTCTTTTGGTCAACACTCACACACCATACAATATTACATGTGGCATTCCATCTCACCACAATATCTTGCACTTCTAGAGTGCTTTCCCACATACACACATACACACAATATCTTGCACCTCTAGGGTGCTTTCCCACATACACACAACACCACGATTACATCTCTCAACACCCCCTCTTAATCGAGGTGTTCCACAATTCACCCATCATCCATCATCCATACAATGTAGCATTGCACAAACGCAATTGCTATGTTGAGAGATGTAATCGTGGTGTTGTGTGTATGTGGGAAAGCACCCTAGAGGTGCAAGATATTGTGTGTATGTGTGTATGTGGGAAAGCACTCTAGAAGTGCAAGATATTGTGGTGAGATGGAATGCCACATGTAATATTGTATGGTGTGTGAGTGTTGACCAAAAGAAGTGGAAAAGGAGTTGCCACATAGATGATGACATGTAAAGTGGGATAAGGCTAGAGAGCCTATATCATTGTATGGTTCATTGTGATATGCAATACAAGGGAATAGTGTTGAGTGTGCAATCTCTCGCTCTCTAGTCATGGAGTTTTTAGTGTGGTTTAATCCACCTTAATCTTATGCTTAATCTATGTCCTTCACCATGACCAATCCCATTTCTAGAATCTTAACATGGTATCAGAGCCAAATGGGCTCTTGGTCATGGGTGATTATTATGTATATTAGTTTGGTTGTGTGTTTGTTTGATTAAGCATTATATTTTCAGTTTATTATGAAAAAAAATTATGCACACTCATATTATCATTTGGATTTGCATTTGTGATGAGGATTTGAGAGGAGATTTGCATTTGTGAGGATTTGAGAGGAGATTTGCAACAAGGAGGTTGCATAGAAGCTGCCCAAGAGAGTTGCAAATGGAGTTTTGCAACATAGAGAGCTTGATCATCATCAAGGAAGCTGAAAATAGAGATTTCAGCATTATGAAGGCTATGGAGTCTTCATCATCATCAAGGAGAAGCTGCCAAGAGAAGATATGCTGCTGATTATGCCTCAAGAAGGTTGGTTTTGTGAAGTTTTGCCTCAAAGTTTTGTGTTTGAGCATGGAAGAATGTTCATATTTGAGAAGGGTTGCTATGTGTGGGATTTGTGGATCCCATGGTTCTTTGCACTTGGGCAAAGAGTGTAAGAGGTGCAATGCTTGTCTAAGAAGGGACAAGCGGTTATGGGCTTGGAAGAAGTCCATGGTTGAGCACATTGGAAAGAGTGATGCTCATGGTTTTGCTCATAGAAGATGGGCAATGTTTGGTGAAAGCTTTTGGAGTTTTCACATTGGTTTGCACCTTGGTTTCTTGAGAGAAACCAAAATGAAAAGCACCCTTGAATGGATGCATGCATTGAAGGAAGGGCATGCTGATTTGGAGGCCATGAAGGCTATGTCAATGGTAATGGAACACCTCAATGAGAGAGGTTTAGAAGAGGCAAAGAGATTGAATCAAGAAGAAGATGCACTCATGGACATGCTCATAATGATGGGCATGATGTGGTGAAAGTAGTGACTTTCACATGGTTGGCACCTTGGTTTCTCTATGGAAGAAATCTTTATAATAGCACCTTTGGATTAATTGCATGCAATGGAGAAGCATGTAGAGGATTTAAGTTCATATTGAAGCTTCCATTAGTCAAGATAGAGGCTACATTTACAGGTTTTTGGAGGCAACAATTTGCACCAATGGACAGTTGCATTTGAAGAGCATTGGAGAGCTCACAGTATTGGCCATCTCAATGGCTATGGAAGAGTTGGAGCAGCGGCAACACCTACCTTCAGAGAAAAGCACAGAGGAGAGAGAGCTCGTGAGAGAAAGACAAAAACAAGCAAGCGAGCAGCCAGTCTCAGTAGCGCAGTTCAGACTTGGAGGCAGTGGCTAGCGAGAGGAAGCATGGGCTGTGGATCGTGCTGCTCACATGAACGAGTAGAGCCTGAACATCAACGAGCAAACAAGGCAGCAGCAAATAATAGCAAGAGCTTGAAGCGCAGCAGGCAAGCAGCACAGGTAGATTGAGCAACAAGGTCGCCATGGAAGGTCGGCACCGTTGCAGAGGTAGCCAAGTGCAGAATTAGTCGAGAGCAAGGAGACCGCAAGCAGTCGTGAAGAGGAAGACGACCAGCGATGTCAGGAATCTTCAGCTGGAGAAGAGAAAAGCTGGAAATAGAGACAGACAGCCAAGGATCAAGTGGGTGGATAAGGGCCACCCACCACGGCCCATCAATGGCAGTGAATAGTAGCTGCAAGTCGTCGCACCTATTTTATTTTATTTTTTTAATGGCTGAAAGTAACCCTAAGGGTTATCCTTAGAGATGGTGTAAAGTGTCCTTCACAAGGGGTACTCACATGCAAGCTAAAGGCGATAGATGAGTAAATGGTATTGTGTTTTTTTTTTGGAAGGATAACGCTTGTTCACACACACTTGGGTTCACTGCCCGACTTCGGCCAAAATGATTGTATTTTCACCCATAATTATGAGAAGGGTAATCGTACCCGAGTTTAAAGCTCAAAACGAGATATGTATCATTCACCATGGTATGAGGGTCGTCATGCCCGAGCTCACCTAGAAGCTCAAAATGGTTGTTGTGTGATGTGTGCAAAAGCGATGCACGTGTGAGGTGCATACGCATGGGTTGGATCCTACCCGAACTTCCATGTTCAAATCGGACTCAGTGGTTCCGCTGTGAGCGATGCGTCGACTCAAAATGGACTAGGTGTCTAAGATGGTAGACACGGGCACACATGTTTGGTTAATGGACACTCCAATGTATCATTGAGGGGGAGTGTTGAGAGATAGCAATTGCGTTTGTGCAATGCTACATTGTATGGATGATGGATGATGGGTGAATTGTGGAACACCTCGATTAAGAGGGGGTGTTGAGAGATGTAATCGTGGTGTTGTGTGTATGTGGGAAAGCACCCTAGAGGTGCAAGATATTGTGTGTATGTGTGTATGTGGGAAAGCACTCTAGAAGTGCAAGATATTGTGGTGAGATGGAATGCCACATGTAATATTGTATGGTGTGTGAGTGTTGACCAAAAGAAGTGGAAAAGGAGTTGCCACATAGATGATGACATGTAAAGTGGGATAAGGCTAGAGAGCCTATATCATTGTATGGTTCATTGTGATATGCAATACAAGGGAATAGTGTTGAGTGTGCAATCTCTCTCTCTCTAGTCATGGAGTTTTTAGTGTGGTTTAATCCACCTTAATCTTATGCTTAATCTATGTCCTTCACCATGACCAATCCCATTTCTAGAATCTTAACATTATTGACACCTGTTTACTTGTGGGTATCATGCTAACTAGCACTTGCATACACTAGCGTTGCTTCACATTAGATCATTTGCTAGCTAGGATCTGTTCAGTGCTAGTTAGCAATAGAACATATTGCTAGTTAGCACTACCAATAATGCAAGTGTACTTGAGAAAAAACATGGGTAGCTTCTATCTTTTGGTTTTTTTGAAGGATGTTGAAAGCTAGAAGTTTATTCGAGTTTGGTGTGTTTGATAAACATTGAAAGCTAAGCATGGGCTTAGCACTTGCATAAATCATTTGCTTACAATTGAGAGACCTACGTTCGTTCCCCAATGAGCATGCACATACAAAGAACATCCGTGGTAATTGTGTCTGCACAACAAGATGACTAGCATAGTGCTTCTTCATTATGAAGAGGGAAGCCACATCCACTATAGATTCTGTCCATTGAGAGCATGTTGCTACCTTTGGAGGTGTAGGCATAACAAAAGCTTGTTCTCTCCGCTCTTCACTCCGTGGCACATCTCTAGCAAAATCTCATAATGGCATTGAAGTGCCTGCACATGGCTGGATTGCACCACAACTTGAGCCTGCAAAATAGAAATATAGGATGCAATTTCAATATTGGCTATGTTGCATTTTTGTTGACAACACACTAAGAGTCAAGTAACCACTCAACTGAAAACTAGCAACAAAACTTTCTCCATCTTTGTGTCCCTTCAATGGATTGGAATTGATTCGGATCACAACCTAGTAGTAAACAATGTTGTTTTGGCATTTGCAATGATTGCCTAAAGCTTGATTTGGTGCATATTCACCTCCCCTTCAGTTTGAGGCAACAAGTGGCTCAATTCTTCTTTCACTGTAGATAGTTGTCCTTTCAAAACTTTAGCAGCTTCTCTCATTTTTTGGTTGTTCCTCTCCCCTATCTTTGCTTTTTCCAAAGCTCTTGTGACATCATTAATCTCAGCTCTAGCTTTGTGCAGATTCTTCTCTACATGCTCCATAAGGTTTTCCACAGTGTGATGGAATTTAGAAAATGCCTCCTTTTGCGGGGCTCAAAGTGCACAAATGTGGGAGCCTTCTCATTCTCTACAAAGGAAGGTGTAGTGTTGCTTGGCTTCTTGCGACAATTATGGCCCACCTCATCTTTCATGTTTTTGAATGGCTTGACGTCTGAGAAGAGCCCCAACCCTTGTAGAGGGGTCATCATCCAATTTCTTATTCATCATTTCAACAAGTGGTTCTCAAAGTAGCCTTTCTCCTGTAGCTCGACATTAACTTGTTCTTTAAAGCATGCCCAATTAAAAGTTATTTGCTTCCTAGAATTTTGAGCAACTGCATCGAAATCCTTTACATAATCTCAAGCCAAACGAATTGGAATCTCCTTGTTGTTGGTAGACTCTCTCTGGTACACCTTATAAAGAAACTACATTAGGTCTTCGTACATGTCACAAATAGTGCTGCCATTGATGCGATATTCACCATCCTGGGTGGGATGCTTGAATATGCTCTCACGCTTTATCAAATCAGAGTCCTTGAGGGTTTTTGGATCAAAACCCTCTAAGCTCTATCAAATCTGAGTCCTTGAGGGTTTTTGGATCAAAACCCTCTAAGCTCAGCCCATACTCCTTATTGAATTCCTCTTTCCACATGCAGAACCTATTTTGAGTTGGGTAATTAATATTTGGTGCTACCCAATGCCCTACACATGAATTAAAAACAGAGCATGAAAATGCTGCACCAAAATGAAAAATAGAGACAACCAAATCTCTCATGCATTTATGATTAGCATACAAAGCTTTGACAGAAGTTGTATGATACATGCTAACTACCACTCAAAGCTGCCTTATTAGCATAAATAGCCTTAACAAGATTTGAGTGCACCCTAACTACACACTCCCTCTTATTTTCTTTCTCTCTCTCTCTCTCTCTCTCTCTCTCTCTCTCTCTCTCTCTCTCTCAACATGAGTTAATTCATTTTCTTTATCTTATTCTCTCTCTCTCTCTCTCTCTCTCTCTCTCTCTCTCTCTCTCAACATGAGTTAATTCATTTATACGTGTATATGTATGTGAAAATAGATAGAGAGAGGGATAAAATAAAGTCTTCGAGTAAAACACTAAGCCAATAAAAGTTCTCTTGCATTTACAACTGTCCTATTGTCATATAAAGCTCTAATAGAAGCAGTATAATCAATGCTAACTAGCACCTCAAAGCTATCTTATTAGCATAAATAGCCTTAACAAGCTTTGAGGGCGTGCACACACGCGCATGTGCACACACACACACACACACATATTAAAAGACTAAGGTTATGTAAAAGGGGAGGAGAAGGGTGTGTGTGTGTGAATGGACTTATGGTCCACTAGCTCACCTATTTACTTATGTGAAAGGGGAGGAGAAGGGTGTGTGTGAGAATGGTCGTGGAAAGCATGTGGAAGCAATGGCATGTATGTCCAAAGCATGTCAACTACAAGAGGTCAAGCAAGCACAAAGAGGGGGGTGCACCATCATTAAGGTTTACATCTTCATCGACATCAACAAGCCCATCAATGAAAGTATCATTTGACACTAAAAAGGGTGCTCTTAAGCACTAATAGTGTTTCTTAGACACTAATGGTGATCATAATCACCAAAGAAAGTGTTCTTTGACACTAATGAAGCTCTCTCCCCATCAGAATTAGTGGTTGGGCACAAACCCTAAGTGCTAAACCATAAGCTTCAACTTAATCTCCTTTTTTATGCAACATCCTTGGCTTGATTAAGGGTTGTTGTACTCTCATAAGCCATTCTCTTTCTACTTAAGCCATTCTCTTTCTACTTAAACCCAAACATCACAAATTTTTTGGTTTTCTTCTTCATAAATCAGCCCATTACACTCTTGTAATCTACCTTCAATACCCAATGTCAAAGGAAAACACCCAAATTAAGAAGTTCTCACGAGAGGGCTTCCACACTTGTTGGCAAGTTCTTGTCAAGTACAAGATGATGTCCAAAGGTTTTTGGCCGGCACTAAGGTTATTGATCGAGCTAAGGCTGAAGATATTGAAGATGATGAGAGGGCACAAGCCATCATCATGCTCCATCTTGATGAGGCTCTTATTCACCATGTGGACCAGCTTCCGCGACTGCAAAGGAGAAACGGGATGAGCTTGACAAGCTCTGTGAAGCTCGTGGTGGTAAGAATTCCAAGATCTCACTTAAAATTGAATTTTTCAGCTTGGAACTCAAAGAGGGAGAGGGCATTGGAGCATTTATCTCTCATTTGAAGGGCCTTATGGCTCAACTTGCATCAGTGAATATGAGAATGGATGAAGATGATGCAGTGGCTGTTTTGCTAAAGGCAGTCAAGAAGGTGTACCCCACCTTAGTCACCACCCTGAAGAACATACCTAATCCCACCCTTGAAGGAGTCATTCAATCTTGTCTTGATGAGAAGAAAAGAGGCCAAAGGGAGGAGCCGAATCTTCAAGTACAACAACTTCATCGAATATCGAACAAGATTTGTCACATCAAGTGATCAAAGTAAGGTGTGCCCATTGCAAAAAGGTGGGTCATTTGGCAAATAATTGTTGGATCAAATATCCCAACAAAATGAAATGTAACAAGTGTAAACAAACGGGACATATCACTTCCAAATGTCCTAACAAAGAGTCAGAGGCTAACGTTGTATCAGCCTCTAACTCCACTGAGAAATTGTTTTAAATCTCAATGTAACCACACCTATATTCCTAACCTTGTACGCCTAATGTTATAAAGGCAACCTATGTCCAATACCACCTATTCCAATTTTTTTTCATAGTTGGTATTGAGGGGGGGTATTAAAAGACTAAGGTTATGTAAAAGGGGAGGAGAAGGGTGTGTGTGTGTGAATGGACTTATGGTCCACTAGCTCACCTATTTAAAGGTGGAGCTAGAAGGAATTTTATAAGCACGAAGCTTAGTTGTATTTTGAGCAACTTAATAAGGAAGATCCTTTCTTGTATTTTGGTCTCTCTCCTCCACATGTTTGAATCTAGCACATGAGCACCACGTTCTCTCAACAATACACACACACACACACACCCTCTCTTTCACCTAAAGTAAAATCATTTATACATGCAGCTGCAAGTGAAAATAGAGAAAAAGATAGAGAATAGACTTGCACTAGAGGAGTGGCCCAATGATCCTCTCCTATTTTTTTTGGTAGAAGAAATCCTTTAAATACTAGGTTTACTCTTTGGCTGGTGGGGATTGGCTGCACTCCATGCTTCCCTTCTGCCTTGTAGCTGCACTTGTGTGTTGGAAACAGGGGTTGCAAAGGAACGCTCCCACGCACACACGCACGTGCACACACACACACACACACACACTGGAGAAACTTAAGGGAGCATACAATGCTCTATGCATGCATTCATAATGCAAAAATATATGCATTATATGCATAGATTAAGCTCTATGCATAGAGCTTAATCTATGCATGCATTAATCTCTATGCATGCATGCTTAATGCATAGTTTGGAGGTACAGTTTAGTTTAGGATAGTGTGGCTTGCATAGTGCTTTATGGATAAGCCTCATGCATAGCTTTATGCATAAGGCCTCATGCATGCTTTATGCATAAGCTTTAGCAGCATAGCTTGCATAAGGCTTGTATAGCGGCCTCGGGGGGTGCACCTCAAAATATGTAAGTCTACCACGTGCGATCATTAGGTGGGGTTTCTTTAATCCAAAATATTGGGTAAATTTACAGAAATACAATTACAAGTGGGGTATTTTAATTGTACTTTGGAAAAAAAACCGTAAGTTTATAAAGAAAAAGGGGTAGTTTTATTAGCTCAAAATTCACAGATAAGGGGATTTTTAAATACCGCTTGAATGCACGTCGTAGGAGGGGCTTCCATATAGTGGACCCCCCGAGATAGCGGCATAGTTTGCATAAGCTTTAGCATAGCTTGCATAAGCTTTTGTATGTATGCATTACTAATCCTTTCCTCACCCTTTTGTTGGTTTTGTAGGTCCTCTAATCCTCTCTTTCAACATCACAAAAAAGAGGTAAGTGCTTTTCTATCTTTCCTCTATTATTATTGCATCCTTGGGTGCTGGGGATTTGTTTTGTAAGTTTGCGCATAAGCTTTATGCATAATGCTCATTCATGCTTTATGCATAAGCCTCATGCATAGCTTTATGCATGGCCTCATGCATAGGCTTTATGCATAAGGCCTCATGCATGCTTTATGCATAAGTTTTATGCATAAGGCCTCATGCATAGTTTTATGGTTAAGGCCTTATGCATAGTGCTTTATGCATAAGCCTTATGCATAAGCTTTATGTATAAGGCCTCATGCATAGCTTTATGCATGAGGCCTCATGCATAGGTTTGTAGGTTTTCACATAAGCTTTATGCATAATTCTCATGCATGCTTTATGCATAAGCTTTATACATAATTCTCATGCATGCTTTATGCATAAGCCTCATGCATAGCTTTATGCATAGGCTTTATGCATAAGGCCTCACGCATAAATGAATGAATGTTGAGAGATAATTCATGTGTATGCTCTTATTAAAGTGTCCATGTGGATTTTGTTATGTGTGTGTGAAAATATGTCTCCATCCTTCTCTCCATATGCCATGTTGCCCAACCAATTTATGGGTTTTTTAGCACAAGCCACGCCCGAGCAAAGAGGGATGGCACAACAATATTTCGGGAGAGGGGTGGGCACTTTGGCCATACCTTAGGGCACCACCACCGCTAACCCTAGTTCACCTGTAGAAACCCCACAAAGAGCCACCAGAACCCCTCCCTCAGGTCGCTTATCCACTCGTAGAGGACAATGCTAGAGTAGTGGAGGTGGAGGCGGTTGTTGTCCAAGTGGGGGCACAGATGGGTCTACGCCCCCATGCGAGCGTCCTTCCCCATCTAGTGCCAGAAGCACTCCATGTTCGCGATCATCTCCGCGATGTTTTGACACACAGCCCACACCCACCGATGGGGAAAAATATTACACAATTGTCAATGGCAATGTGGTTTTGGATAATGTCGGGCAAGAGAGCCGCATCCGTGTTGCGAGCTTTGCCACATTGTCTTTGCAAATGACTTTATGACTTTATGGCCAAAGTTGGATAAAGATAAGAAAGATAGAGTCATAAATCAAATCAAGGATGAGTACAAGCTGGCCGTCGGTAGTAATGTTGTCTCCATAAGGTGGATAAAGGACCACATGGTGGACGTCATGAAACATTGGCGAGGAGATGTGACTAGGAGAGTGAAGGTAGGGGGTGAGTAGCCTTGGTACATGAGCACCGAGGATTGGAATGAGGAGAAGCAAAAGCATGCAAAAAATCCCCAATGCTACAAGCAACAAGAGAATGCATCCAAAGCCCGAATGGAGAGTGTAGGAAGCCCTCACCTTGGAAGCGACAGTTGGGACGCATTCTATGTCTACTTTTGTAAGTATCAACGCTTATCTTATATGTTTCATTTGATGTTATTTCTACTTTGTAAGTATCAACGCTTATCTTGTTGTTTTGGTACTTTTAGAATCAAGTGGTTGGTCGGCCGACAACGAGAGAAGAGGAGAACATTGCTCTCCCCCCGCCATAACATGTACTTTCTTTTGGAGAAGCTTGAGCGAGAAGGCACCAACCTCAATTGGTGATGCATTGCAAATATAGTAAGTGCGGCAAGCCTTAACCTTATGATTTGCATACTTGCTTTGCCATGTCATGTTAGAGCGTTGTTTTGTATACCAAAAATAGCATCTTATATGGTTTTCGTAGGGACCGATGCTTGACACTGAGTGAGGGCTCCGCATAGAGTGGCCTTGCCCATGTATTTCCTCTTGTACATACATATTTTGGTCAGCTCACATCTTTGTTTGAGCTTGTATAGCTTGTATGCAACTACCATATGCAATTTTGGTCATCGAGTATAGGTTGTATGCAATTTTGGCTTATCTCGTTAGAGCTTGATATGTGAATTTCACATCTTGCAATATAATTTGGCCATTGTTTGCACTTGTGTGAATTGTGTACCTACTTTGTAATGTTGAAAATGTTATGGCACTCTAACTTTTTCAACAAATTCACTTTGTTCTTCACATCAGAGTACAGTTGCCTTTGGTACTCGATAAGTTTGGCATAATGGTGCATCCAGCTATAAGACTGCAGAGTTGGATGCACCATTATGCCAAAAAAAATTAATACCTACATCCATTGAAATAACCGTAAAAAAAAGTGTCGAAAGTTACCCGCATCTGTCGAAATAAGCGTCGAAAGTTCCCTGCATCAGTCAAAAAAAGCATTGAAAGTTCCCTGCTTCCGTTGAAATGTCAGTCGAAATCAGCGTCAAAATGCCAGTCGTATAATTAGAGTCGAAATGTCAGTCGAAATCAACGTCAAAATATTATTCGAAATCATCGTCGAAAAGTGTGGAAAACATAATTATTTCGACCCTTATTTCGACGGGTATATCGGCGCTTATTTTGACGTTTCCATTTTGACGCGTATTTTGATGTTTTGGGGATTTTAAGCTTAGTTCTAAAGCATCGAAAAAAGCGTGGATAATGGCCCCGCCTCTTGTAGTGTCCTACCACCTTTGTATGCTACTTTCCATATGTTGACATGGCATGCCACCTCGTGATCCCATGTCATGCTTGCATGTACCCATGGATATGCCACATCATCATCACACTGCCACATGGTAGCAGTTGCCATGCCACATCATCTTCCATCCCACCCATGGCTTCATCCATGTATACACTTTAAATGATTTTTAATGTATAATTTAATTCTTGTTATTTAGCATAAAAATTATTTCTAAAGTAAAATATGTATCCAATAAAGTCCAAACAAAATTAGCTATAATATTATATACTCAAAATAAGAAAAAATATTAACAATGAAAAATATATTAAAAGTAATACTATATATTATTAAGAATATATATATACATAAAGTAATTTATATTAATTATTAAAATAATGAAAATATTTATATATTCTCTAACTTCAATATATTTTAAGCCATCTTCTATATATATATATAATTAGAAATTAAAATTATATGAGAATATTTTATTATTTTTAAAATTTAAAAATATGTATTTAAGGATAATAAAATGTATATTTAATATTTTATTATAGATATATCATGTGAGTTCAAATGAAGGGGTTTTTTAATAATAAAAATATTTATATATTCTTTAACTTTAATATATTTTAAGCCATCTTCTATATATATATATATATATATATATATATATATATATATATGTAAAATATATATCAAAATATATAAACAAATCAGACATTAAAATTATATGAGAAATGTTTTTTATTTTTAAAATTTAAAAATATGTATTTAAGGATAATAAAATGTATATTTAATATTTTAATGGAAGTATATCATGTGAGTTCAAATGAAGGGGTTTTTAATTCAAAATTTTAAGGTAAACTTACAGAAATACATTTACAAAATGGTTTTTTTAATCGATTTGGAAGAAAACCTATAATTCCATAAAGAAAAAGGGATCATTTTATTCATGAAAAATTCACAGGTAAGGTTTTTTTAAAATACCCCTTGAACATCCGTGATATATATAGGGTTTCTTAGTGGTGCACCCCACGAGTCTAATCCTCTTCTTAGCTCTTCTAATCATTATCTTAGTTCTAAGAAAGGGTTTCCAAAACTGTCGAGGCTAAAAAGGTGATAGGTCTAGAAACCACCCCACCTATCTCATTCATAAGAGGAAAGGAAAATGATAGCTCGTGAGAAAAATAGAGAGTGAAGATCATGCCAACAAGCAGAAACAACTATTGTATATGAGCCAAACCCTCTTCTTCCCCTTCCCCTCCCTCCAAATATTCACCGTACTCTCCCCCTTCTCCTCCCATGTCCTCTCCTCCTCCATAAAAATCCATGCATCCTCCACCTCCTTCTCAGCCCTCTCCTCCTCCTCTAGGAGGTGCCCATAGAGAGAACTATCCAAGGGTGGGGTACATTTTTGTGCCAAAGAAATCTTCAAGTCCTATTTCAAGGATCTCACACCCTCATCACAGGTGGTCGTGTTCACATTGATCGAGCATCCCATAATGGTGGAGTATAGGGCTCATACCCACATTGGAGGTCGAAGAGAGAGGAGAGCTAGCATGGTAGTCTTGAGTAGTGTGCATAGTTCCTATGTGTCCAATCAACAAGAGGAATACTACTGATGTTGCATTGGCATCATGTCGAGGAGTCATTTTGGTAGCCATAACTACCTCGCAAATGGTGGTAAGGTGAGTGCCACATCTTGCATCCTTTCCATAGCACCACACACACTTATATTTGGATGTAGTAGAAGGTAAAGTCTGGACGCTAATGATTTTGGGGAATTTTAGGTGGGTAGTGGGTCGAGCAGCTAGACGTGATTGTATGTTCCAATTAGTCTGAGTTTAGTCACTATCAACAAACACATAATCAATATCATCATCTCTCTCTGGTGGTCTATGTACACATGGAGGATGTCCCAACTAATCCGGGTTTAGTCACTGTCTCAATAGATCAAAGTATAATGTAAGTGAGCTAACCTAGCTAGTTTGAGTTTAGTTACTGCGCCACTAAATCTAAGTACAATGTAAGGGAACTAAACTAGTTAGTCGAAGTTTAGTCATTATTAAACAGGAACCCAATTAATATCATCGTCTCTCTCTGGTGGGTCGATCTACACGTGGAGGATGCTGTGCATGTGGAGGAGGTTGTGCCAGCTATACGGATCATCAAATCTCTATGGGTAGGTCTACCTCAAAGGTAGGATCATGGGCTGGTGATGTAGTCGAGAGCTCATCACGAGTCCCATAAAACACCATATGGGGAATTTGGGAATTTCCTAAGTCCCACTTTGAGAAATAGACCTATTTTTTGTGCATTTTGTATAGAAATATTTGTATTTTTATAGCCAAACCTAAAAGTTTACCTTATCTATGAGAATAAAGCAAATTAAATGTTGAAAAAATAACTAGAAAACTATAGAGTACATGTGTGTTTTCCTAAGGAATTTCTTCTTTACTTCACTTTATATTAATACATGATGCTTGGACATCAATGCATTCTCTCTCTCTCTCTCTCTCTCTCTCTCCAACCCTTGACCTTTGACTACATATGCATAGTTGCCATACAATATAATAGTATGGTTATAATTCTAGTTAGCTCTTTCTAGTAAGTTGGAAAGAATATGTATGTGTGGTTAATAGTCTCAAAAAGAAAATCCCAAAAAATATTACTTAGAATTATTTGAGATCAAAGCACACTATATTCTTTTTGTCTATATTTGTGCTAAACTAAGTTGGAAAAAGGATATCTACGTTACCCTTGAAAATAAAAATCAAAACAACAATAATGAGACTAATTTGAGATTTAATATATCTAGTATACTTTGCATTCATACTATAGTCATTTAATATCAAAGCACAGTTGGTATATTTTTTCATCAAAGCCCGTTCTCTCCATCAAAATATAGTTAGAATATCACTCTTCCATGATGATCTTGTTTACAAAACAATCAAGTCTTATATGAAATCACAACCCAAAAACCTTGAGCTAGTCTCCAATGTTGAAAGAATTTTTAAACACCAAGGTATAAGTTAGAGACATGAATGTATTGTTGCCTTGTCACATCATTTTTGCAGAAGGTAAAATTCTAAAGTTTTTTAATGAAGTGTCTAGCTACATGACCACAAGATACTTCATAAAAGTATATTGTTGACCGTGTGGCCAAAGATCACAAAAGACAATATTATAGGACTATTGAATTAAGAAGCAACAATGCATATAGTTGCAATGAACATTTTAGAATATATTTCCATACACACATGCTACAACACTTCCACATGCATATAGGACATATGTGTAGATTATACTTAGAAAAACATATTTTAAGAGGAAAAATATTCGACCATGTGGCCAAATATCAATAAACACCAACTTGACACCTTTGATATGAGTCATACCAATATTTCAATCAAATCAGTGCAATTGCAATTGGCAAAAGCATTGTAGCTATATGATACAAAAAAAATTCTTCCTATATATTTGACCATGTGGTAAAACATCAAAAGATCCAACACTTTAGACAAATATTTGGATCAAAGTAATGCAATTGGAATTCATTCAAGCATTCTAGCTACCATACAAGAAATTGCTTCTTCCGATATAACTTCAACAATATACTTGAAAATAAAATTCAAAACAACAGTACCGAGACTAATTTGAAATTTAAACTTTTCTAGTATATTTTGCATTCATGCACGCATTCATTTAATATCAAAGCACAATTAGTATACGGTCTTTTCATAAAAACACATTTTCTCCATCAAATTACATTTATAATATCATTCTTCATTGAGAGGAGCTTGTATATAATACAATGAATTCTTCCATGAAATCACAATCCATAAATCTTGAGCTAGTCTCTCTGATGTTGAACGCATTTATAAACACCAAGGTACAAGTTGTAGAAAAGAGTGTATTGTTTTTGTGTCACATCATTTTCGTGGAAAGTACAATTTTTGAAGGTTTTTTATGAAGTGTCTAGCTACACGACCATTTATGTAGTCTTCCTTATATCCTAGCTGATGAGCAAGTTGCATTGCTTCCATACCCTTTAGAGTAGAAACCAAAGGAATCCGCTTTAACCTCGATACTTGTGAGACACCCAATGGATAGGTTGGATGAATTGAGACTCTTGATGATGATCCTTGTACAATTGATGATCTCTTCAAGCAAGAAGTGATTGAAGATTGTTTCATATATATTCCATCTCCACGATTGATGCCGTTGGGTTATATTGATGATGAAGATGACATAGCATTATCATCTCCTTTAAGCCATGTGTCAATCACAACCTTGAATTGTGTGTACAACTCATGTCCATATTGAACTGGCTCAAGTCCATATCGATCAAATTTTATGACTTCACGTGCATCATGGGATCCACTTAAGCGAGTCAAGTAGGGTAGAAGTTCCTCAATCAAGATTGAGTCTCCTTGGTTAACATCAAATGTCTGTGGATAGATGCAGTTCTCAAGAGGGTTAGGACACCCCTTGTAGGGACTATCATCTATCAAAATAGTCTTGCTATGTTCACAAACATTGCCATATTCATTCCACACATACTGAAGGGGCTTGAACATTGCTTCCACCCCCATCTTGTCTGGCCAATAGATGATCTTGAGTGGATGCGTATGGCATTTCTCCTGTCCCCAAATCATGAAAAAAGGATATCTCCTTTTTGCGTAGCTCTCCAAGCAATTGATTATTGCGATGACATTTTTGTGTGAAGCTGTAGACCAAACTCCCACTTGGAATCTTGCAAATGGAGCTTCAAGAAACTCAATGCATCTTGGTCGAAGAACAACCCATTGCTTGCCCACTCGAAAACTTTGGAACCTCTTTGATTTGGAAAAACAACGTTGTAAAAGAAGACCATTGAGATCAAGTATCACACATAGTTTGGTAGCACTTTTCACCAAGGCCACATCACTTACTTTGTTTGCTCTGCTCAAATCTGCCAAATATGCAAATAGACTATTCTTAGTCAAATTTGAATCATTCTATCATACAACACAAAGGTTAAGAACAAAATAGACATCTAGTCTCTTACAAGATTTTTTTTTTCATTTTAGAGATAGTAAGCTAAGATAAAAACATTATATATAGTTCAATAGGGCTAAGTTTATTGTACTGTTCCATATGTACATTGTATAAGACATTAAATTTAATATGCAAATAGTATGCATGGATGGTAGATACTTCATCAAAATATATTTTTGACCATGTGGCAAAAAAAATCTCAAAAAGTAATATTATATGACTATTGAATTAAGATACAACAATGTATATAGTTGCAATGAATATTTTAGAATATTTTTCCATACACACATGCAACAATATTCCACATTGATGTGCATGTAGGACATGCATGTTGAGCAAACTTAGAAAAACATATTTCAAGAGAAAAAATATTAGATCATGTGGCCTAATATCAATAGACACCACATTGACACCTTTGATAATACAAGTCATACCAATGTTTCAATCAAAGCACTGCAATTGAAATTGAAAAGCTCAATGTAGTTGTATGACACAAAACATTTTCTTCTAATATATTTGACCACATGGCAAAATATTGAAGGACACAAAACTTTAGAGAAAACCAATACCAACATTTGGATCAAAGTAATGTAATAGCAATTGATTGAAGCATTCTAGCTATACCATACAAGAAAATATTTCTTCCAACATTATCATGTACTTCATACTTGTATTTTAATACAAAAGCATAAACTTTTTGCAACCAATTTTAGGTACAATATGATGAAAATATTTCTAGAAATAAGGACTCTTAAACAATAAACACAAAACTGAGAGAAATAGGCTTGTAAGGCTTGCTTTAGATAGCACCACAAAATGAGAAAATATGTAGGAAATGTTATGTCATGAAATCGTCCTCCAAAACACAAGTTCAACCTTACACCATAGTTTTCTCATTGACAAAAGTTAGAGATAGAGAGGTTCAAACACCTGAAGTAGCCTTCAACCTCTCTTTCATAATAATATTTGCTATGTCTTGGCTTGATTCATCCACACCCTCCCCGGCGGTAGGTCAAGAGCTAGAGCACCAATGGGAGGAACCTCTTGAGCACTTGTAGGTGGGTTGGCGCTCTCATGGGCTCTCCAACATGCCGCTTCAATCTCTCTTTGCTCTTGACTATTGCACACCACTGCAATAGTCTTCATGTGATGTTCCAATGTGAGCTTTGATGCAACACCACATGAGAATATATCACATACAACCTCATGTGCATCATTGAATGCCTTGATTGTAGCCTTGATGACCTTCTTTTTCTTTCTAAATATGGCCTTTGCAATAGTTTGTTCTTCTTCAAGCTCTCCATCCTTTCCTTCCTTGTCAATGGCTTCAATGGATTCATTATCCAAAAATGCATGGCTTGTTGGAATTTCCAACATATCGATCTAGATTGATGAAGCTTTTCTCCATGGTCACAAGTGTCAACACAACAAATGAATCCATGGCCCCAAAAGCAAGACTCTTGGCCATTGGTAGGAAGTCAACACTTCCAACTTGCATATGGTACTTGCATGAAAGATTCTCAAGGGCCTCCTCCATAGCTGCCATTTGTTTGCGGTTGAGAAATGACAACAAAATGAATTGTTTAGGCTCACATGTCATTTTTAACAATGTGATGACCACCTTTCCAAACATGATAGAATCCCTTGTCAGGCCCCCAACTCCATGTGCCGCTTCTAGGACAACCACACCAATGGTAATAGGATCTTTATACACATTGTATATAAGATCGAATGTCTCAAGGTTGCACCCCACAATATATACTTGCCAACGTAAGCTAGTAGAAGAATGAAGAGGATCTTGCTTCTTCACAATAAGAAAGTTCACAATGTCTTTTGCACCATTTGGCAATGGTCCTGCATCAGCCCCACGTGTGAGCTTTTTTGACACCCAATCACTGCAAACACCTAAAATCTTTGTGTATACATCGTTGGTGATGTCATATTCAGCAACAAGAGCTTCCCAACTCTTCATCATACTGTTGCTAGCATGAGTTAAGGCATTGAAGAGAGAAACTAGCTCCTCATGAGCACCCTATCTTGCTTGATTTGCTTTGCTCTTGTCTCCATGTCAACAACATCCTCTTTGTCCCATTTGTTTCTAAGAAATACGATGTGTCCATCATTAACTTCCTTTTGTAATGTGAGGATGTCCCCATCATTAACTTCCTTTTGTAATGTGAGGATGTCCCCATCCTTTAGACCCATAAGGCAACGAAAAGTTACGGGAGAAGGCTGCCTTCCCTTCTTTGTGGTGGTATCCTCTTGAGATGAAAGCTCCCTCTTTGAGTATCTCTTTATGATGGTAATCCAACCATCAAATATCTCTTGTGTGCTCACTATCATATGACAATCACGTGATGCACACTTTTCTCCAATGTATTCTATAAATCTCTATCAAAAATAAAAATATGAAATGAGAAAGAAAACACCAAATGCATCTTGAATAAGACAAGCTAAGGTTGTACATCATTACCTCCCATGATACTCTTTGAGGACTACCCTTTGGAAGCCCTTGTTGAGGTTTTGGTGGAGACCCAAATGCTATCCATTGATCCCTTACTTGTTGAAGTTGCTCAAGATAAGGACCATTCTTCATAACATTGTGGGATTCCATATTTATCATCCTAGAAAGCTCAATGCACATTTCAGCAGGACAGTCCACCAAGATTCTTGCATTCCTTGTGGCATATAGATGTTTGGTTGCTAGGCATCGATGAGTGCTACTTAGGATATAGATCTTTGCTACATGGATTGAGTGAAGACCTGATATGATCCAATAGGAGTAAGAATGTAGCTTATCCACTTCCACCTCGTCGCGATGCATGGGTCGCTTCACATCACTCTCCTCCAAAAAGGGCATGAGGTATGCTGTTGTTGCTAGATTCATGGGATTCTTTACAAAAGATGATGTTAACTTTTGCACATAATCCCAACAAAGTGTTCTATAGGCATATAAAGGTGGTGCCTCATAGCATCTACCAACATCAATAGGAAACTGTGTGGTTGAGCCAAATGGAAAGTATTTTTCAAACATGTGAAATCCTAAACCATCCTTTTTACCCTTCTTCTTAACCATGTCCGGAAAGTCAAAGGTTCTTTCAACACCCTTGACTTCAAGTGACACCAAACGTTGTCGTGCCATGGCACGTCTATGATGTGAAACCGTGCATGTGAGTTCATCAAATACACATCCAGATGCATGGGGTTAAGTGCCATGACGAATCATTATATGATGCCTGAGTATATATGTTCATATTGTAGATAAGGTTCAATAAGATGAGCTGAGGCTGAGCCAGGTTTTGAAGCCTTTGACAGTGTGGTGTGAATTGTGGAGGATTTTTTTTTATCCTTATGGAGAATTTTGGAGCTAGCAGATATCTTGTGCCTTGATAGGACTGGATTTTGCTTGTGACATTAGCACTGAGACAGAGAACTTAATGGTGCATATTGGTCGGGATCTTGATCGTATGCTTTAAATGGCAAAATCATATGCACAATAAGGATGCTAAATGGAGCTAAGGCGTGAGAAAAACCTTTAGAAAGGTTATGGTGTAAAGGTGAAAAGGAGTTTGATTTTATATATATATATATATATATATATATATATATATATATATGGTCAACACTCCATAACAATGGAAAAAAGGGAAATAATAGGTGCATTGAGGACTTTAACCTTAATGCTAAGGTTATGCTTTGTAACCTTAGTGCTAAGGTTAACAAAGCACATTGGGGATTTTCTAGAAAACGCGCAGCTTTTTTTTAAATGGTATGTACAGCTGGAAAAAAAGGTGGTATGGGGAGCGCCGAGTTCACCGCGGGAAAGGGAGAAAACAACCGGAGAGAGACGACGGCGAACCAGAGGAAATGGGAAAAATCTGCAGAGTGAATGAACAGCGTCCATTCGACCAGAAGGATTGATTTCATGCAATGATCGACTGTGTATGGTGTGTTGGAGCTCGAAATGAAGAGCAAAGTTGCCTCTACCACTTGATATGCTTACTGTAATTTCTCTATCTCAACTATGCGCCGGGTGTACGCTGGTTGCAGCGAAGCGTGGAGTGATTTATTTTAAAAGAAATTCGAAAAAAATCGCTTTCCCCGCCATCAGATAAGTACCTACCTCTTGTAAAGAAAACGATGTAAACAAACCTTCAAAGGTTTTGTTAAAAAAGTAAAAGGTGGGTTTTGATGTGAAGTTATGTGAGGAATTTCCCTCAAGTGACATGGAATTAAAGAGTCAGAAATACAGCAACGACTCTAGTGAGAACTGATTTTGATTCTATCCTAGTGGAACTAAATGCAGGCCATGGATTTCTTTAAAAATCATATGAAAATGTTAAAGCTATGCCATGTATTGTTTTGTGTTTGTGAGTTGTTGGAATTTTAAGCCAGATTTTCAGGTGATAAAGAACATTATGAGATGTTGGGAATGATGACACTGGTTGTAATGGATGTAACTGGCCACATGTATATTGGAAAAATTGGAAAGCTTTGTTATGCCCACATGTGAATGGTTCAAAGGATTTCATGCAATTCTGTGCAATCATCTGGATGAATTCAAGGATGTATTGAGGCAAGTTGACACATGTATTTGTCACTGGAAATAATGATGTTCAATACTCCTTGGGAAATTTTGTGCGTGAGATTCCTTGTTGGATTTGACATTCACTCTCACAGCTAGAAGTTTCGTACTTTCCTGGCTGTACCGCACACGTCACGACAGCTTTTGGTGAACCCGACGTGAAACTGCTGGGGTGAGAGTGTGGTGAAATATACAGGGAAGCTATGGCTGAGAATTCTGAGGGCCAGGGGGTTCATTTTGACCCCGGAGTTATGCAGATGTTCCAAATGTTTACCATGTACATGCAACAGCAACAAGCTGCTGAGAGGGGACAGATTTCCACGACCAAAGCCTTACAATCAATTGTGAAAAAGGTGGATCAATTTGATGGGAAGGACATTACAAAGTATCTGCGCAATTATATAAAGGAGATGGAGCTAAACAGGGTAACTGAAGAGGATATGGTTCAAAGTTTCGAGCTGGTGTGCGTTCCTGAAATAAGAGAGCGTATAAAAGGATTGCAGACAGCACAGGGTGGCAGAAATTGGGAAGAGTTCAAGCTTGCTTTAAAGGATGAATACTTCATGGAGGATTCTGAGCGAGTGACCAAACGAACTTTTTTGGAATGGGTCACAAAACCTAAAATGGGAATTTCTGCCACAGAATTGCTAAGGGAGTTTGAGAAGCGTTATGCCTAGTTGTCAAGAATAGAGCGTGCAACTTTGGACAGAGAAAAGACAGAGCTCTTCTTGCAAGCAGCTGGGAAAGATCTTCAGGAGAAATTGGAAATCCTCCTTGAGGATAAAAATACAGAGCAAGGATTAAAGAGTGATTGGAATGATGTTGAGGATGCAGTCACTATGTTAGCAAAGCGGCAGCGGAGGAGGGATAAAATGGTGATGGGCTCTGCAACCCCCATAGCTGCTGTTACCCCTGAGAATTTATCCAAGCCAGCTGCCACAATTCCTAAGATAGATGGGCCGATGGATGAGCTTATCAAGGGTATGCGTGATTTAAAATTGAAGATGTCCAGGATCGAAGAAAAAGGTCTACCATTGGGGCAGGCTTCTATGCAAAGGCCTCAAATCAAAGAAGGGTTTACATATAGATGCATATGGTGTGATGACCCAGAGCATGCAAAGAAGGATTGTACCAGCTATAAAGAAGCTCTTAAAAATCAACATGTGTTCTTCAAAGATGGGAAAATCCATCTTACAGAGACTGGTCTTCCATTGAGTACAAACTTTGGGAAAGGAGGGATGAAAAAGCTGGTAGAGGATATGGCTGCTAGTCATGCCATTTCTATGGTTGAGGCAGCAACCTATGGATTAAAGGTTGGTCAACAAAAGCAGGGATTTGAGAATGATGAGGATTATGAGAATGAGAATTTTTGGCCGTCAACAATGGAATTAATTGCATCAAAGAAAGTGTCAAAGCAAGCTTTGCATGAGGTAGGTGATTGTATACGTCTTGAGACTGACTGGGAGGAGCCTGTGGATTCTTTATCCATTCATGCCTATATTGCCAAATGCCAAAATAACGAGGCACAGGTAGAGGAGAAGCGAAAAAGGGAAAATGAGGAAGGAGGGCCATCAAAAAGAGTTACACGTGGAAGTGAAAAGAAGGATCCTGGGCCATCACATATGCCTCCACAGCATAGCAGACCTCCACATGATGTTTCAATGGAAGAAGTGCCAGCAAAAATGAAGGAGAAGGGTAAAGGGAAAAGTCCACTCTACAAGCTTCAATCTGATATTGAGGTTGCAACAGATCTCAAAAAGGTGCTTGAAGAGAGAATTCTAAACAGCAGGGTGGAATTCACACTAGGGGAAGTCTTGGGGATTGCAAAGAAAGAATTTCATGATCAGATAATTGATATTATACGAAGAAAAAGGCAGTCCATAATTGAATCTATTCCATCACAAGGGGAAGCAAGCACTTCCAAGACTCATGGTGTACAGATACAGAAAAAAGAAGAGAGAGAAAATGTGGTGGAATGTAATCACTCTGCTGATGGGGCACGACAAGTGCGCTTTGTGGAAGAGGATGATGAAAAAGAAGTTCTTACAAAGAGTCATTACTCCAGGAGTCATTGGGCAAGAGCAACCACTGAAACCCTTGTCAAGATAGGTGATTTGGAAGAGCCGTATGTCGCTCTAATTGATCATGGGTCTGAAATAAATCTTATGGCTAAAAATCTCTACAACAAATGTAAGTGGCCAATGGATGTGGATCATGGGTGGATGATTAAAGCAGCTAATAATTCGTCTGGAGAGCTTTATGCAGCATGTCCAAATGTAAGGGTAACTATAGGGGATGTGAAGGATGATCAGAATTTCTTTGTTCAGGAGATGTCATCGTATCCCCTCATTCTTGGGCAACCCTACATTACAGCTGTAAGGATGGAAACAAAGGTTTTGGATGATGGTTCAGCTTATGCAAGAATAAGGAGTAAAGATGGCAAAAAAGCTGTTCAGTTTTTGACAGTTTGCATTAATCATGAAAGGAATCGTGAATCTCTTCGGGCACAGTCACTCCCAAAGATAAACAGAGAGTTTATGAATTACAAGGAGATGAGGGATTTTGGCCAGGTGCCATTGTAAAGCGGGATTCCAATGGTACAAGGGGAAATGAGTTCTCGCAGGACTCAATCAATGTAAATAGTTTTTCAGCAAATTTTCAGGGATTCTCCAGCTATGGGTCACTGGTATTTGTAAAAAGCAAGGATTTAAAGCGTGGCATGCAAAAACATATACAAAATGAACAAAAAAGTTTTGAGCAGTGTGGTCTTTTGGAGAAGAATGAGTTTATTTCAGGGGTGCTTGATGAGGTGTCATTTATAGATACTATGGATGTGCTTTTTGATATGGGAAGAGCATGCTTACAGGGTGGAAATGAAATGATAAAGGTGTCATCTGTGGAGATGTATGATATAATCCAGGAATTTGAGGGGGTGGAATGTAAAAACATGAATTGTGAGATGGATGCTCATGTGGATACAAAGTACAAAACGGTTGCAAAGAAGGTGAAACCAGTTGCCTTGCCCTTGCCACCAGGAAGCAAGGAGAAGATAGATGAAGCTTCTATGCAGCCAAATCTTAGAGATCCGAAGAAAATTGGGCATAAATTTACTCAAGAAACTCTGAAAGAGCTGAAGATTGGTGAGAGGGATTTTCTGTTGCCAGTTGAAAGGGAATGCTTTGAGGAGATGCTTGTAAAACATGGGAAAGCTTTTGCCTTTCAGCCGCATGAGATAGGATGTGTTGATCCAAGTGTAACAGCACCAATGGTGATCTTTACTGTTCCACATGTACCCTGGAACCTGCGGCCAATTCCAGTACCAAAGGCTCTCCTGCCAAAGTTGATGGAATTACTAAAGGAAAAGATCAGGATGGGAATCTTGGAGCCTTCATGTGCCCCATATTCCAACAGATGGTTTACTGTACCAAAGAAAAATGGGACATTGCGCTTTATTCAAGACATGCAACCTGTAAACAAAGTCACAATCAGGAATGTGGGAGCAGGTCCAATTGTGGATGAGTTTGCAGAAGCATTTGCAGGGAAAGCTATATACTCTATGGGTGATCTGTATTCGGGATATGATCAGTTCCAGCTGGATATACAAAGCAGGGACTTGACCACAATGAGAACTCCTTTGGGATTAGTAAGGATGTGTACCTTACCACAGGGAGCCACTAACTCAGTGGCACATATGATGAATGGAATGAATAAAGTCTTACGGGACTTCATACCACAAAAAACTATGCCATTTTTGGATGATGTGCCAATAAAGGGCTGTGATGAGAAAGACAAAGATGGGAATTTGGATTCAAAAGGGTGCCGCAAGTTTGTGGCAGATCATATAAAGGATTGTGACATGATTCTATCCAGGCTTGAAGAAGTGAATCTTACTTTATCTGGGCAGAAATCAGTGTTTGGGGTTGGTGAAGTGCTAATAGTGGGACATCTTTGTAGTACTAGTGGACGCCGTCCTTGTCCAGCCAAGATAGATGCAATACAAAGAATGAAGGAAATATGCATTAATGTTACAGAGCTGAGGAGATTTCTTGGAGCATGCGTCTTTTATGTTATTTGGATCCCACATTATGCACATGTAGCAGATCCTCTTTATCAGCTTTTGAGGAAAAATCAAAAATTTTTGTGGAGTGCAGTACATATTAAAGCTATGCGGAAGCTGAAATATTTGCTCCAATCATCACCCATTTTGAGAAAGGCAGATTATGAGTGTGGCAGGCCTGTGATTGTTACAGTTGATACTAGTCCTACTGGGATAGGATGGGCAGTAGGGCAAGATGATGAGGGTGATCATAGGTATGTAATTAGATTTGGAGCAAAGGTATTAAGCTTTCGGCAGCGAAAGTATCCACAGATCAAGAGAGAATTATGGGGGATAGTCACTGCTCTAAAATGTGAAAAAGAATATCTTATTGGGGCATCTGTACTTGTGGAGACTGATTGCTTGCCACTTCTTGGGATGATAGCAAGTTGTACCACTCCAGATATTGCTATGCTTAGGTGGATTGCTTATATCAAGTCACTAAATCCTGAGTTTGAGCATATTGCGGGAAAAGATAATCCAGTTGCAGATATGCTATCACGAGCCAGGTATGAAGATGAGGAAGAGATGATTAGTGACATTGATGATGTGGGTACAAAGTTCTATACTACAGCATATGCAAAGGGGGATCATATTTGCCTATCAAATGCACTTGAGTCTTTTATTGAGGAAATATATGAAGGAGATTGGTTGCTTATTGGTCAATATTTGAGCACTCTAACAAGGCAAGAAAATTGGTCTGACTCAGAATTTAAGAGGATCCGCAGAAAAGCATATGGTTACTTTCTAAAGGATGGATATCTCTGGAAGCATCCTAAACAGAGAAATGCTATGCCACAGAGAGTCATATGTGATAAAGAGACTCAAGGAAAGCTTGTGAAAGAATTCCATGAGAGTCTCTGGGCTGGGCATAGAAGTGTGTGGGCCACCTTTACCAAAATAAAGGAAAAATATTGGTGGAGAGGAATGTACAAGGATATTTCCCAATATGTGGAAACATGCATAGTATGCCAAATGTACTCAAATGTGAGGCATCGTGATGGCTTGCAACCAACCTACCCACCTGCCATGCACTACAAATGGGTAGTGGATCTAGTTACAATGCCTTTGGGAATTTGGCAGATGCGGTATATAGCACTTGCAAGAGAAGATTTGACAAATCAGGTAGAAGGGCGTGCTCTTAGAACAAAGAGTACGGAAACAGTATGCAAATTTCTCTTGGAAGATGTGATCTGCCGATATGGTTGTGTTGGGAAAATAACAGCTGATAGAGGTGAGCTAGATGTTGGGGAAGCAAAGGAATTCTTCTCTAGAATTGGTATCAAACTGTCTCTAACATGTGCTTACAATCCTGAGGGCAATGGGAAAAGTGAACGAGGACATCCTCCAATCATTAAAGCTTTGGCTAAGGCATGCAGAGAAAGGATGAGAGAGTGGCCAAAGCTGCTACCATATGCCTTGTGGGCTGACCGTACAACTCATAGCTCAGTGACAGGATACATGCCTGCAGAATTAATGTATGGTCAGAAGCCAGTGATGCCAGTTGAAGAAGTAATTCTAACTTGGAATGTATTGCCCTGGGTGGAAGGATTGAGCAGAGATGACCTCCTTGCATTGCGAATAAGACAGTTGGAGAGGAGGCCTGAAGATGTAGAGCTTGCTAAAGCTCGCCTGAAAGATGCAAGGTTGAAAAATAAAGAAAGATTTGATAGTAGACACAGACTCCGGCCAAAACCTATTGAAGAAGGTGATTGGGTTCTAATGTATGATAGTAGCCTTGACAACCAATTCACTGTTCAAAGAAAATTTGCAAAAAGATGGTTTGGCCCTTACATTGTCAGGCATGTGCATGGAAATGCCACGTATACTCTGTGTGAGCTTGATGGAACAGAAGTAAAGAATCTTGTGGCTGGCAAAAGAATCAAGATATTTAAAAGAAGGCATGATGGTGATCCTTTTGATTCACAAGAGATTCAGGATGAGAGGCTTGACAGTGGTAGTATGGATATGGTTGAAGAGGAAGAGGATGATTTTCCTGACAATGCAGAAGATGAAAACGACATCCAGCTATATGTAGATCTTGATGATGATTTGGCACATACCAGAGGATGTGCAGGTTTAGAGGGGGTGGATGTCGTGCCATGGCACGTCTATGATGTGAAACCGTGCATGTGAGTTCATCAAATACACATCCAGATGCATGGGGTTAAGTGCCATGACGAATCATTATATGATGCCTGAGTATATATGTTCATATTGTAGATAAGGTTCAATAAGATGAGCTGAGGCTGAGCCAGGTTTTGAAGCCT
The DNA here is from genome assembly GCF_041138505.1 of Cibotium barometz. Lineage (NCBI taxonomy): Eukaryota > Viridiplantae > Streptophyta > Polypodiopsida > Cyatheales > Cibotiaceae > Cibotium > Cibotium barometz. Next base: position 48,266,198 of record NC_141060.1, read on the forward strand.
TTGACAGTGTGGTGTGAATTGTGGAGGATTTTTTTTTATGCTTATGGAGAATTTTGGAGCTAGCAGATATCTTGTGCCTTGATAGGACTGGATTTTGCTTGTGACATTAGCACTGAGACAGAGAACTTAATGGTGCATATTGGTCGGGATCTTGATCGTATGCTTTAAATGGCAAAATCATATGCACAATAAGGATGCTAAATGGAGCTAAGGCGTGAGAAAAACCTTTAGAAAGGTTATGGTGTAAAGGTGAAAAGGAGTTTGATTATATATATATATATATATATATATATGGTCAACACTCCATAACAATGGAAAAAAGGGAAATAATAGGTGCATTGAGGACTTTAACCTTAATGCTAAGGTTATGCTTTGTAACCTTAGTGCTAAGGTTAACAAAGCACATTGGGGATTTTCTAGAAAACGCGCAGCTTTTTTTTAAATGGTATGTACAGCTGGAAAAAAAGGTGGTATGGGGAGCGCCGAGTTCACCGCGGGAAAGGGAGAAAACAACCGGAGAGAGACGACGGCGAACCAGAGGAAATGGGAAAAATCTGCAGAGTGAATGAACAGCGTCCATTCGACCAGAAGGATTGATTTCATGCAATGATCGACTGTGTATGGTGTGTTGGAGCTCGAAATGAAGAGCAAAGTTGCCTCTACCATTTGATATGCTTACTGTAATTTCTCTATCTCAACTATGCGCCGGGTGTACGCTGGTTGCAGCGAAGCGTGGAGTGATTTATTTTAAAAGAAATTCGAAAAAAATCGCTTTCCCCGCCATCAGATAAGTAAACCTTTATGGATAAAATCTCTTTATATTTTCCTACCTACCTCTTGTAAAGAAAACGATGTAAACAAACCTTCAAAGGTTTTGTTAAAAAAGTAAAAGGTGGGTTTTGATGTGAAGTTATGTGAGGAATTTCCCTCAAGTGACATGGAATTAAAGAGTCAAAAATACAGCAACGACTCTAGTGAGAACTGATTTTGATTCTATCCTAGTGGAACTAAATGCAGGCCATGGATTTCTTTAAAAATCATATGAAAATGTTAAAGCTATGCCATGTATTGTTTTGTGTTTGTGAGTTGTTGGAATTTTAAGCCAGATTTTCAGGTGATAAAGAACATTATGAGATGTTGGGAATGATGACATTGGTTGTAATGGATGTAACTGGCCACATGTATATTGGAAAAATTGGAAAGCTTTGTTATGCCCACATGTGAATGGTTCAAAGGATTTCATGCAATTCTGTGCAATCATCTGGATGAATTCAAGGATGTATTGAGGCAAGTTGACACATGTATTTGTCACTGGAAATAATGATGTTCAATACTCCTTGGGAAATTTTGTGCGTGAGATTCCTTGTTGGATTTGACATTCACTCTCACAGCTAGAAGTTTCGTACTTTCCTGGCTGTACCGCACACGTCACGACAACGTGTTGCTTGGATTACTTGTGCCTTTGAAGATTGGTTTGTGTTGTCTAGAGGAGTGTTAGGAGGTACACTCACAACAAGAGCCTGTGAGTTTGAAGCTATTGATTGTGCTTGTGCATCTTGAATCTTTGTCCTCTTCTTTGGTCGATCACCATGTTTTGTAGGAAAAAGAAGTTCACTATGCTTGATAGACTCAAATGTAGCTATTATGTCCTGTGTGCCTGATATCTCCTCTGGGAGGCTCCAACCCATTGCTCTCAAAGAGTATACTTCATCCTCTTTAATATGTGTAGATTGAAAAGATAAGGGATCTAGGTTGTATTCAATGTTCTTTCCCTTGATCTTTACTACAATACACAGGATCCCTTCCTTCCCAGCACATCCATCCATCAACCCCTCAATGATCCCAACTTGATCATATGTTGAATCCTCAAGCTTTGAAGCATATAAAAGGACATTGTTTGCCCTTTTTCCTTCTTTGTCATAAACATCCATAAACCAAGGCCACACAAAATCCCCACTAACTCCATCAATGATTTGATTCTCCTTCCTTTTGCTGAAGTAGATTTCTTTGCCATTGAATAAAGCTACATAAGTACAAAAAATAAGATATATTAGAAATAAATCTCAAGTTTTGACATGGCCAAAGCTTTACTCAATAGTGTTATGATTACCATATGCATGCATAGGATTTGACCAATGTATGTCCAAATATCATCATAGAAAGGGTTTAAGTTAGAATTTAACCATATGGCAAGATATTGCATAGAAATATTAGGTTTTGACCACATGGCCAAAACTTTATTCAATAGTGTTATGATTATAATATGCATGCATAGGATTTGACCAATGTATTTCCAAATATTATCATAGAAGGGTTTAACTTGTAAGTTAGAATTTGACCATATGGCAAGATATTTTCACAATGAAGAGAAACATCAAATTTGGCTTTTCCAATTGACGAAGATGCATGCCACCATATTCCATTCCTAGAAAATTGGACATAAAAACATAGGCTTATAGATTTGCCTATTTGGTGAAATATTATCTAAAAAAGGACCAAGTTAGAGTGTTATGGCTTATACAAAATGTAGTATGGATGAAATACTTATCACAAGAAGGAGGGTATATACATGTTTATTAGTATCATGAATTTTCAAAGTCTTTACTAAAGTTTTTTTAGTACTAGAGGACCTTGATATATCACGCCATGTTTTAGTATGCATGTTGATAATATTTTCACATCTCAAAATAGAAACTGTTGAATACAATATGCATTTTGATGAGATATAGAATTTGACCATATGTCCAAATCTCATCCTACAAAGGGTTAAGTTAGTATGTCCCTATTTGTAAGGTATAATTTGGTGATAATAATGCCAAAACTTATAACAATTGAGAAATATTACATTTGATCTTTCTAAATAAGGAAGATGCATGCCACCATAGTCTATATTTGGAAAATTGGCCAAACCAACATAGCCTTATAGAGTATATTATTTTTGTTGCAATGGCAATACAATGGACAATGAGTGGTGATAAGTTCACCATAGAAAATTGTTTTTTCCATATGGTCTAAACTTATGTAAAAGGGGACTGTGTTAGATTCATATGGCTAGCAAAAATGTACCACAGGTGAAGTATGATTTCAAGAAGAAAACAATGTAACATGTCCTTGGCACGAACATGTAAGGTAAAAAATAATTTTATCCAAAAAATTAAACTGAATATGTCCTCAATTGTAAGGCAGAGTTTGAAAATCTTGTCATAATGCAGAGCAATAATGGATATCAATAGAGGTCCTTTCCATTTGAACACATTCCATGCCACTAGGGTCTAGTGTTGGCAATTTGGTCATACCAACATGGTCTTCTAGACTATAAATGTGTGATATGAATATTTATTGGATAAAACATCATTGCAAGAAGGACACTACCTTGTAGTTTGTAACATGGATTGTAAAGGAAATGTCTGCTCTAATTTGCTTAATCTGAGCAGACATGTCTATATGGTCAACTTCCTTGAGGCATTTCCATATACAAGTAAGCTTGAATACAAGATGATTCACAAAGAATTTTTTCCATGACTTCAAATGTAGTTTGACATGCGACAGAGACTCAATGTGTTGTGTAACCGTCATCGAGATACAAAAATTTGAATGTAATATGCCTATATTGTAAGGTAGAATTTGACCATATTGTAAGGTATTACAAGGATACCTTTTATTTTAACCATACTATCATGCAACCATAAAAGTGTGCTTTATTTTAACCATACTACCTTACAATATGCCTATATTGTAAGGTAGAATTTGACCATATTGTAAGGTATTACAAGGATACCTTTTATTTTAACCATACTATCATGCAACCATAAAAGTGTGCTTTATTTTCTTTTTTTTGTCCATAATTTCAAATCTAGTTGACTTGTGATAGAGAAACAACGTGTTATAGTGTAAGAATTGAGATACAAATATTTGACAACAAGAAAAAAAGCCCTTGTGTCCAAAATGTTGAATGTAATTTGTCCTCAATTGCAAGGTAGAATTTGAGCATATGGCCAAATCTTGGGACAGTCGAGAGTAGTAATGGATTGTAGTAGAGGTGTACTTTTTCCAACTAAACACATTCCATGTGACTAGGGTCTAGTGTCCATATCAACATGGTCTTCTAGAGTATGAAGGTTTTGTTGTAATGTCAAAAATCTTGTGTACGAGTGGTGATCATTTCACCATAGATCTATTACAATGGAATTGGCCACTTGAGCATTCATATTCTATGTATGGCTTAGATTTTAACCATATGGTCAAATATCATTCCAAGAAATGAGATGGCTATATGAAGGTTTATTGAATGAAATATAATTGCAAGAAGGACAATACCTTGTAGTTTGGATCATGGGTTTTTCTATGAAATGTGTTCTATTTAATTTGACCATATGGCAAAAACTTTTCTCTATCTAGTTTTACTCTGAGAAGGAATCTCTACCTAGCCTTGAGGCTTTTCCATATACAAGTGATCTTGATCCATATACAATTTCAGAACACAAAAAGAACCATCTTTGTAAGCTAGGTGCTCATAGATTTTAGCTATAATTTCATGCAACAATCAAACACAGGTGAGCATGGATTTTATCCATACTCTCATGCCACAATGAAAGGTTTATTTGTAATGCCAATTTTCATGTAGACATGGTCATAGGTTCATCATGGACCTATTATAGTGGCCAATTGATAATTCATATTCATGGGCTTTTGAAGAGATGTCTTCCATAGAATTTGACCATGTGGAAAAAACTTTGCTTTGTTTAGATTTACTCTTAGAAGACACCTCTACTTAGATTTACTCTTAGAAGACACCTCTACTTGGCCAACTTCCTTGAGGCCTTTCAATATACAAGTGATCTTGTAATTAAGATGATTGAAAAAGAATTTTAGAACAGAGAAAGAACCATCTTAGTAACCTAGGTGTCCATGGATTTTAACCATGATTCCATGCAACAATCAAACATAGGTGCTCGTGGATTTTAGCCAGACTATTATGCAACATTGAAAGAATACATGATTTTCTTACTTTTTTCCCATAATTTCAAATTTAGTTTGACATGAAATAGAGAGACAATGTGTTACATGTAACAATTGAGATACAAAGATTTGACCACAAGGCAAAAGCCTATGTGTCCAAAATGTTGAGTGTAATAATTATAAGGTAGAATTTGACCATATGAACAAATCTTGTGACAATGGAGAGCACTAATGTTAGAGATCACTAATGGATATACAGAAGTGAGCATGGATTTTATCCATACTCTCATGCCACAATGAAAGGTTTTTTTGTAATACCGAATTTCATGTAGACATCGTCATAGATTCATCGTGGACATATTGTCATGAAAGTGGCCAGTTGATAATTTATATTCTATGTGTAGCATGGATTTTTGAAGGAGATGTCTTTTATAGAATTTGACCATATGGTAAAAACTTTGCTATGTTTGGTTTTACTCTTAGGTGACAGCTCTACTTGGCCGAGACTTGGCCAACTTCCTTAAATCCTTTCAATGTACAAGTGATCTTGGATATAAGATGATTAAAAAAAATTAGAACACAAAAAGAACCATCTTAATAACCTAGGTGTCCATGGATTTTAACCATAATTCCATGTAACAATCAAACATAGGTGCCCATGGATTTTAGCCATATTATTATGTGACATTGAAAGTATGCATGATTTTCTTACTTTCATCCGATTTTAGTCTGATATGCAATAGAGACACAACATGTTACGTGTAATAGTTGAGGTACAAAGATTTGACCACAAGGCAATATCCTATGGCTATTTCAGAAAGAAGCTTTCATATTGACCATGGCTTTTGGCCACACAGTCACTTTTGTTTGAAGCATCATATAACCAGAAGTATATTTTTGTTACCTCTTTTGTAAGCACAAGTATATGTGTGTCTTGAAAAAGTCATTTCATGTAAAATGCATACATATACAGAGAATTATTCTACAATGTCCAATTAGTCTCTATTGTGCTACATGGATAGATCACTATTTTCTGCATAGCGAGTGATTACACATATGTGCAAGTAGTATATACAAGTACGCTTATACAAGCAAGGTCAACGTAGCATACAAGAAGAATCAGCAAGACAGAAGCATTCTCAAGGGACAAGGTCGCATCTTTGCCACAAGAGTGTTGAAAAACTGATCAAGGTTAGTTTCATACTTGTTTTCTTATTTCTGCATTGTTTGTTTTTTCAAGTAGGCTCGTAGTCAAGAAACATTCTCGATTTTAAGAAAATTGGGTGTGAAGTTAACCATATTTTTATTTTTATGTCATGAATGTACTATATGATCTTATTTATCTTACTAGCTAATTATGATTAAGAAAGATTAATTACGTAATTAAGTATTATGAACCAGAAAATCAAGAAAACAAAGAACATGCATGAGGCAAAGAGCCTACCTTTAAATGGCTATGGTTACGATGCTTGCTGGCAAAGTTCTGATTAGCGTCAATATTGTGAATGGCTGTTGTTGCGAAGCTTGCTGGCAAAGTCGCTTCTGATTAGCGTCTGATTAGCGTGTGAAGACAGAAACAAGAAGATGAAAAGAAGTAGATATGCAGATGAAGCATACATGAAGGGTCAAAATCTTGCTTAAGCACAACTAAATCTTTTGATTAGAGAGCTTAGGTGAGTCATAATGCAGAGAAAACATCATAGAGAGAGCAAGAACAAAAACCAGGGTCGAAAGTGCGAGCAAGAAGAAGAGTACGTTTTTAGGAGAAGAGAGAGAGAAGATAGAAAGAGAGGGCCAAATTCAAATTCTTAGAAAAGGTTCATATCACTAAAGGATATCATCTTTAATGAAGCATATATTCTCAAGAATATATCACATTTAATGAAGAACGTTTATAAAAAATGGATGTTTGACAATAAATGGAATTATCTTTAAAAAATCACTTTTAGGTTCACATCATTAAAGGATATCTTCTTTAATGAAGCATATATTCTCAAGAATATATCACATTTAATGAAGAACGTTTATAAAAAATAGACGTTTGACAATAAATGGAATTATCTTTAAAAAATCACTTTTATCAAAGTTCGTAATAAGAATTAAGCAATCGATTTTTTTCCATATCACACATAGGTCTTACCATGGAGCCGAGGACTACCGGCAGTCCTCGAACCCCGCTGCTGGGGGCGTTGCCCCCTGGACCCGCCACCACTGGGGGCGTTGCCCCCCGGGGGGGCGCTGCCCCCAGACCCCCACCGGCGGGGGGGTTGCCCCCCGGACCCCCGACTGGGGGCGTTGCCCCCAGGGGGCGCTGCCCCCCCCGGCGGACCCCCGGCTAGGGACATTGCCCCCAGACCCCCACCAAGGGTGCTGCCTCCTAGACCCCCATTAGGAAGCATTGCCCATAGCAACTAGTGCCTCAAATGTCGTTTAGAGTTTCCAAGAAATCCACCACTATAGTAAACAATATTATAATATTATTATATTCCAAAATATACTATTATAATATAATATTATTTTATATTATGATAATAAGTTATATTATTAAATATTATATTAAATAATAAAATAATAAAATATTATGTTATTAAATATAATATTAATTTATTGATATATTTTTTTATAAGACAACATAGAAAGCAATAAGTTAGTTACATAGGATTACTCATTTTGCATCATTTGTTGCTTTACTAAAAGAGTTCCTATGTCTACATAGATATTTCAAGGTGTTGAGGCTATTCTAATATTAATGCCATATAAAATAAGATTCATATCTTGCTATTCTATTTTCACGACCTTTACTTCTCATTATATGGATAAATCTACTCTTTTCAAAACTACTTTTTAATTTGACACAACTCATATTAGTTACTTCTTGATGTATATTACTGACAATGTGCACTACATTTAGGCCATAATACCAACTATTGGTATATGATTATTCAATTTTGCATCCAAAATTATTGCTTGTGCATGCACTAACATTTATGCTTCCCAATATATTAATAACTATTCTACTTACCACGTGGACATAAACTTTGCACCAACCAAATCTTATTCATACTATGCCTGCAATACATTAAACCTTGAGAGGATTTGACCATGCGGCTAAAACATTCTCTATACTAGCACACAATAAATTGTCTTCCTTGGAAAAGTTACATATGGCCTGTAAATATTTTAAGAACGATAAGCCTTGAGAGGATTCGACCATGTGGCTAAAACATTCTCTAAACTTGCACACCATAAATTATCTTCCCATGGAAAAGTCACATATGATCTAAGTATATTTTAAGAATGATAATCCTTGAGAGGATTCAACCATGTGGCTAAAACATTCTCTACACTAGTACACAATAATTTGTCTTCCATGAAAAAGTAACATATGATCTATAGATATTATAAGAATGATAAGCCTTGAGAGGATCGGACCATGTAGCTAAAACATTCTCTACACTAGCACATAATAAAGTGTCCTCCACAAAAAAGTAACATATGATCTACATATGTTTTAATAATGATAATCCTTGAGAGGATTCAACCATGTGGCTAAAACATTCTTTACACTAGCACACAATATACTGTCTTCCATGGAAAAGTAACATATGATTTGTACATATTATAAGAACAATAAGCTTTGATAGGATTTGATCATGTGGCTAAAACATTATCTACACTAGCACACAATAAATTGTCTTCCCATGGAAAAGTAACAGATGATCTACCCATGTCTTAAGAATGATAAGCCGTGCGAGAATTTGTCCATGTGGCTAAAACATTATGTAGACCATCACACACACCATGAATACTTTTTATACTAAAGTAAGATATGATGTGCATGTATACTAAAGTAAGATATGATGTGCATATATTATAGGCTAATGAAGTTTTGGCCATATGGTCAAAGCATCCATTTCAACTAAGCAATGATGACTACATAGACCTTTTTTATCTAGTAACTCAAGTAATCTAGATCAAGGATATACTACCATGTTCATTTTGAGAAAACAAGTTTTGGCCATGTGGTCAAATTTATCCTCTCTCTTATGATGTTGGAAAATATTGGAATACTGCACTAATTTTGCAATGTATACTTCAGCTTGTCATCTATTAATGCATGTTTTCATTATCAATGCTATGTGATTACTTGATGAGCTCAGTTAGTTAAGGTTTTTGACTACGTTAGGAAAAAGTTATCCTAGTGGATTCGCCCGTGCTTTACGGGCAAGAGAAGTTTTTTCGAGTTCGGTTTGAAAGAATCAAGGAATTAGTTCACCTGTCCGGATATCCATGGTGGGCGAGGCCCCGAGTGTGGGACCCTACCCCGTGCAAGATGTGCGACTTCCACTGCTAGCACCCCGAATCCATTGCACGGTGGGGACAGGGATCTTACAGTTGGTATCAGAGCTATTTGGCTAATGAGGATCAACCGAGAAGCCAAATATGTCAAAAATTTATTAAGAGGCACTAAAAGGTTGTAATTGTGTTATAAAATTCATACAATTTGATATTCAAACTGAAATTCGTAAATTGGTAATTGGGTCTTTAGACGGAAGTACCACAATTGTATGGAATCCCTGACTTGCTTGAGGCCTAGACATGATGGTATTTATCTTATAGTTCCAAGAACCATAAGGACTACCCATATATACCGAGGGTATAACTGCAGCTCTTTACTGGCTGTATATACGAGTAAATCTAAGACTTGAAATTATAAGCATTAATGCTATCCAGTTGATGAATTCGAATGTGGTTGGTATGATTTTCAAATTCTGGTTGAGAATTGATGAGTTGATTTGGATTTTGATTAAAAAATGATGATCCCTGAAAAATGGTTGAAATGTAATAAGCTGAGCAAAACCGCAATGAGGATGAATGGGACGAGTCCCTATGATAATGTTTGTAGCTAGAATGAAGTTAATGACTTCAGCCAATCACTATCAGATTAGTGGATTGTGCTGCCAGATTACTACTGTTAACTTTTGATCAGTGGATCAAGTTAAGGGATGATAAATTAAAAATCTGAAAATTTGAAATCCCCATGGAGAACTGTTCAGATGGAAAAATTGAAATCCCCATGGAGGATTGTTCGGATGGAAAAATTTAGTCTAATGGACCATTACTGTGTTAAAGATATGAATGAGATATTTTGAATGAATTATTAACTGATAATGTGTTCTATATGAGTATCTTTATCCCTTGATTCTGTGGGGAGCCGACCTATTTAGAGAACCCAGAAATCAGTTGAATCAAAAATCGGATTGAATCTTGAATAAAGAGACTTAACAAGAATTTTCGTATTGATAGGAACATGGATCGAGGTTGTCGTGGTAGAAATGTTAACCCCCAACTCAATGAAGAAGAGCTCGACCTAGATGTTCGTAAAACTCTTCATAGTTCGCAGCCTGGACCTTTCAAGGGTGAAGGGGAAAACTTGGGTGAGACTGTGGAGAAGTGGATTGAATCAATGGAAGAATACTTCGATGTCACCGGGTATAATGAGAAGAGTAAAATGGCTCTTGCAAGGCTAAAGATAGTGGAGACAACTAGAGTGGCATGGAAAAACCATTGCGAGACAAACCGTCTCGACCGAAATACCCAAACCTGGACCGATCTCAAGGCTTACCTCAGAAAGAGGTTTTGTCCCCCATGCTTTCTTGAAATTAAGATGAATGAGTTCTTGGAACTAAAGCAGGAAAGCCGGACAATTGAAGAGTACCATCAGGCTTTTGCTCTTCTCCTTAAATATTCCCCACAATTGGATGAAGAGCAACTGATGGCCAGATTCATTCAGGGAATGAACGAGCCATTGGATACTTTAGTCAAGAATGCCAAACCTATTTCCATGGCCGAAGCCATTTGGATGGCGAAGGATTTCGCCAAAGCCTTTGATGTCAAAGTCCCGCCAAAGCTAGCACTATCACCTTTCAAAAGGTTTTTATTCCCCGAAGATGATTCTAACCTTCCTCCGCCTAAGAGATATCAGGGACAAAACCCGGATATGGGAAGTTCCAAAATGGAAGAAATGTCCTTTTCTCGAAACTCACTCCCCTGGATTTCAACTTCAAAAGTTCCACCCTTGAACAAGAGAGTGAAATGCTATACCTCTCAAGGATTTGGACATCGCAGCATAGATTGCCCAACTCCTTTTGGATCGAGGTTTTCAGGGCAATAATATCAGGGAGGATCAAGATTCCAGACTCCAGCCCCTTCCGTCCAGAGTAATCACGGTTCTATCCGCCAAAATCAGGGAAGTCCGAGAGGTAGACCCTCTATCCAACCTGCAGTTTCAACCCAAAGTAATGCAAGACCTCCACCTCAGAACAAGGGAAGTCAAAGAGAGTTGTTCCCAAATCGACCGTCCACTTCCAAAGCAGTAACGCTGGAAGTGATTGAAGAAGAAGAAGATGATGAAAAAGATCATACTCCACTTGCGAGATGAGGACACCTCGCGTTTTTAAGTGGGGTAGAATGTAAGATTCCTCCCCCCTGCCCTCATAATGTCCAGTATCTTCCCCTGTAATTCATTCCCCTCTTCAGAAATATAAAAGATCTTGTTTCTACCTGTTTTGGCCTAGAGAGAGAAAATATTCTAGAGAGATAATATTCAGATTTTAAATATTTTAGGATAGAAAAATACCTCATCTTATTAAAATAAGTTCCCTTGAAACAAAAGTTTAAAAAGAATTTCATAAGGTGCATTAGAAATTGAGTATAATCTGTTCAAGAGGCATTATCCTGGGAGTGAAGATTTTTTCAAAATTTCAAATTAAGGTTCCTATGGACCAATAAGATTCATCCAAATGTGTGGAGGAAATAAATGGAAGAAATAAAGACAATCCCCCCAAAAATGAGTAAATACTCACATAAGATGAAGAGTTGACTAAGGACAAGGTTAATAGTTAAAAAAGAGAGATATTTAGGTGAAATGATGCATTTTTGACACCTCTGCATGGGGGAATTCCCCTCATGAAGGAGGCACCTATTTCACATGCTTGAATGAGTTTTAAAATCCCAAATAATGAGATATTTTTATCTCTCCTCTCTCCTGTTTCAACTAGATCCAAAAAGTGAGCAAAACTAACCTAAAAATGGTCAAAAATTGACCAAACTGATCTGAAAATTTCTAGAATCAGTTTGCTTGGTTAGAGGCTCACTTTTTCCTATAAATAGAAGCCCTTCCCTTTGTTGAAACTCAATAGTGTTTTATGCACTGTTACTCTGCTCCTCCCAAGCCAAGAACTGTGAATTTATTAATAATTCACTCGTTTTTGACATTTCCCTATTCCAAAGATTGGTGGCCACTCTTGTTACAAACAAGAGTTGAACCCTCAAACCATCAAGCCAAAGGAAAGCTCCAAGAAATTATGTAAGTAGAGATTCTTGTATTTTTCTTTATTGATTTTATGTTTTTCTAATGTTTATGATTGTTTGAAGTGATAAATGGATGTTATGCCTTGATCGAAAGGTTTTTCTCCTCTCTCTTCTTAGAATCAACCCTTCTTTATCCTAGTTAAGGAAAATTTGTTGGAATTAAACTTTTTATAATGTTTTCTCTTTTATAAGTGAATTTTGATTAGTATAGATTACTTTAAATCAATTAGAGTTAACTTTTAAGATAAAATTAAGTAGGAAAAATTGAAGCCATACAAAGGAGGTTATGGCAAAATTTTTAGAAATAAGAATTATCTTTTATTATGCTAAAAGAGTAATTCCTATCAATTCTATACTCTAAAAGTGTCATTTTCATGCATAGAGGTATGCATAAAAATTTATTATTTTATTGTAAAAGTGTTACTTTTATCATAATTGATTTTCATGCATAGAGGTATGCATAAAAGATTATGTTTTTATTATAAAAGTATTACTTTTATCATATTTGAATTTCATGCATAGAGGTATGCATAAAAGATTATTATTTTATTATAAAAGTGTTACTTTTATCATATTTGATTTTTATGCATAGAGGTATGCATAAAACATTATTATTTTATTGTAAAAGTGTTACTTTTATCATAATTGATTTTCATGCATATAGAGGTATGCATAAAAGATTATGTTTTTATTATAAAAGTGTTACTTTTATCATATTTGAATTTCATGCATAGAGGTATGCATAAAAGATTATTATTTTATTGTAAAAGTATTACTTTTATCATATTTGATTTTCATGCATAGAGGTATGCATAAAAGATTATTATTTTATTGTAAAAGTGTTACTTTTATCATATTTGATTTTCATGCATAGAGGTATGCATAAAAGATTATTATTTTATTGTAAAAGTGTTACTTTTATCATAATTGATTTTCATGCATAGAGGTATTCATAAAAGATTATTATTTTATTGTAAAAGTGTTACTTTTATCATAATTGATTTTCATGCATAAAGGTATGCATAAAAGATTATTATTTTATTATAAAAGTGTTACTTTTATCATACTTGAATTTCATGCATAGAAGTATGCATAAAAGATTATTTTTTTATAAAAGTGTTACTTTCATCATAAATGATTTTATGCATAAATTAGATGCATAAAAGAAAATTTTTTATATTAAAAGAGTGATTTTCATCATAAATGATTTTATGCATAAATAGGATGCATAAGAAAAATTCTTTTATTCTAAAAGTGTAATTCCTACTAAATTGGATTTATGCATGGAAAGATGCATAAAGAAATCTATTTTTAGTTCAAAAGAGTTATTTTCATCAATTTTGATTTTATGCATAGGAAGATGCATTAAAGATTTGATTTTCTATTCAAAAGTGTCATTCTCATTTAAAATGAATTTATGCATAGGAAGATGCATAAAAGATTGATTTTTATTTCGAAAAGTGTGTCTCCTTAAAATTGAATTTATGCATAAATAAATGCGTAAAGAAATATTATATCAAAGACAAGAATTCTCTTGTATTCTATAAATAGATATGAGGATGTGAAACGAATCAATTAGATGAAAATGAATGAGGAATAGATGGAGATGTATGTATGTGAAAGAATAGATGTAGTACAATGAGCTAGGAACTATAGAAAAGGCCCCTGAGTGAACAGGTGGTGAGCGTTCTGGTTGCCAATGATGCCATAGATACTCCGATGAAGGAATGATTGGAAATTAAGATTGAGCCGGATACTTGGAAGTTTATGATCAGTAACACTATGATTTCTTTAAATGATTGAATTAAATACATTGAATCTAGGAAAAAGGCAATTTCATATTGGGTGTGTAAGTGGTGTGACTGGAGTTAAATTTGCATGAACATCCGGCGAGGGGGCCTGGGAACTCTTTTCCTTGGTACCTGGGATAAAACCTAACCAAATTCCTAATTGGATCCCATCACTACAATGGTTGGGCGGTTGGCTAACCCATTGGACTAGATGGGGTTAGGCTGGACTGATGGATCCGTAAATCGAGACTCAATTTCTGTTTAATTCGATAGATGAAGTAAATCCCGGACAAAAATTATTCTATGGAATAGAATCAACGGCTGTGCCTCTCAATGAGAAAAAAAGCGTTGATCTCTATGATCCAAGTACAATCTTTTTCCCTGATCTGACTATGGGACTTACAGGTTCGGTCAACTGAGCTCAGTTAGTTAAGGTTTTTGACTACATTAGGGAAAAGTTATCCTGGTGGATTCACCCATGCTTTCCGGGCAAGAGAAGTTTTTCCGAGTTTGGTTTGGAAGAATCGAGGAATTAGTCACCTATCCGAATATCCGTGGGCGAGGCCCCCAGTGTGGAACCCTGCCCCTCACAAGATGTGCTACTTCCGCTGCTAGCACCCCGAATCCGTTGCGCGATGGGGACAGGGATCTTACAAAAAAGACATGGCGAAAGTTAATAAACATTGGATTGAGAAATGAATACTTACTCATCATTAATAGAATGTCGTTCACGTAGGGGTGAGATGGCATAGATAACGGAGAGCAGATCACACCGACCAAAATCAATGAAAATAAGCTTTTGTTTAGGAAAAGCTCATTGCTTAATTCAATAATTAAGGGTTTAACAAAAGTAGGTGTGATGCTGCATGGTGACGTTAGAAGTAATGGCATTAGTGCACATGGTGTGCAATGATGATGATTGAATGCATGAGTGACACATGTTTATCACTCATGTCAAAGAACGTGGGCGACTGCCAATGTATTCCTACCATATGTAAAGACCATGGGATAACCACGTACTCCCACATGCATTATTTATAGCTTAAGTTTCAAAAACTCTTGGCTTTTTTTTGTGCAACTATTTTCTTGCTCTATCTCTCCTCTGTAATAATCTTCCTGATATTGATCTTGCTCTATCTCTCCTCTGCGATAATCTTCCTGATATTGATCCGTGTGACAGTCTCCAACCTTTGGCAATTTTAAGGTGAGTTCTCAAGTCTTATCGGTCTTAGAATGTTCTTTTTCATAACTGAAAAATAATTATGAGTGTAATTCCTTTACCTATGCAATCATGTATAGTTGAAAAATGATTCTGAGCATCAGTACAATGCGATGTAAGACTTCACACTCAAGAATATCCACCCTAAATTGCATTATACTAACTTGTGTTATACAAGCTCAGTATAGTGCAAATTTGGAACCCTACCCGTGTTTTGAATAAAAATAGGCTAGATTCACAAGCTTTAGAAGCTGCGTTTTAGTGTTTTCTACATATTTATGCAATATAGATATTGTATATTGTAATTCAGTATAACGTGATATAAGGCTTCACTCGCCAATATCCACCTTATATCGCATTGTACAAGGTGAGTATAGCACAAATTTGGTACCCTACTCGCATTTTGAATAAAAATATGTTAGATTCATGAGCTTTAGAAGCCGATTTTTAGTGTTTTCTACATATTTATACAATATAGACCTTGTATATTCAGTACAACGTGATATAAGGCTTCACTTGCCAACATCCACCGTATATCGTGTTGTACTAACTTATAATATTTGTGGTCAGTATAGCGTGAATATGGAACCCTACGTCTGATCGAATACGTTGCATATTTGTGCAACGTGAAACCATACAATCGCACCCAATGTCGTAACGAAAAACTATAGTATCACGAGCTTTAGAGGCCCATTTGTTGCATATTAGTGTAATATAGACCTTGTATATTGCAAGTCAGTACAATGCAATATAAGGCTTCCCCTTACCAACGTCCAACGTACAATGCAATATAAGGCTTCCCCTTACCAACGTCCAACCTAAATCGCGTTGTACTGACTTGCAATATACTAGGCCTTTGTCACATATTAGTGTAATATAGACCTTGTATATTGCAAGTCAATACAATGCAATATAAGGCTTCCCCTTACCAACGTCCAACCTAAATCGCGTTGTACTGACTTGCAATATACCAGGCCTTTTAGCTCAAATATGGAACCCTATTCTGAATCTTTGTCTCATAGTCGTGTTTGCTTAAATTTTAACAATACAAATCAGTATAGCTTGAACATGGAACCTTATGGGAGATCATTGCTTGGCCCATAGTTATGTTGTAATGAAAAGTTGTAGTATTGCTATCTTTTGATGCATATTTGTGCAACGTAGATGGTGTATAATTCGATTAAGCACAACACGATATCAAGATTCACTTGCCAACATCCACTATAAATTATGTTGTACTCACGTTTACATTGTAACTGTAAATCTACATAATTATTCTTTCATTATTGTGTAGTTAGAAATCATTGAAGAAGTAGAAGATGTTGAGCAGAGGATATAAACTTCACTGCAGAGAGGGAACTCAGTGAGCAGCTTGATATTGATGCCCTCACAAGATAAAACACCTAAGTTGTTAACAGTTGCTATGACGAGGACCTTGCTATGGTAGAGGAAAGAGAGCACATTCCGACCTCAGTCCTCCCTGCATGTCCAATAGATGATAACCAGTATGTCATCTTAACAGATATTCAATCCTTATTTGACATCAGGGAGGACTAATGTCTCGCCATCATCGAAAATAATCTTGAAGAAGATAATGATTTTTGTCGATCCAAGTGTGGATAAGTATCTTCTACTGGATTCAAATGTCAAGGATAGTTAGTTCCATACTCCTCCTCAGATATGATCAATGATGTACAAGGATGTTCTTCACTATAAAGCCAACCTTCCCACTGAAGAAGGAATTTCAAGATATTTGTGCGAAGACCTCAGGGGGTTTATCTAGAAATATGTAAGTATACCACGTGAGTTCAAATGAACAGGTTTTTTAATTCAAAATTTTAAGGTAAATTTATAGAAATACATGTACGGAAGGAGTTTTTAAAATTAATTTTGAAAAAAAAACCCATAAGTCCATAAAGAAAAAGGGGTCATTTTATTCATGGAAAATTTATAGGTAAGGGGTTCTTTTAATACCCCTTGAATGCACGTGATACATAGGGTTTCTTAGTAGTTCACCCCCCGAGGCAAAGACTCAATAGTTTGCAATTAGGAAGGGAAGAGGAGTCTTCATCTGTCCAGGATGCTGAGTCATCAATAAACTTATGGAAAAATGATTTACTTATTAATGATGAGAATGATAAGGTTTGATTATAATAATTTTGAATATCATGATGAAGCTTCATATTGCATTTGTTTTGTTGGATTATGGATAAATTTTTTTTTGTAGTTGGTGGTGTATGACGATGATTTTCTCGTGTGCACATCAAGATCATGAGTGGGAGGACTCGGAAAGGACTCACACTAGGAGAGTACATTAACCGACTAAAATCTCCATAGGTCATTATATTTCACAAAAAAAATTCAAAGGATAAAGCTCAATTCCCATTATTTGCAATCAAAACATTATCTAGATATCTTGGGGGGTACCCCGTCAGGTGGAAGCTAAAAAAAAATCATTCTTCTAGAGAAGCAGTTATTAGCATCTTCGAGTAGGGCCTCGGAGTGTATGCTATAAGGAGCAAATATCCCAAGATGCTAAGTAAATATGGCAAAAGGGATCTTCTCATATTCAAAAGACCGAGAATTTTGCCATTTTTATGGTTGCAGGATGATGCCGAGCCATCTTCAAAGAGGGAAAATCTTCATGCACCAAAGGATGCTAGTCATCAGGATATCAGGAGTAATAGTAGCCATTGTAAAAATTTGATTTTTTAATGTAATACAATGATACTTCTAGAGTATGGGCTTTTTGATTTGGCTCTATTGTTATATCCATGTTTTTAATGTCTAAAAGTTTGAAAATATCCATGGGAGGTGCTGAATATAGTGAAGCAGCATAAATTGAAACAAATCAAAATTTTGTTCAAGTCACTGATTTATAATTGTGAAGTTTTGAAGAAACAAATTTTCAATATCCAAAGCATTAAGCTTCTCAAAATACTAAGTTTGCTTCAAGATATATTCGAGTTCTTTTAAAAAATGCCACTATTTCCCATCAACATCTTCTAATTTCATGTTGTACTTATGTTAGAAATATAGTTGCATAGTTGCATATGTCAAAAATATTCTCGTACTTGTTTTTTTACTTTATAGAGTACTAGCTTTTCACATTTATGAATTTTCACTCGCAATGGTTGAAGTTACGTAGAATTTAAGGACATTAGAATAAAATAAGCACATTGAATCTCTTTAGAAAATATGGAAAAAAGTGAATTTAGATTCGAAAAGAAGAGAGAAAAAACCAATATAATAATATTATTTTTACACTTTTCTAGGATTCCAGGAGGAGAGAGAAAGCCCTTAAAGGGCCCATTTGGAGCCTAAATTCCTCCTAATGGCACCTCTTAGTGTATTAGCGGCGGGCAAGGTGTTAGATACTCTAGGATAATGACATGAGCTGGTATCATGATTAACACATCACATACAATATGCATAATACAATGTTAGCCTCCAGTACTTGTGTGGTTTTTGTAGCATATCATCACACCAGATCTTTGCAAGAACTAAAAATGTGCATATCTTGCATTATCTTGTGTATCTCCAATTTCGAGTTTTTTCCCAACATTTTCTAACATCGTTACATTGATAACATTTGAGCACTTGGTTGCTCCTTGGGAACTTGATTAGTTACGTTCTTTTGTGACATAATTAAAGAGTCAAACTATTCTCCACTTTATCTTTCGTGTTATGATCTAGTCAAATGACTAGATGACATGGTGCACCCCATGTTTACACACACTTTTATGTTATCATCTAGTCAAATAGCTAGACGACATGATGCACCCCATGTTAATAAGCCGCTTGTTTGTCATCATTTAGTCAAATGGTTAGGTGAAAGGATGTACCCCATGTTTGAAAGTTACTAGCAATCACATGACCATGTTATGACCATGAAGCCTTGGATCAAATAGTCAAATTAGAAATTATCATAACACTCTCATTCTTCAAAAGATATGAACTCACTAAGGCTTTCATTCTCTTTTTTAGTAATATTACTCAATTCCAAAGCTATTACACTACTCTACTTTGCTCCACTTCAAGAAAATCCAATCATAAAAGCCGCTTTCAAAAATTTAACTATCACTTTGCTCTTGCATCCATTGTGTGAGACTAATGTGACCTTAGTCAAGTCATCCAAGTCACTAATTAATGTATTACAATTTTTTTCAAAAATCTCTAAATATTACTTAGGATCAATATCACCTTGAAACTTACGTATCATTTTATCACTTCGCTACCTTAATTCGATTACATCTTAGAACTCTTCCAACTTCTTTTGCCATCCTTCTCCTATTTCTTTGGCTATTGCTCATGATTATAGTATAGGGGTGAGCTTTTCTTGCAAAATTTTTAGAGAAATGGTGATCTTTTCTAAATTTCCTTTTTTAAGCTAAGAATGGTGTTTAAAAGCTCACCATTTTTAGAAAAAATAATGCTTATACACATCATACATGCACAATAGTAGTGTGCTAAGTTCACCAAAAAAATTAAATGAAAAATGATGTACATAGTAGCTCACACACAAGGACATTTTAAAGTAGATTTCTATAAAATTAACTTCTTTTTAATTTTATAATTGAAAAAAAAAAGTATGTGTAAAACTCTATAATTTTGACATGCTAGGTGGACAAAACATGATCTAGGTTAATTTTGGTAAAGTTAAGTCGCATTTTGGGCTTTGGATCTATGGGCCTCAAATGCCAAGTGAAATACTACACTAGTGGTGTTGCTTTTGGCATGTGAGGCCCATGTGCTTATAATCTTAGTATAATCTTATGAGACAAAATATAATTTTAAAATAAGTGTATAATTCTATAGTTTTAATATTTCAAATAGATTAATGGCCTATTTCAATTGATATTTGAGTATAAAACATGACCATATTAAGGTGAGTTTTAGGAAAGCTAAGGCCATTTTGGGTTTTTCAACTTCAGAATGTAAGTCGAAAAAATTTCATAAGTGTGAAACTCTAGAATTTTTATTTGACATGCTAGATAGACTTGTTGGGCATGTTCCCATTTATTTCAGTATAAACATGACCATATTTGAGTGAGTTCTATGCAAGCCAACATGGGTTACTTTTTAGTGTTTTGTGACCCTTACTAGCACTAACTTACTTCCAGTGTTTGGGACCCTTAAGACCAAAATTCAAAAAGACCTTAACTTGTTTAAAACCCACCCAAATATGGTCATTCAAATATGTTCATGTTTATACCCAAGTAATTAAGGGAAATAAGGACTATAAAAAGGACTATAATAAGGACTATAAAAAGGACCCTTGTTAGGATTAATTTTAATGACATTTTGGTCGAGTTAGACCAATGGGAGAAGGGGAGGGGAGTGCACATTCTATCAACTAGCTTAAGGGCCTAAAGGAGGAGTATTTATTACTTTACTCTAGGTTTGTTCCCCTAGTAACCCTAATCACATAACCTTTTTTATCTAGTAACCCCAATCACCTTTTTTATCTGGTAGTCCTTAGGGGTCACATCCACCTTTACTCTAGCTTGGTCCCCCTAGGTTGGACCAATGGGAGAAGGGGAGGGGAGTGCAAATTCTATCCACTAGCTTTAGGGCCTAAAGGAGGGGCATTTATTACTTTACTCTAGGTTTGTCCCCCTAATCACATAAACTTTTTTATCTAGTAACCCGAATCACCTTTTTTATCTAGTAGTCCTTAGTAGTCACATCCGCCTTTACTCTAGCTTTATCCCCCTAGTGACCTCAATTACTTGTTAAATTTTTTATAGTAGGCCCACTAGTGCATGTAGGCATTACATCCATATTTTTCATCTCCCTTGGGCCCCACAATATTTTCTTGGCCAAAAAGTATTCCTAAAAATGGAAAATTTTAGTCTCCCTCTCCTAAAAAGCAATTTTACCTCCAAAAAGGCACTAAGTCTTCCATATTATTCTATAGGGAAAAAAGGATTTTCTAATCTATCTAGCCCCTTTCTATGCTCTCTAACTAATCACACCTGTAAATCTTTCCTTGATTCCTTCTAGATCTCTCTAATCTTGTTCCAACCTTCTAACCTCTCTATAATCTTGTTACAAGCATCTAACCTCCATCCTTAATCTTGCTCAATTTTCTAACCCTCTTAGAAGATTCCATATCTCTCTAAACTTTGTAATCATTGTCTAACTACTTATAAATCTATCTGTAGGCTTTCTAAGCTCTTCTCTAATCCTCTTCTAGACTTCTAACCTCCCTATTCCTCCTCTACATCCACTGAGATCATTTTAAGCTAGTTCTCAGCTAATGAAAGCTATATTAGGATACCTAATGCCTCCATCTCTAAGTATCTTCTTCACAACTCTAGGGATGAGCAAGGTGTGTGGGTTCGATAGATATTTAAGATTAATGATTGCATTTTTTTAAAGAGAAGATGAGCAAGGTGTGTGGATTGTCTTTCTTTTTTTATCCTCCTCTAAGCGAGTTCTTAGCCATGGAAAGCTCTAGTAGGATAGCTAATGACTCCATCTCTAAGTATCTTCTTCAAAACTCTAGGGATGAGCAAGGTGTGTGGGTTGGATAGATATTTAAGTTCAATGATTGGGTTTTTTTATAGCCAAGATGAAGAGAGCCCCACACAGGGTTAGAGCTCGTGGTGTTTGAGATCTTCACTAAAAGGGAAGATTGCTAGCTTTTAAGAAAACCATGAATGAAGGTGTGGTGGCAATGTCTCAAAGTGTGTACATGGCTTCAAACATTAACGTTCCTCCCCAAATGTCAAGAACTAAGTTCCCTTGCAAATGTAAGTATTTTGTTAGTAATGTGGTTGTGCTCAAATCATTTCATTATACCCATATTGTTCACTACTTTTTTTGGTGGATTTCGTTGTGCAAACATATTCCCATCAAGTTACATAGAGGAGCAACCATTTAAGAGCCTAATAGGGACCTTCCAGGCTTTCCATGCCATCAAGTGAGGCCTTGTTTCCTAACAAGAATCCTAGAACACTTCTTGGTAAGATAATATTTTTCCCACACACTCTTAAATGGTTCCCTCTAGGTCTAAGGACTATGATAGGCTTGAAAAGCTTCCATTACCTTTATTGTATAGTACAAAGTGGAAAATCCCATATAAATGGATTATAGATGCTTTCAAACACAAGATGATTAGTAATGTCCAAAGTTCAACAAAGCCCTCTTAATAAGTAGGTCTTAGTTGTGGTATTTTCCCATATAGACATGTTCACCAAAAACCACTCCACAATATTCATTATAAGAAATTACAATCCAAACATATGAATAACTTATTTTAAAATTGTTGGGATATAGTAAAGGGTTGCATAAGGGATATGTATATTATTGTAGAGTTGTGATTTCAACTATCACACTTAGATACTTTAAGGCATGATTAAATTTGGTTCTACTATGAGATATGGGTGAAGAAAAAGGGGGGAGTGGATACGATTGTAGTCATGTGAGGATGTTGATTCAGTCACATAGAACTACCGGTCAAACTACTTGATGGCTCTATATTAAACTTTTCAATGCTAGTAAGGAATGGACCCTAACATAAGGGGGATGTATATTCTAAAGAGTTTAGATGCATGATCAAATTTATATACTATAAGTGATGGGGATAAAGAAAAAATGGTAGTGAATATACCATTGCACTCATGTGAGGGTATTGATTTACTCATAGAACTACTGATCAAACTACCTTATGTTGTCAATGCTTAGTAAGGAATGGATCTTAGATGTTCGACAACACCTACTCTATTGATTATGGGATTTGAGGGCATATAAGTAGAGGAAAGCTTCAAGTTAGAATGATGAAAGGTATCAAATTTTTCCTCATTAATTTTAAGAGATTAACTTTCTTTCATGCCCTCCTAATATTTGTCCCTCCATGATCGTGTAGATTGAGAGATGTATAGAGATGCCTTTTGTGGTTCATCATTCTTGGAGGGATGAGAGTGTAGGAATTGCAATTGGGAGTGTGATTGGACTTGTTATTGTACTTTTTATTTTCATTATTTAGGTCACATTTGATGACACTTTGATGAATGACTAGTTACTATTTGTTTTAAAAGTACCATTTCATTATGTTCGGATGTAATTACTATTTTTATGAACTTTGAATAATTTAATTTAAATACAAGAGTCACATTTAAGTGTTCTGTGTGGTTGATTATTTTTTTAATTAGTGTGAAATGATCGATTCATCCTAAAATTTATCATAAATAGGGGACCTCTTCTAATTTTTATTATTTATGTTATATTAGCACTTACACGCATTTAGTTATCCTACACTCCCAAGAGCTTTGTTTTTGCACTCTCATCGCCATACTCATGGACCATTTCATGTCATCTTATGAGAACTTTCTTTTGCTTTCCTAGAGAGGACTGAGTGGGATAGTTAGCAGGAGTTATTTTTCATTTTCTCCCATATCATCAACTTTGAAACATCAACTTTGAAGCAACTTCTATCCTCGCCGAATAGTACTTCAAGGAGACCCTTGAGTACATGTATACATACTTGAAGCCATTTGCAATGACCATGATGACTGTGACACCCTTTGGGTACCTTGCGACCTCTTATGCTACATCAACAAGGGGGATCAAAACTATCCTAGGAGGATGCGTAGGAACAAGCAGTGCAAGGAGATAACGAGTTCAAGGTGCTCATCACCACTAAGGAAATGGATGCCCTTGGTATGGGTGAGATCGACACTCAATTTTTATCATGGATCTACACAGTTATCCTTATATTGAATGAGAAGGAGTCCAATGATGAGGTTGAGGTCCGTGGAATTACTACCATCAGCAAGAAAGAAGATCCCAAGCCCAGACTTCTTGATCAAGTGGTAGAGTAAGCTTTGACCTTGGTGCTCTCAACAACACCAGGAGGAAGAGGTAGAACAAGCTGAGGCGACAAACTCATAGAGTGTACTCCCCCCACCACTAAGCTCACGATCATCATCCTCTCATGCTCATTGCAATCCATAAAATTTTTAGCATCATCCTTAAGTCCTTCCATGACACCTTGTTTTGTTAGAATCATGCTCAAAGATAGCTTCTTTGCCTTGTATGCTTATTTATTAGTGATCCTTTGCTCCATTTCTCCCCACATTTGAAACATAAGCCTTTGCTATTGAGCTCATTAATGTGATCCTCCTTAATCACATTTCTCTTTGGTTAAACTATGCCAAAGGCTTTCCATCCCCATTCCGACCCTTAGAAGAAGCATTACCAAATCTAAGAATCTCTTCCATAGACCATAGAGTACCTCAAAATAGTAGGTCCCATTGTAGAACCATATGGAGCCTTCACATAAGTCAAATCACTCTTTTGAGGGCCTTTGTATTGCCAATTATGATCACATTTCTCCTCATATATATTTACCAACATCATAGCCTCTTTAAGCACAGGATGCCTTTGAGTGCATTCACATCAGCACCAATTCTAGGCTTTAAGCCCTTGATCATTTGGTTACTTTTCACTCACCCTTTTTGCATGCAAAGAAGGCTTGAGAAAATGGTCTGAATGTAGCAATGATCGTATTGTTGTGAAATTTTGATGTCTCCCTCATTTCCTCTTTAAAGACTATCTAAGTAGTAGCCTCATAATCATGAGAAGAAATGTGTCTCCACCAAGTGTGAACCTATCCCTCACCGGTGTGAAGAGTGGAAAAATAGACTTTGGACCTTTCACTCCTTGGATTAAGCATAAAATACATGTCCATTTCGTTGACCCAGACATTTAGCTTGCCTAAGAAAAGTGTTTAAAAGGTGTCAATTATATCCTATATCTTTAAACCCTTTGAAATGCCAATTTTGGGTAAAGCATAGAGGGATATTAGGACATATAGTGCCCAAGAAAGGGATTTCCTATGATGACAGTAAGGTAAAACTCATATTAGAGTTGCCACCACACCTACCAACAATTACAAGGGAGTATAACTGTTTATGGGTCACATAGGCTATTACCAAAGGTTCATTATGTTTTATGTTAATATTGCAAGGCCACTGTATAAGCTTTTGATCATCTTTGAATGGATTGAGGTATGTTAGTAGGCTTATGATGATGAATTTAAGAGGGAATTAGCTACTAGTGCGCCTTTCTTGAGACCACCAAATTGGGATCTTGTGTTCCATGTGCATATTGATGCATCAAACTTTGCAATTGGGTGTGTTTTGGCACAACCACTAGGAAAGCATAAATTAGACTACCCAGTTTTCTTTGCAAGTCGACAACTTAATGAAGCTGAGATGAATTATACCACAATAGAGAGGGAAGGGTTAGGCATGGTTCGTGTAGTGAAAAAGTATAGACATTATATATTGGCTAATAAGTTCTTCTTTATGGATCATCAAGCTTTACTATAATCACTCTAGTAAATCAGAGTCTTGATTGATGAAAATGAAGAAAATCTAGGGTATGAAGTAAATTAGAACCAATTCACCATATTTGTGTTGAAATAATACACCAAAACATGTACATGTGACATTGGGGACATGGGAATAAGGTTCAAAGGTCTAATAGCCTTAATACAAATAGTAGACTATGGTCAAAGAAGGATCCAAGAAGGAATATTCTATGCATCTAGAGCAAGTGGAAGATGGTTCAAACTTGCAACCAAATCTAGGGAATTTTTGAGATCTTGGAGGTGCTCACTTCAAGAGATAATTACGATTTTGTTTAAGGGTTAACCATGCCCTAATCCATTGTACTCTAGTATATTTGAGGACACTCAACTAATGCAAGAAGACACCACTATTATCCTATCTCATTGAGTCATTATGTCGTCCATTTGAAACACGTCTTTTTGCCAAGCTATTATTGGGATCATAAAGCAATGTTGATTTTGGTTTTTCAAGTAGAGGTAGAGCAAATAACTCAAATGTTCGTAGAGCTACTCTACAATGATATTATTACTTGACATCTCAAGGTTAGGGGATGTAGACATGGACCGTAGGCTGATTATAGATTTCGGGTTTATAGATAGAGATGTCTTCAAGTAGCATGATGTCGAGAGAGGGAGAAAGCTATAATTAACTTATGGGACTCGTGAGCTCTTGACTACACCACCAGCCTATGATCCTGCCTTGAGGGAGTAGGTTGTATCAGCTTCTTATAGGACTCGTGAGATCTCGACTACACCACTATCCCATGATTCTACCTTTATAGACAGAGATATCTTACAATAGCATGAAGTCAAGATATAAAGTAGGCTGTAATAGCTTATAACACCATATTCAAGAATTTGGGAATCTCCCAATAGTTTGGGAATTCCAAATCAAAATGAATCCCGTGAATTTGGAAATTTCATTAATTTGGAACCTTGAATATTGGTGAAGTATATTTATTGTATATGTAGAAGATATTGATAAAATCTTAAATAGGTGGTGTTAATAAACACCTTATCTTTGGCAACCTCTCCAGCATGGAAGTCTTTAGCCCAATGATTCTTGTAGATTGGCTTTGGCCTTCAAGACAACCTTTGGAGGGATTTTATTTTTTTTGGGAACTTTGGTAGCTTTTGTTATCCAAGAGAAAACAATTGTATCCACTCTCTCCCAACGTTGAGGATCTTTCTTATTGCACATCCAGTATTTATCCCAACAATTCTGATATACCTCCTCATCTGTAGCATTTTGTTGACCACAAACTGGTGCCCAATATTGTATACACATCTTTTGATAGTTGCTTGATTTTTTATTTGTATCAACCTCACTTTGTGCAACACCAAGCCATACTGGATATATTGGATCTGAAGGTCGAACAAGTACAAAGTCGTCTTTCTTGACATCTATCATTGGTTGAAATGCATCTTTTGGTCGCTTGTTGAGAGGAACAGTAGTGGTCATTCAACTCCTCCAAGCCAAGAAAGTCATCCACATCATCTATGTCTTGAAATAATGTATCACCTTGTGTCCTTGGCTAAAAGTCCATGAATACTCTTGCTTCTTGAACATTTGGAGCTTGAAGTGCATCAAGCATGGTTTTCCAATAATCAATCACTGGTGTTATGAACTTTGTGTACTCCGCTTCAGGACCTTGTAGACTTGACCATCTTTCCCAATACTTGAGATAGTCTTTGATTCCACTTACCACCTCTTGATGATCTTTAATATACTCAGACATGGGTAGCAAGGTTGGAAGACCCTTTGGAAGGGTAGGCTTTCCTGTTGTTGAGTCTCTTTTCCATAGTTCAATATCGCCTTCTCTTGGCAACCATTCTACTGACTTAGGATGGATCTTGTATTGCATGAGAGATGTATCCCCTTGCATGTAGAAACGAAAGTGAAGTGGTTTTGAGTGACCAACAAGTGCATCCTTGGGTCACATAAGTATCCTTCAATGTAACTCTTGAAGTCTGGTACATGTGTCAACAAAAAGGAGGCGACCTTGTTGACTGGCACAATTGAAAATGCCGCATAAGGTGAGGAAAAGTGAATGTCATGCTTATTCTAAGCTTCTCTGAGAACTTGCCGAACATTGCATCAATGTCTTCATGTGTGTGACCCACCATGAGAAACCCAACTTGGATCATCTTGAAGGTCCCTCGTGCCACAAGCAATGATAAATATGCAAAGAGATAACGGTTTTTGTTTTCTAATCCACAATTATCTAGCTGTAGACAAGTTCTCTGGTAGTCGTTTAAAACCTTGTTGTCCATCCTATAGTATTATGTCCTCCATTTGTGTAGTAGTACGAGAACCTTGTTGATGGTAGTCTAGTGCTTTCCTTGAGTTTAAAGCATTTAGCAACAAAGAGCTTGATCTTGGCATTCCATCTAGTTGTAGATCACCAGCTTCATGCCTGTCAAGTCGCTCCAAGTTCTTGAAACACAGAGACAATGAGGCAACTGTGAAGTTAGGATCATGGGGCCAAAGATCAATCGCAAAGTGCCCATATCTTCCTTTCCCATCCCCATGTGTGATCATGCCTGTCAAGGAAACTGGTAGTTGAGTGGATCTATCTGTCTCTTTTGATCGAACTCTCAACCTCGGGATAGCTGTCTTTTGTTGGTCCATCTTGTCATGTATGATGCACAAGTTCTTTTCAGGATTCAGCACTGATGCTAGACGCCATCCATAGTATATGTTTCGATAACTTTGTTGTTGCAGCATGTGACTTCGACGCTTCCTCAATAGTATGTTGCGTTCTTCAAGGCATTTGGTTGCTGTAAGTTGTTCTTTGATCTCTGAGCAGACACTACATTTAGAGAACTCGCTTGTCTATGCTAAGGTGACATGCTTGAACTCTGTATTCCAAATTCGATTGAATGTGGACAAAGACATTTTCTTACATCCAATAGCATCTAATGTGGCATTCACTTCTTCCCATATGTCTATTTGCTTATAAACATCTGGGATGACCAATTGTGTCTCTCTAGAACCATCCTGCATGGTTCTACTTTTATGTGGCATTTGCTCTGCATTCTTCTCAATAAAGTCTCTCAAGATTGCCCTGCCCATTTGTGTGTGATCCCAAGCTGCTCTAATTGCTCCTTTATTGCCATGCATTGCCCTCCTTACACCATTCTCAAATTGCAACCTATACCTGTAGAAAGATGTTTTAGGGATGCCATGCATCCCATACCATGCCCTACCGCATACAACTTTCCCATTGAATATAAAACTGTATTTTCATGTACCCATATTGTCAATGCGGCATGATGACTCCAAAACATCATAAACATAGTTGGTACGTTCTTCCAAACGTAACCCCCAAAAGTGCCCGCAATTGGTGTACTGCATCTCTATCAGTATATTGACAACACTTTGCAGGACAACAATCAATTGTAGCAACAAGTAAAACTGATTCCATTGAGGTTCTCAAGTTTGAAGCTTTGAGAGCAAGAATTATAGGCCTTCTATTGATCATACAATATGATCTCTTCTGTAAGAAAATGGATTTTGAACCTGAAATAAACTCCTCAGTTTCCTCACACACATCTTTTATGCTCTCATTTGGAGATGTGAAAGCTTGTGTTTCCTGTTCATGTAGCAGTCATCTATTCCTCGTTCATTTTCATCTAAGTAGATTCGTTTCACATCCTCATATCTATTTATAGAATACAAGAGAATTCTTATTTTCGATATAAGATTTCTTTACGCATTTATTTATGAACATTTTTGAAATAAAAATCAATCTTTTATGCATCTTCCTATGCATCAAT
Source organism: Cibotium barometz (assembly GCF_041138505.1). Taxonomy (NCBI): domain Eukaryota; kingdom Viridiplantae; phylum Streptophyta; class Polypodiopsida; order Cyatheales; family Cibotiaceae; genus Cibotium; species Cibotium barometz. Next base: position 48,295,680 of record NC_141060.1, read on the forward strand.
TCATTTTAAATGAGAATGACACTTTTGAATAGAAAATCAAATCTTTAATGCATCTTCCTATGCATAAAATCAAAATTGACGAAAATAACTCTTTTGAACTAAAAATAGATTTCTTTATGCATCTTTCCATGCTTGCATAAATCCAATTTAGTAGGAATTACACTTTTAGAATAAAAGAATTTTTCTTATGCATCCTATTTATGCATAAAATCATTTATGATGAAAATCACTCTTTTAATATAAAAAAATTTCTTTTATGCATCTAATTTATGCATAAAATCATTTATGATGAAAGTAACACTTTTATAAAAACATAATCTTTTATGCATACTTCTATGCATGAAATTCAAATATGATAAAAGTAACACTTTTATAATAAAATAATAATCTTTTATGCATACCTCTATGCATGAAAATCAATTATGATAAAAGTAATACTTTTACAATAAAATAATAATCTTTTATGCATACCTCTATGCATGAAAATCAATTATGATAAAAGTAACACTTTTACAATAAAATAATAATCTTTTATGCATACCTCTATGCATGAAAATTAAATATGATAAAAGTAACACTTTTACAATAAAATAATAATCTTTTATGCATACCTCTATGCATGAAATTCAAATATGATAAAAGTAATACTTTTATAATAAAAACATAATCTTTTATGCATACCTCTATATGCATGAAAATCAATTATGATAAAAGTAACACTTTTACAATAAAATAATAATCTTTTATGCATACCTCTATGCATGAAAATGACACTTTTAGAGTATAGAATTGATAGGAATTACTCTTTTAGCATAATAAAAGATAATTCTTATTTTTTAAAATTTTGCCATAACCTCCTTTGTATGGCTTCAATTTTTTCTACTTAATTTTGTCTTAAAAGTTAACTCTAATTGATTTAAAGTAATCTATACTAATCAAAATTCACTTATAAAAGAGAAAACATTATAAAAAGTTTAATTCTAATAATTTTCACTTAACTAGGATAAAGAAGGGTTGATTCTAAGAAGAGAGAGAGAGAAAGCCTTTCGATCAAGGCATAACATCCATTTATCACTTCAAACAATCATAAACATTAGAAAAACATAAAATCAATAAAGAAAAATACAAGAATCTCTACTTACATAATTTCTTGGATCTTTCCTTTGGCTTGATGGTTTGAGGATTCAACTCTTGTTTGTAACAAGAGTGGCCACCAATCTTTGGAAGAGGGAAATGTCAAAAACTAGTGAATTATTAATAAATTCACAGTTCTTGGCTTGGGAGGAGCAGAGTAACAGTGCATAAACACTATTGAGTTTCAACAAAGGGGAGGGCTTCTATTTATAGGAAAAAGTGAGCCTCTAACCAAGCAAACTGATTCTAGAATTTTCCAGATCAGTTTGGTCAATTTTTAACCATTTTTAGGTTAGTTTTGCTCACTTTTTGGATCTAGTTGAAACAGGAGAGAGGAGAGACGAAAATATCTCATTATTTGGGAGTTTAAAACTCATTCAAGCATGTGAAATAGGTGCCTCCTTCATGAGGGGAATTCCCCCATGCAGAGGTGTCAAAAATGCATCATTTCACCTAAATATTTCTCTTTTTTAACTATTAACCTTGTCCTTAGTCAACTCTTCATCTTATGTGAGTATTTACTCATTTTTGGGGGGATTTTCTTTATTTCTTCCATTTATCTCCTCCACACATTTGGATGAATCTTATTGGTCCATAGGAACCTTAATTTAAAATTTTGAAAAAATCTTCACCCCCAGGATAATGCCTCTTGAACAGATTATACTCAATTTCTAATGCACCTTCTGAAATTCTTTTTGAACTTCTATTTCAGGGAAACTTATTTTAATAAGATGAGGTATTTTTCTATCCAAAAATATTTAAAATTTGAATATTATCTCTCTAGAATATTTTTTCTCTCTAGGCCAAAACAGGTAGAAACAAGATCTTTTATATTTCTGAAGAGGGGAATGAATTATAGGGGAAGATACTGGACATCATGAGGGCAGGGGGGAGGAATCTTACATTCTTCTTCCTCTTCTATGTAGACTCTCGAGAGATTCCTTTAAAAAAAACACAGCACTCCAACACCGCTCTTCCTGTAGTATGATCACTACAATGTGAGGATAGCATACTTACGAACTCTCGTCTTGCACTGTATATTGATTGGTATACATACTTGTAAAATAGGTGTTTAACATGTGTAGAGTTTCCTTCATTATGAAGTCAATACAATGTGATATGGGGGTTTCAATAATGTGTTAGAAGTCTTCCTATTGCGTTGTAGCGAATTTAATCCAAAATTCTTTCCTTGTTTATCATTTGAGCCTATTTTGCAACTTGGATTTTCTATGATTATGAATGTAGCACAATGCAATGTATTAGTTTAAATATGTTGTTCATTTGCATATTGTGTTATAGTGATTTTTATCCAAAATTTATCTTTATTGGTCATTTGAGCCTATTTTTGTGTGTTGGAGTCTCAGGGGGTTCACCTCTAAGAAATATTATGTATCATGTGCGTTCAAGGGGTATTTTAAAAAACCTTTACACTTACATACTTTTATGAATAAAATGACCCCTTTTTCTTCATAAACTTAAGGTTTTTTTCAAAATTGGTTTAAAATAACCCTCTTATAAATGTAATTCTGTAACTTTTTTAAATTAATATACCCCTCCTAATGAACTCACATGCTACACTTGCATATTTTTACATGAACCCACCGAGGTTGGAGTTTCCTTGATTGTGAATTCAATATATTATGATATGGGGGATTCAATGTGTTGGATGTCTTCTTAACACATTGTAGTGAATTTTATCAAAATGTTTTCTTTGTTTGTAATAATTTGAGTCTATTTTGTGTATTAGAGTTCCTTTGATTATGTATGCATGCTATTTTAAAGTTTGTTATTTCCATGTCCTAAACTTTAATTTAAAGTGCTATTCTTTCTCAAACTAATATGATGTGAATTATCTATGTAGCCTGGTTTTATCAAATCTGCCATGGAAAGCTTAGTGCAAGGTGTATATTTTAGATTCTCTTATATCCTCACTTCTGGTTTCCTATGTAGATTCTCTTATATCCTCACTTCTGGTTTCAGAGGAGGTTTCCTACGTAGATTTGGACCAAGCCCAGATCTTTATAATGGTCTACCATGAAAAGTAAGTGTCATGTGACCTGAATTGTACTTTTGGTATTCTAACATCGGATACTGGATTTATCATCTTATACTATTTATTTACTTTTGTAGTACACACTAGAGTTTGATTGTTATAGATATCGAGTCGAATCCCATCACTACAGTGGTTGGGCGGTTGGCTAACCCACGGGATTGGATGGGATTATGCTGGACTGATGGATCCCTAAAATGAGACTCAATTCTGTTATGGGATAGATGAAGTAAATCCCGGATAAAAAATATTCTATGGAAAAGAATCAATGGCTGTGCCTCTTAATGAGGAAAAAAGCATTGGTCTCTGTGATCCAAGTGCAATCTTTTTTTTGATCTGACTATGGGACTTACTGGTTTGGTCAGATTAGTTCAGTTAGTTAAGGCTTTTCACTAAGTTAGAGTAAATTTATCCTGGAGGATCGCCTGTGCTTTCCAGGTGAGGGAAGCTTTTGTGGGGTTCGATTTTGGAAGAACCGAGGGATTGGTCTCTTGTCCATATATCCGTGGGCAAGGCCCCAAGTGAGGGACCCTGCCCTGTGCGCAAGAAGTGCTGCTAGCACCCCTGAATTCGTTCCGCAGTGGGGATAGGGATCTTTCAGCTGGTATCAGAGCAAATTGGCTAATGTGGAACAATCGAGAAACTAGAAATGTCAAAAATTTATGAAATAGCAGTAAAAGGTTGTAATTGTGTGATGAAATTCATACAAATTAATATTCAGACTGAAATTCATAAATTAGTAATTCGGTCTTCAGATGAAAGTACCACAATTGCATGGAATCTCTGACTTGCTTGAGGCCTAGACATGATTGTAAGATTCCTCCCCAGCCTCTCAAGATGTCCAGCATCTTCCCCTCTAATCAAATCCCTCTTCAGAAATATAAAAGATCTTGTTTCTACCAGTTTTGGCCTAGAGAGAGAAAATATTCTAGAGAGAGGATATTCAGATTTTGAATATTTTTGGATGGAAAAATATCTCTTCTTATTAAAATAAGCTCCCCCGAAACAGATGTTCAAAAAGATTTTCAGAAGGTGCATTAGAAATCAAGTATAATCTCTCCAAGAGGCCTTATCCTAGGGGTCCATATTTTTGAAAATTTTTAAATTAAGGTTCCTATGGACCAATAAGATTCATCCAAATGTAGGGAGGAGATAAATGGAAGAATAAAAGAAAAATCTTCCAAAAATGAGTAAATACTCACATAAGATGAAGAGTTGACTAAGGACAATGTTAATAGTTAAAAAAGAGAGATATTTAGAAGAAATGATGCATTTTTGACAACTCAGTATGGGGGAATTCCCCTCATGAAGGAGGTTCCTATTTCACATGTGTGGGAGAGTTTTAAACTCCCAAATAATGAGATATTTTTATCTCTCCTGTTTCAACTAGATCCGAAAAGTGGACTAAACTGACCCAAAATGGTCAAAAGTTGACCAAACTGATCTGGAAAATTCTAGAATCAGTTGGCTTGGTTAGAAGCTCACTTTTTCCTATAAATAGAAGCCTTCCTCTTTGTTGAAGCTTAATAGTGTTTTTGCACTATTACCCTACTTCTCCCAAGAGCCAAAAACTGTGAATTTACTCATAATTCATTAGTTTTTGACCTTCCCTCTTCTAAAGATTGGTGGCCACTCTTGTTTCAAACAAAAGTAGATCCCTCAAACCATCAAGCTGCCAAATGAAAGCTCTCAAATTCTCCATGTAAGTTGGAGATTCTTCTCTTTTCTATTCATTTTATGGTTTTTTATGATTTTTGTCTTCTCTAAAATGATAATGATATTATGTCTCATTGAAAAAAAGGCATTCCCCTCTCTTCTTTAGTAAATCCAACCATTCTTTATCCTAGATGAATGATTAATGGATAAAATCAAGTTTTTCATAATGTTTCTCTTTGATAAGTAGAAAATGTTTACATTAGAATGATTTAAATACTCTTGATGAACTTCTAATTAATTTTAGAGAGCTAAAAATTAAAAAATGATCAACCATACAAAGAAGGTTATGGCAAAATTTTCTAAAATTGTAAAAAATAAGTTTTACTTTTTTTAATTCAAAAAGAGTAATTCCCATCGTATATGTGTTCTTAAAGTGTTATTTTTCATCCCAGGTATAGAAAAATGCTTACTAAAAATATTTTATTTAAAAAAAGGTATTACTTTCTTTAGAATTAAATTCTATGCATAGAAGGAAGCATATTAAAATTTTTATTTTGATCATAACAGAGTGATTTTCATCATAAATGATTTGTATGCATAAACATATGCATAAAAGATTTATTTTTATATTGATTTTTATCATAAATAATTTTTATGCATAAGTGTATGCATAAAAGAAATTCTTTTATATTAAAAGAGTGATTTTCATCCATAAATGATTTGTATGCATAAACATATGCATAAAAGATTTATTTTTATATTAAAAGTGTGATTTTTATCTTAATTGATTTATATGCATAAATGTATGCATAAAAGAAATTTTTTTATATTAAAAGAGTGATTTTCATCTCATAAATGATTTGTATGCATAAACATATGCATAAAAGATTTATTTTTATATTAAAAGTGTAATTTTTATCATAAATGATTTTTATGCATAAATGTATGCATAAAAGATTTTTTTTTATATTAAAAGAGTGATTTTCATCATAAATGATTTGTATGCATAAACATATGCATAAAAGATTTATTTTTATATTAAAAGAGTGATTTTCATCATAAATGATTTGTATGCATAAAAGATTTTTTTTATGTTAAAAGTGTGATTTTCATCATAAATGATATGTATGCATAAAAGATTTTTTTAATATATTAAAACTGTGATTTTCATCATAAATTATTTTTTATGCATAAATGGATGCATAAAAGAAATTCTTTTATATTAAAAGAGTGATTTTCATCACAAATGATTTGTATGCATAAATATATGCATAAAAGATAATTTTTTTATATTAAAAGTGTGATTTTCATCATAAATGATTTTTATGCATAAATGGATGCATAAAAGAAATTCTTTTTTATTAAAAGAGTGATTTTCATCACAAATGATTTGTATGCATAAATATATGCATAAAAGATAATTTTTGAATATTAAAAGTGTGATTTTCATCATGAATGATTTTTATGCATAAATGGATGCATAAAAGAAATTCTTTTATATTAAAAGATTGATTTTCATCACAAATGATTTGTATGCATAAATATATGCATAAAAGATATTTTTTATATATTAAAAGTGTGATTTTCATCAGAAATGATTTTTATGCATAAATGGATGCATAAAAGAAATTCTTTTATATTAAAAGAGTGATTTTCATCCACAAATGATTTGTATGCATAAATATATGCATAAAAGATAATTTTTTTATATTAAAAGTGTGATTTTCATCATAAATGATTTTTATGCATAAATGTATGCATAAAATAAATTCTTTTATAATAAAAGAGTGATTTTTATCATAAATGATTTTTATGCATAAAAGAAATTCTTTCATATTAAAAGAGTGATTTTCATCATAAAAAATCATAAATGATTTTTTATGATGAATTGGATTTTATGCATAAATAGATGCATATAGAATTTTTATATTTAAATAAGGGTTCTCTTTAATCCTGTGTTTGATTTCTGCAAAAATTGAAAAAATGAATAAGTAGAGATAATCTGTGAGAGGAAATTCTACCGTTTCATATTCAATAAGATGGTAATGAGAAAATTCAAATAAATTTTTGAAGTCGAAGATCGAGATAAATGATTATTTTATTCCTCATAGGAAATCATGTTTAGTTTAGAAATCTGTAAGCAAATATTCAATGAACAAAATTTAGAAAAAGAGAAATTAAAATATTACCTTTCAAGAAAGATAAATTAGGAAGAACCTTTCCAGACTCAAACTCTGATTCAGACTATTGACCAAGACCTAATTCCTTCATCAGTTTCAATCAATGAGACGATGTGCCCAGTTCAGGAAAAATGACGATGTGCCCAGTTCAGGAAAAATACACTCAAATCACCCACCGAATCTGAAACCAAGTTAAGACTTTTGATTTTGATCTGAGGATCAAGTTAACAGAATTCGAGGAATTCTGTTTGGAATTTAGACCTGGATCTAGAAATATTGGGATAAGGATTTAAGATTTATTCATGGCATTCAAACAAAATCAAAACTGAAAACTTGCATCATAGAAACCCTGTTTTCTTAAAGCATTGTCTTACGCTAGAATGCTGGAGGGAGCATTTGGCATACATGTTTATCTAAGGGAAGTTTGGTTGCAGCAGCTGCAGGAAGTGTTCAAGGGACAGCTCATGCAGCAAAAACCTGCCCAGGTCTTAACCAGCCTGGGTATGGTGAAAAATGGTGTGCTTCCGGTACGATGGGCGAGGGCCGACGAAGCGGTCCCTAAGTGAAGTGCCAGGACACCTAAGGAGGATCCTGGAGGGTTCTGACTAGGCAATGCACGGGCTCGCGGTGCTTAGGACACCCATGCGTATGTCATGGAAGATATATATATGTATGTTGACGAAATGATTATTGTAATATGTTATTGGATCTCGTTGTTGCTGACCGGCTTGTCCCAACGGAGAGTCCAGAGTGGTACTATTTTTGTGAAACAAGAGATTGAATGGAAATTTTGAGTTATGAAATCTGTGACCATATCTGTTTTGTCAATGGATTATTTTTATATTAAAGTTTTAAAGAGGAGTGTGTGCGTACCTGTTTTCTAAAGCTAAAGTTAAGAAAGGCATTCAATTATGGGTGGGTGAGTACTTGTTTGGTTCTACCGATTCCAGTGGTAGGGTGGTGGCTAACCCATGAGCCGGATGGGGTTAGGTTGGAATCAGTGGAGTTTTAATAATCAAACTGAAAAATCTTAGGATTACGCTAGGATTCGCGTAGTTAATTAATTCCCTGATAAATTTCTCAATTGAGTGGATCAACGACTGTGCCTGATATTGATTAGGAAAAAAGCGTTGAATTGCTCAGATGATCAAATTATATCAGCGATAGTTTCCTTCTATCTGGTTTATTCAGGTGAAGGATAGTTTAGATTTTGATCTCGTTAGAAAAATTCGTTTATGAAAATTCAAAAAGGTGGAAAATTTTCTCGGTTTCGGTTTTCGAAGTGACCACTAGCCTAGTCTCGTGCTCGGACATTCATGGGCGAGGCCCCGAGTGAGAAACCGTGCCCCGCGCATGAGGGGGCTGCTTCCGCTGTCAGCTACTACCAGGAGTCCGGTGCGCGGAGGGGGCAGAGAGACCTCACAACGATGGTATTTATCTTAATGATTCCAAGGACCATGACTACCCGTATATACCGAGGGTATAACTGCAGCTCTTTACTGACAGTATATACGAGTAAATCTAAGACTTGAAATTGTAAGCAAAAATGCTATCCAGATGATGAATTCGAATAATGTAGTTGATATGATTTTAAAAACTCTGGTTGAGAACTGATGAGTTGATTTGGATTCTGATTGAAAAATGATGATTCCTGAGTTTTGGTTGAAAAGCAATAAGCTGAGCAAAACCACAATGAGGATGAATGGGACGAGTCCCTGTGATGATGTTCATAACTGGAATGACGTTAATGACTTCAGCAAATCACTATGAGATTAGTGCATTGTGCTGTCTGATTGCTACTGTTAACACTTGACCCAGTTGATCAAGTTAAGGGATGTCAAATTAAAAATCTATATAATTGAAAATTCCCATGGAGGACTGTTCAAATGGAAATTTTGGTCTAATAGATCATTATTGTGTTAAAGATATGAATGATATGATCTGAAAGAATTGTTATTTGATGATGAGTTCTATATAAGGGATCTTTTTCCTAGGATTCTGTTGGGTTCACTAGACTATAAGGAACCCCAGAATCAGTTGGATCTTAAGGGAAAGAGTTGTCCTCTAGCCTGCAAGATGAGGACATCTTGCGTTTTTTAAGTAGGGTAGGATGTAAGATTCCTCCCTCCAGCTTTTGAGGTGTGTAGGTGTTAGAACCTCCCCTTCTGATCTTATAATTATTCCCCTTTCTGAAATAAAAGAAAGATCCTGTTTTGGCCTGGAGAGAGAATGTCTAGAGGGAGGTAACTCAAAATTGAGATATTTTTTAATATGAAAATCCTCCTAGTGTCTAAAATGATTTTCCCTAAAACATAAATTCAAAAAAAAACTTTCTAATGTGCAATTGGAATTAATTAAAAATAGGTATAAAGGACCTTAGCCTAAGGGTCCAGACTTTCAGAAATTTTTGAATTATGCTCCAATTAAGGTTCCTATGGACCAATAAGATTAATCCAAATGTAGGGAGGAGATAAATTGAAGAATAAAAGAAAAACCCCCAAAAATGAGTAAATGCTCTCATAAGATAAAGAGTTGACTGAGTACAAGTTTATTAGTTAAAAATTAAGAGATATTTAGAGGAAATGATGCATTTTTGACACCTCGATGTGGGGATCTTCCCTCATGAAGGAGGTGCCTATTTCACATGTGTGGAGGAGTTTTAAACTCATAAATAATGAGATCCAAAAAGTAAGCTAAACTGACCCAAAAATGGTCAAAATTTGACCAAATTGATCTGAAAAATTCTAGAATCAGTTTGCTTGGTTATAGGCTCACTTTTTCCTATACAAAGAAGCCTCCCCCTTTGTAAAAGCTTAATGGTGTTTATGCACTGTTACTCTCTTGCCGCCTTGAGCCATTTACATTGAATTTCTTGATAATTCAATTGTTTTTGGCCTAATCCTCTCCAAAGAGAATTGGTGGCCACTCTTGCTTCAAACAAGAGTAGAACCCTCAATCCCTCAAGCCAAAGGAAAGCTTACAACTCCATGTAAGCTAATTTTTCCAACTTGTTTAATTTTTAAATCTATAGTTTTCTTGATTTTCTTGTTTTATAGTTGCTTGAATTAAATTCAAATGCTATGCCTTTGAGGAAAAGGCCACCCCCTTCTCTTCTTTACAATTCAGCCTTTCTTAATCCTAGAAAGATTAGTTAAATGATTAATTAAACTTTTCTTATTGTTTACTCTCTTGAATTCTAAAAAATGAGTAGATTAGAGTCCCATACATCTAGAGTGGGTTAATTTAAGTTGAAATTAGAAATTCGATAAAAATGAGAAATGGTCAGCTATACAAAGGAGGTAATGGTAAAATTTTCTAAAATTTTATGGAAAAGAAAGTTTATTTTTATGTTATTCAAAGAGAGTAATTCCACCGTTCATGCATTCTAAAAGAAATATTCTAATTACTCCATGTACATATTCACCTATGAATATGCATGGATATCACTAATATTAATTATTAAAATTGATTTCTATGCATAGAAAGATGCATAATGGAAATTGTTTATAAAAGTGTTTTTTTCATTAAATTTGATTTTACGCATATAAAGATGCATAAAGGATTCATTTTTATTTCAAAGTGTTATTCTCATTAAAATTGATTTTATGCATAGAAAGATGCATAAAGGATTTATTTTTATTTCAAAAGTGTTACTTTCATTAAAATTGATTTTATGCATAGAAAGATGCATAAAGGATTTATTTTTATTTCAAAAGTGTTATTGTCATTAAAATTGATTTTATGCATAGAAAGATGCATAAAGGATTTATTTTTATTTCAAAAGTGTTAGTCTCATTAAAATTGATTTTATGCATAGAAAGATGTATAAAAGATTTATTTTTATTTCAAAAGTGTTATTCTCATTAAAATTGATTTTATGCATAGAAAGATGCATAAAGGATTTATTTTATTTCAAAAGTGTTATTCTCATTAAATTTTATTTTATGCATAGAAAGATGCATAAAGGATTTATATTTATTTCAAAAGTGTTATTCTCATTAAAGTTAATTTTTATGCATAAATAGATGCATAAAAGGATTTTTATAAAAGTGTTATTCTCATTAAAGTTGATTTTTATGCATAAATAGATGTGTAAAGAATCTTTATATCAAAATTATAATTCTCTTAAATTCTATGTTTAAATTCTATGAAATAGATGTGATGTGAATTAGATAGATGTGAATGAATGGATGGATGGATGGATGTGATGTGAATAGAGGTCATGAGATGTGAGGTGAATACATGTGAATGAGATGTGATGTGAATCAGATAGATGTGAATGAATGGATGGATGGATGGATGTGAATAGAGGTGATGAGATGTGAGGTGAATAGATGTGATGAGATGTGATGTGAAAGCGATAGATGTGAATGAATGGATGGATGGATGTGATGTGAATAGAGGTTATGAGATGTGATGTGAATCAGATCGATGTGAATGTGGATCTGATGTGAATAGAGGTGATGAGATGTGAGGTGAATAGATGTGATGAGATGTGATGTGAATCAGATAGATCTGAATGAATGTATGGATGGATATGATGTGAATAAAGGTGATGAGATGTGAGGTGAATAGATGTGATGTGATGTGATGTGAATCAGATAGATGTGAATGAATAGATGGATGGATGTGATGTGAATAGAGGTGATGAGATGTGAAGTGAATAGATGTGATGTGAATCAGATAGGTGTGAATGAATGGATGGATGGATGTGATGTGAATAGTGGTGATGAGATGTGAGGTGAATAGATGTGATGAGATGTGATGTGAATCAGATAGATGTGAATGAATGTATGGATGGATATGATGTGAATAGAGGTGATGAGATGTGAGGTGAATAGATGTGATGAGATGTGATGTGAATCAGATAGATGTGAATAAATGGATGGATGGATGTGATGTGAATAGAGGTGATGAGATGTGAGGTGAATAGATGTGATGTGAATCAGATAAGTGTGAATGAATGGATGGATGGATGTGATGTGAATAGAGGTGATGAGATGTGAGGTGAATACATGTGAATGAGATGTGAGGTGAATACATGTGTGAGATGTGATGTGAATCAGATGGATGTGAATGAATGGATGGATGGATGTGATGTGAATAGAGGTGATGCGATGTGATGTGAATCAGATAGATGTGAATGAATGGATGAGATGTCATGTCATGTGAATGAGGATGTAAATGAATGATATGGGATGTGAGTGGATGTATGTGAAAGAATGGATGTGAATGTGTATGTGAAGAATGGATGTGAATGAGTATGTGAAAGAATGGATGTGAATGTATGCGATGAAAATGGATGTGAATGTGTATGTGAAGAATGGATGTGTGAATGTGTATGTGAAGAATGGATGTGAATGAGTATGTGAAAGAATGGATGTGAATGTGTATGTGAAGAATGGATGCGGATATGTATGTGAAAGAATGGGATGTGGATGTATGTGAAAGAATGTGATGTGAATGAGTATGTGAAGAATGGATGTGTGAATGTGTATGTGAAGAATGGATGTGAATGAGTATGTGAAAGAATGGATGTGAATGTGTATGTGAAGAATGGATGTGGATATGTATGTGAAAGAATGGATGTGGATGTATGTGAAAGAATGTGATGTGGATGTGTATGCGTATGTGAAAGAATGTGATGTGATGAAAAGAGATGTGATGTGACATGAATATATGTGGATGTGATGAAAAGAGATGTGATGTGATGAAAAGAGATGTGACATGAATATATGTGGATGTGAAGTGATAGATAGATGTGGATAGTCGTACAAGTGAACGATTGGATGGATGTGGATGAATGAGATGAGATGTGTATGGATGAGATATGATGTAGATAGAAGTGATGTGATATAATTTGGATGGAATGTATGTGATGGGGTGTGAGAATGTATGTGGTGGATATGAATGAATGAATTTGATGGATATGAATGAATGTGATGTGATGGATATAAATGGATGTGATGTAAATGAATGTCAATCGGGATGGATGTGGATGAATGAGATGAGATGTGTATGAATGAGATATGATGTAGATAGAAGTGATGTGATATAATTTGGATGGAATGTATGTGATGGGGTGTGAGAATGTATGTGGTGGATATGAATGAATGAATTTGATGGATATGAATGAATGTGATGTGATGGATATAAATGGATGTGATGTAAATGAATGTGATGTGATGGATATAAATGGATGTGATGTAAATGAATGTGATGGACGTGAATAGATGTGATGTGATGTTAATCAGGATGTGAATGAATGAGATGTAATGTCATGTCAATCGGGATGTGAATGAATGAGATGTAATGTCATGTTAATCAGGATGTGAATGAATGAGATGTGATGTCATGTGAATCGGGATGTGAATGAATGAGATATTATGTAAATTGGGATAGATGTGATATGTGATGTGAATGATTATGATGTGATGAGAATGGGAATACAAATGCAATAAATAAGGATTGATGTGGAACAATGTGGAAAGACGAGGGTTCGCTATAGAAACTGTATTTATGACCTGTTTTTTAAATGATTGTTTTATGTCAAGAATGCTGGGGAAGCATTTTGATCATCTTGTGAATGAGGTCGTGGAGACTTAATCTGGGGAAGCATTTTGACCATCTTGTGAATGAGGTCGTGGAGACTTAATCTGGGGAAGCATTTTGACCATCTTGTGAATGAGGTCACGGAGACTTAATCTGATAAAGTTGCAAACAACAGCTGATGGAGAGCCAATGGAGGATGTCTCGCATAGCAAGGTCGACCGAGGTCTTCACCAGCCTCGGTTTGATTTAAATGGTGAGCTTCTGGTACGGTGGATGAGGGACCAAGGAAGCGGTCTATGAGTGAAGCGCTAGGTGACCTGCGAAGGATCCTAGAAGGTGCTGACCATACGGTGTTCGAGCTTTGAGTCACCGAAGATACCCACACGTGCGTCGGGGAAGATATTGGAACAAGCAGCAAGAGTTGTTTTCTGAATTCGGGCATGGATCTGGTTGATTAACGTTGCTGGTCTTTTATATGGAATCTATTGGTTGATCTTGCTGATCTTGCTAATCTTCGACGAAGATTCCATTTTGATTTTTATAAGTGAAAATATTACCGGTTACTATGGGCTAGGAACTATCGAAAAGGCCTCTGAGTGGACAAGTGGTGAGCGTTCTAGTTGCTAATGATGCCATAGGTACACCGATGAAGGGAAAATTGGAAATTAGGATTCAACCGGATATTTTGGAAGTTTATGACCAGTGATACTATGGTTTCATTAAATGATTGTTTCAGAGACAGTTGAATCTGTGAAAAAGGAAATTTCATATTGGGTGTGTAAGTGGTGTGACTAGTTTTAAGTTTGCATGAATATCCGGCTAGGGGGCCTGGGAACTCTTTTCCCTAGTACCCGAGACAAAACCTAACCAAATTCTTAATTGGATCCCATAACTACAGTGGGCGGTTGGCTAACCCACGGGACTGGATGGGGTTAGGCTGCACTGATGGATCCCTAAAATCAGACTCAATTCTGTTATGGTACGATAGATGAAGTAAATCCCGGATAAAAATTGTTCTATGGAAAAGAATCAACGGCTGGCCTCTTAATGAGGAAAAAAGCATTGGTCTCTATGATCCAAGTGCAATCTTTTCCTTGATCTGACTATGGGACTTACTGGTTTGGTCACATCAGTTCAGTTAGATAAGGCTTTTGACTACATTAGAGTAAATTCATCCTGGAGGATCGCCTGTGCTTTCCGGGTGAGGGAAGTTTTTATGGGTTCGGTTTTGGAAGAACGGAGGGATTAGTCTCTTGTCTGGATATTCGTGGGTGAATCCCGGACTGAGGGACCCTACCATGCGCAAGAAGTGCTACTTCCGGTGCTAGCACCCCTAAATTCGTTGCAGGATGGAGATAGGGATCTTTTAATGAAGATGTCAGCAACTTGATCCTGTGTGCTAATGTAGGCCAAGTCGATGTCACCTACCAAGACTCTCTCCCCCTAATGAAGTGGTCATGCACCTTAATGTGTTTTGTCCGCATGTGGAAAATTGGGTTCTTGGCCAACTGTATACTGCTAAGATTGTCACAAACAAGTAGCTTGCGCGTAACCAAGCTACCTCACATGCTGCCCCCACCAGCTTCTCTCTAATATGCCTGTGTACTCGAGAAGGCAACTGTGGGCTGCTTCTTGCTGCTCCATGTCATAGCAGCACTCCCCAATGAAAACATAAATCCACTAGTAGATATCTTGTCTGAGATGCTACCTGCCCAATCTGCATCTGTGTACCCATATAGCTCCAATGGTATACCTGGTACATAAACAATGCATAATCAACAGTGGCCCTCAAATACCGAAGTGTGCATCGCACATTATCAAGATGTGGTTTGCATGGAACCTGTGCATAAACTGGCTCTCCAAACCAACAGTGTAGCTCAAATCTGGCCTGTTGATCGTGACATAGATCAAACTCCCCACAATCTTCTTGTACATAGTGGGATCCTGCAACACATAACCTACATCTGTACTAAGCTTGTCATTTTTATCTAATGGCACCGAGATTGGCTTACAATTAGCCATCCCATACTTGGATAACATAGTGGGATCCTCCAATACATAACCTGCATCTGTACTAAGCTTGCCATTTTTATCTAATGGCACCGAGATTGGCTTACAATTAGCCATCCCATACTTGGACAACATGTCCAATGCATAGTGCGAATGACCTCAATTCCTAAAAAGTAGTGCAGTTCTCCCAAATCCTTCATCTCATTTCACATGCTCAATCTCTTCCAAGTTGTCACCCCCAACAATAAGATCATCTACATATATGGTGATGATCTAAATACCGTTATCACTCTTGCGCACATACAAAGAGTGATCTACATTTGCCATATGAAGACCAATAGTGACAAGATACTCAGCAATCCTGTCATGCCATGCTCATGGAGCTTGCTTCAGCCCATACAAGGCCTTACGAAGCTTACATACATACTCTAGGTGACCTATATCCTCAAAACCTGGTGGCTGATCCATATACACCTCTTCTTGCAAGTCACCATGCAAGAATGCATTTTTTACATCCATCTAATGTAAAAACCAGCCTTTAGGTATAGCCACCGTAATCACAACTCTCATAGTTACCATCTTTGCAACAACTAGGGAACATGTCTCCTCATAATCAATCCCATGTGTCTGCGCATATCCTTTGGCTACCAACCTAGCCTTGTACCTACTTATGCTACCATCACTCTTATGTTTCACCTTATACACCCACTTACAGCCAATAGCTTTCTTGCCTTCAGGCAATGGCACCGAATCCGAAGTCTCATTTCCATACAATGCATCCATCTCCTCATCCATAGCTTTCTCCCAACACACATTTCCAATAGCCTCATCAAAGCATGTGGGTTCTACAACCTGCACAACTTTTGCCATGTACGTGTAGTGATGTGTCACATAACCATCATAAGTCAGTCTCTGTACATGATTTTTGAATCTTCCAGATCTTCATAGCTTTGCATTCATTGCTTCCATAGCCTTCTTCACACCAGGTGTCCTCATTGTTGGAATCCCAAGCTCCTCATCTCAAGACTCATCTCTGAGCCACTAGAATCTCCATCAACACGAGAATGCCCTGCAGAAATGTCAGGCATACTAAGGGGCTCAGCCACTTTCTCTTTGCCTTTGTGTGATGTACCAACTACATTTTCAGGACTGGTATTATGATGCAGCCTACCACTCCATGGTCTATCAACAACAAAACCACTGGATGAGGACTCTCCTGGTCCACTCAATGACTATGATTGCTGACTTGCATTCTGTGCAACCGCATTTCCACTTATATAAGCCCCAACAACATCCTTTTCAGCAACATACCAGCTACTCATCTCATCAAATACAACATCCCTGCTTACCCTCAATTTACATGTAGCAGGATTATAACATCTATATCCCTTTTGCTCAAGGGAATACCCAATAAACACACATTTTTCTGATTTTGGATCTAGCTTGGTGCTACGTAACTCATCTAGCACATGCACATATGCAATACGTCCAAAAACTTTCAAGTGAGACAAATCAAGTTTCTTGCCAGTAAACTTCTCCTTTGGCGTTACATCATGTATGGTTGCAGTAGGAGTCCTGTTCATGATATAAACTGCTGTAGACACAGCCTCAGCCCAATAGCTCTATGGCATATTCTTCTCAGCCATCAATACTCCTGCTATCTCTGCAATGTCCCTATTTTTTCGCTCAGCAACTCCATTTTGCTACGCAGTGTATCTACTTGTAAATTGTCTCTGAATGCCATTCTTTCACAAGAATTCAAAGAACTCATTGGAGAAGTATTCTCCCCCTCCATCTGACCTTAGGCACTTCACATGCTATCCTGTTTGTTTTTCAGCCATAACTCTAAAATTCTGAAAATGAGTGAACACTTCACTCTTCTCCTTCATGAAGTACACCCACACTTTCCTCTTGTGGTCATCAATGAATGTTATGTAGTACCTCCAGCCACCCATAGACATAGTCTTTGCAGGACCCCGTACATTTGAATGCACAACATCTAGTACATTCCTGCTCACATTTTTGTCACATGGAAATACATGTTTTGTTTTCTTTCCAAATTGACATGCTTCACAAACTTTTAGCATACCTTCAACTTTAAACTTAGGCAGCCCTATCACAATTTCTTTAGTCTGCATAGACTTCATTCTTTGCACATTGATATGCCCAATTCTCTTATGCCAAATGTCTGTATCTGCAACAACTCCTGAACCATTTGCAAACATTGCATCTCTCACTTCAGGCATATTCACATTCAATGTAAACATTATGCCCGCTCTATTCTCTTTTGCAACCAACCTGTACTTATCTTTGAAGTATTCTACACAACAGCCATCAGGGTTAAAACCGAACCTGCAAACCCTGCTTAATCATCTGGCCAACAGAAACCAGATTCTTTGTAATGTTCGTAACATGAAGTACATCTACAAACCCTGCTTAATCATCTGGCCAACAGAAACCGAACCTACAAACCTTGCTTAATCATCTGGCCAACAGAAACTAGATTCTTTGTAATGTTCGTAACATGAAGTACATCTGTAAGGTACTTCACTTTACCATCCAAATAATGGCACATCTCCAACATGGGCAATCAGATGAGTAATGTCATCCCCTATTCAACAAAACCTGGTCTTTCAAGACTCTTCATTTCCTTGAACCACTCACCATGACTTGTCATGCGGTTCGAAGCACCTGAATCAACATACCATACATCATCCTTACATGCTGCTACATCATTTCTAGACACAGCATTAACCACATGTTGCATAACAAACAATCTCTCATTATCCTTATTATTTCTGCTAGAGGATGCATAGTTGTTTTGTTGCACCTTTCCATTTCGCATGTCACTCTGCTTCTTATAGCAATCTTCTTACACATGCCCAGGCTTACCACAGTAAAAACAGCCTCGTGTATCATTATGGTACCTTTGCCAATTACCATGACCTCGTTGACTCCCCTTGCCTCTAAATTGGCCTCTTCCACCTGTATGTTATTGTTGTGAATCCTGGGACTCTTGCTGCTGCTGTTGTGCTAACCATAATTCTAATTACCTATTTGGCCACCACCTTGGCCACATCCACAACCTCTATCTCATCCTCTACTTGAATTTGTGTAGAAGGCTTGCTGCTCTAAACTGTTTTTGTTTTGTGAAGACTATTGATCTTCACCCAAGTTCTTCTCTTCAATGATCAACATTGACACCAAATCTATAAAGTTGGGAATGTTCTCCCGAGTCTGAATAGACGTCTTAAATGCCTTGTATTGTGGCCCGAGACCACGCAAACACACTTCCACCTTATCATTATCATCCCACAGAAAATTATCAGTAATAGCAGCGAAGCTATGGTAAAATTTTTAAGAAATTTATGCATAATTCATTCTTATGCATAACGTGAAAAGAGGACTTCCTACCATATTCTAGGATTGGTCATCCTATGCTAAAAGAATGATTTTCATCACATTTAATGGAAAACTAATTTTTAAGGTTTATGCATAATTGAATAATTAAGAAAAGAGAAAATTATGGAAATTTTATTTAAATAATAAAAGAGAAATTTCCATGACATTTGGAATTCAATCATTTAAATAGTAAAAGTGAAATTCTTAGCATATTGAATTAATGGATATTTTTATTCAAAGAGAAATTTTAGATAAATTTATTTTATGCATGAGAAATATTTAAATGATAAAGGAGGAACTCCCATGACATTTGGAATTCAATCATTTAAATAGTAAAAGTAGAATTCTTGGCATATTGAATTAATATTCTCATTAAATTTTATTTTCATGCATATAGAAAGATGCATAAAGGATTAATTTTTTTTTCAAAAGTGTTACTCTCACTAAATTTGATTTTTATGCATAGAAAGATTCATAAAGGAAGTATTTTTATTTCAAAAGTGTTACTCTCATTTAATTTGATTTTTAAGCATATAGAAAGATGCATAAAGGATTTATTTTTATTTCAAAAGTGTTATTCTCTTTAAATTTGATTTTTATGCATAGAAAGATGCATAAAGGATTTTATTTTATTTCCTATGCAAAAAGAATGATTTTCATCACATTCAATGGAAAACTAATTTTTAAGATTTATGCGTAATTGAATAATTAAGAAAAGAGAAAATTATGGTAATTTTATTTAAATAATAAAAGAGGAATTCCCATGACATTTGGAATTCAATCATTTAAATAGTAAAAGTGAAATTCTTAGCATACTGAATTAATGGATATTTTTTTTCAAAGATAAATTTTAGATAAAATTATTTTATGCATGAGAATTATTTAAATGATAAAAGAGGAACTCCCACGACATTTGGAATTCAATCATTTAAATAGTAAAAGTAGAATTCTTGGCATATTGAATTAATATTCTCATTAAATTTGATTTTTATGCATATAGAAAGATGCATAAAGGATTAATTTTTATTTCAAAAGTGTTATTCTCATTAAATTTGATTTTTATGCATAGAAAGATTCATAAAGGAACTATTTTTATTTCAAAAGTGTTACTCTCATTTAATTTAATTTTTAAGCATATAGAAAGATGCATAAATGATTTATTTTTATTTCGAAAGTGTTATTCTCTTTAAATTTGATTTTTATGCATAGAAAGATGCATAAAGGATTTTATTTTATTTCAAAAGTGTTATTCTCATCAAAATTCTATAAATAGATGTGATGAGATGTGATGTGAATCAGATAGATGTGAATGAATGGATGGATGAGATGTGAGGTGAATAGATGTAATGAGATGTGATGTGAATCAGAAAGTAAAGGAATCAGAACGTAGATGAATGATATGGGATGTGAGTGGATGATATGTGATGAAAATGGATGTGAATGTGTATGTGAAGAATGGATGTGAATGTGTATGTGAAGAATGGATATGGATGTGTATGTGAAGAATGGATGTGAATGTGTATGTGAAGAATGGATGTAGATGTTTATGTGAAGAATGGATGTGAATGTGTATGTGAAGAATGGATGTGAATGTGTATGTTAGGAAGGAATCGCTCATGTTTTCCGGGTGAGGGAAGTTTTTTCGGGTTCGATTTTGGAAGAACCGAGAGATTAGTCTCTTGTCTGGATATACATGGGCGAGGCCCCGAGTGAGGGACCCTGCCTCGCGTAAGAAGTGCTACTTCCGCTGCTAGCACCCCAGAAACCTCTCCTAGTCACATCTCCCCGTCAATGTTTTATGACGTCCACCATGTGGTCCTTTATCCACCTTATGGGGACGACATCACTACCGACCTCCGGCTTGTACTCATCCTTGATTTGATTTATGACTCTATCTTTCTTATCTTTATCCACTTTTGGCCATAAAGTCATAAAGTCATTTGCAAAGATAATTTGGCAAAGCTCGCGCGGATGCGGCTCTTCATCTCTTGCCCGACATTATCCAAAACCACATTGCCATTGACAATTGTGTAATATTTTTTCCCATCGGTGAGTGTGAGCTGTGTGTCAAAACGTCGTGATGATCGCGAGCATGGAGTGCTTCTGGCACTAGATGGGGAAGGACGCTCACGTGGGGGTGTAGACCCATCCGTGCCCCCACTTGGACAACAACCGCCTCCACCTTCCCTACTCGAGCGTTGTCCTCTGCGAGTGGACGACGAGTGACTTGAGGGAGGGGTTCTGGTGGCTCTTTGTGGGGTTTCTATAGGTGAACTAGGGTTAGTGGTGGTGGTGCCCTAAGTTGTGGCCGAAGTGCCCGCCCCTCTCCCAAAATATTGTTGTGCCATTGCTCTTTGCTCGGGCGTGTGGCTTGTGCTTAAAAACCCATAAATTGGTTGGGCGACATGGCATATGGAGAGAAGGATGGAGAGTAGGCTGGTGTCTCATGGAGTGCAAGACATGTTTCCACACACACATAACAAAGCCCACATGGACACTTTAATAAGAGCATACACATGAATTATCTCTCAACATTCATTCATTTATGCATGAGGCCTTATGCATAAAGCCTATGCATAAAGCTATGTATGAGGCCTTGTGCATAAAGCTATGCATGAGGCTTATGCATAAAGCATGCATGAGCATTATGCATAAAGCATGCATGAGAATTATACATAAAGCTTATGCTAAAACCTACAAACCTATGCATGAGGCCAGGGATTTCACTGACGTAAACAAAAACATGTGAACATGTTAATAACATATGTTAATAACACAAAAAATCTTGTGATCACATGTTATATTCACAAAGCTTTCACAAGGGCCTAAAAAAATTATCTTTGTCGGGCATAAAAAATCTTCTTAGGTGGCCACTGACCTGCTAATTATGTGAAGATGATAACATGAGAACATGTGAATAGCTTATTCCCATGTGTAGCCAAGCTTTTAAGGGGTTCCCAAATGACAAGTGACCTGTTATTTTGTGAACGGTAACATGAGAACATGTGAATAACTTGTTCACATATGTTATTATCACCAAAAATCTTGTGATCACGTGAATATTAAATCCCTGCATGAGGCCTTATGCATAAAGCTTATGCATAAAGCATTATGCATAAAGCACTATGCATAAGGCCTTAAGCATAAAACTATGCATGAGGCCTTATGCATAAAGCATGCATGAGGCCTTATGCATAAAGCCTATGCATGAGGCCTTAAGCATGAGGCCTTATGTAGCATAAAGCTATGCATAAAGCATGAATGAGCATTATGCATAAAGCATGAATGAGCATTATGCATAAAGCTTATGCGCAAACTTACAAAACAAATCCCCAGCACCCAAGGATGCAATAATAATAGAGGAAAGATAGAAAAGCGCTTACCTCTTTTTCGTGATGTTGAAAGAGAGGATTAGAGGACCTACAAAACCAACAAAAGAGTGAGGAAAGGATTAGTAATGCATATACACAAAAGCTTATGCAAGCTATGCTAAAGCTTATGCAAACTATGCCGCTATACAAGCCTTATGCAAGCTATGCTAAAGCTTATGCATAAAGCATGCATGAGGCCTTATGCATAAAGCTATGCATGAGGCCTTATGCATAAAGCTTATGCATGAGGCTTATGCATAAAGCACTATGCAAGCCATGCTATCCTAAACTAAACTGTACCCCGAAACTATGCATTAAGCATGCATGCATAGAGATTAATGCATGCATAGATTAAGCTCTATGCATGCATTAAGCTCTATGCATAGAGCTTAATCTATGCATATATCTCTATGCAATATGAATGCATGCATAGATTAAGCTCTATGCATAGAGGACCTACAAAACAAAACCCCTCTTTTTGGTAGATAAAAATAGAGGAAAGAGAGGATAAAAAGATAGCAAAGAGAGGAAAGATAGGAAAGCACCTACCTCTTTTTGGTGATGTTGAAAGAGAAGATTAGAAGACCTACAAAACCAACAAAAGGGTGAGGAAAGGATTAGTAATGCATACATACAAAAGCCCTAAGAATCTAATGCATACATACAAAATCGAAAAGAGAGGAAAGAGAGAAAATAATTTACCTCTTTTTGGTGAAGTTGAAAGAGAGGATTAGAAGACCTACAAAACAAAATAAAATTTTGAGAAAAGAATTAGTAATACAAAACCCTAAAAGTGTGAATAGCATGGATACACAAGGAGGTTTATCCTTCAACACACACACACCAATTTAATAACCAATAGGAGAGGAGAGGAGAGGAGAGGGAGGGCAAAGAAGGAGATGGAGAAGATCTTGGGAGAGAGAAAGAACCTGCAAAACAAATGAGAAAGCAAAAAAAGAAGAAAATTACCCATAATTACACACACAGACATTTTACAACACATGTATATGTAACCAAGAGGAGATGGGAGTGAGGGAAAAGGAGGCATACCTGGTGAGGAAGCAAAACACATGTGCATGAAAAAAAAAGCAGAAAAAAGAGAGGTTCTATTTTACTATGAAAACCTGCACCATTAATATATGCGTCGAAATAACCATGGAAAAAAGCATCAAAATCAGGGTGAAAAAAAGTGTTGAAAAGTACGTGAGAAATAGCATGGAAATAAGCGTCAAAAAAATAAATTTCCCACGCTCTTTTCGACAGATATTTTGACGTTCTTTCGACAACCTTTTCGACGCTTATTTCAACAATCGCTACTTTTCATTTAAATTCAAAATCTTTCCAGATCTTGCGTGCCCTCGACATTTCAAATTGCCTATCACCGACTACCACCCTCCACAAATACTTAAGGGAGAATTCCCCTCCAAAAATAAGCATTCGTTCTCATTGCAAATCAATATGGAAACCATGGACGACGCCACACCCTCAAATTTTGTTGATTTAGAGGAGAAGACACTTTGCCCATGTACTCGCTGCAAATACCGAGTGGCTCGACATCAACAAATTTGCAATGATCATACAAAAAATGGGGAATATTTTCGGTGGAGAGATTAGTGGCAATGCATGCTTCAACAATGATGAACGAGTGGATATCTGGCTTGAACGATGGAGACCAACAAGAGTAGCCGCAAACGAGGTGATCCAACAATCCGAGGAAGTTGAGGCGGATTCGGAGCAAATACTAGAACATGACATGATAAATGCCTTACATGATGGAATAGAAGATCGAGGTTTAAAACACGAAGGGATAGAAGAAAACATATGACGTGTGGAATACGCTTCCCAAGAAGAGAAACTGCTACGCAGGCTTGCTCGTCTTTCACTATATCGTGGAGCACATATCGTGGAGCACATGTGTCTGTTTTACGTGCTTGCCTATCCATATTGAACTTGCAATCGATTTTTGGATGGTCTGATACGAGCATATCAAAACTTTTTGCGTAAGTGATGATATCATATGCAATTAGTGAGTTGTGTACCTTTATATGCATTTTCTTAGCCTGACTATTTTATGTAACAGCTTATTGAAACATCAAATATTGCCTGACTATTTTATGTAGCAGCTTATTGAAACATCAAATATTGCCAGAAGATAATGAGATGCCAGTGGACCGTAGTCGAGCAAAAGCAATGTTGCACTCGATTGGCATGGACTACAACACACACCATGCTTGTCCAAATGATTGTATTCTTTATCGACAAGAATATAACAACGCAGTACAATGTCCACATTGTGGTACATCGAGATATAGACAAGATGTGCAAGGAGAAAGGGTACCAACAAAAGTTTTACGACACTTTTCCATCATCCCTCGGATTAAAACAATGTTCAAGTGCAAATCCATTGCAGGATTGATGACTTGGCACCGTAACACTAGGTCCACGGATGGTGTTATGCGTGTGCCTACAGATTTCCCTGCATGGAAGCACATTGAAGACAAGTGAGTAGCCTTTCAGGAGGAGGCTCGCCATATTCGACTCGAACTAGCGATGGATGGAGTGAATCCATTTGGTCTACGAAGTTCGTCATGGAGTACATGGCCTGTTTGTCTAGTTAACTATAATCTTCCACCATGGCAGCGATAAAAAAAGGGCATCTTTTATTGTCTTTAATAGTTCCTGGAAAGTACAAGGTGAAGAACATGGATGTGTATTTATCCCCTTTAGTTGAGGAGCTTCGTGTTCTATGGGAGGGAATTGAAGTTCATGATATTTCCAAGAGGTTTGGACAACGTGCGCTAACATTGAGAGGAATACTTATTGTCTTTAATAGTTCCTGGAAAGTACAAGGTGAAGAACATGGATGTGTATTTATCCCTTTTAGTTGAGGAGTTTCGTGTTCTATGGGAAGGAATTGAAGTTCATAATATTTCCAAGAGGTTTGGACAATGTGCGCTAACATTGAGAGGAATACTTATGTGGACTGCATGATTGGCCTGGCTATGGAGAGTGCTTAGGTAATACTATATCTTATTAACATATTATGTTAAGTCATGATTGTCATCCAAACTTACCTGCTACAATCTTTTTTGATGTTCTACAGGGCTTTCAGTGTCAAGGTATAATGGATGTCCATTATTTGGGCCGCAACTTGAGGCTCGATACTCAAAGTCTATGAGGAAGATAGTATAATTATCCCATAAGATAATATATGTGAGGGATCACTAGCGTCCCATACCATGAGGAAGTCTATGAGGAAGATAGTATAATTATCCCATAAGATAATATATGTGAGGGATCACTAGCGTCCCATACCACCATCATACCACCCATACAAACCTTAACAATTTGAAACTCCCTAATATGCCGTCTAGGAAAAATGAATAAAATCCTGTATAAAAGGAATAAGATGGCCTTATCCCAGACTTTCACATACTAAAATATGTCTCTATATTCCCGAGACTACATCAAGGAATAACTCTTTTCGAGTACATCATTAGAAAAGAATTTGGAATTATTGGCGCCTTTCTAATGATAACTACCCAAAACATAATAAAGTTGGAGTAGAAAAATAATTCACCTAGATACATAAACAACTAAGTATCCGAGTTGGAATATGTATGAGTACAAGAAAATACTCCAAAATTACGTGCAAAAAATAAAGGCAAATGCTACCTTCAAAGCACATGATATTATCCAAAAGATCAAAATATCCTTATAAAACCATGGATAAAAGCATAAAAGCTCCTCGAATCCATAAAAACTATAGTTGATCATAAAAATCATTGCATGCCATCTAATGGACATTAATCATGCCAAAAGAAGCATTAAAATCGGTGGCCTACTCATCAATCCGGAGTATATGAACGTGGTTTTGTTCAAACAAAACTCCAAAGTAAGCAAGTGAAACACATGTGTATAGCACTCATTAAAAAACCCCTAGACACAAGTGATCTAGGTAGAACGTGATGAGTCCATATAAAACTTGAAAAAACATCCAATAAAATCCACCAAAACAAACCGATCAACTAACCCATGATAGAATTTGTCTTAGACTTAGGAAATTAAGCATATACCACACTTAAATAAGTGCAAAATAAATTATCATGGAAAAGTGTCAAAGGTGAAACACACTTTGAACATAAATTATAGCCATCAAAAGAAATTAAGAAACATGTCCAAAAAGAATGGCTAAAGAATGGTAAAAAATCATGAAAACATCGTTTAGAATTAATCCAAACAAAAATAACTACTAATACGAGATACAATCGTATTAATAATATGCAAATAACCCGCATCTATCTAGTGTCAGCACGAGAAAATGTACTTCAACATTAAATAACCCTCAAAAATATTAAATTCTCAAAAAAAGAATTATCATGATTTTTTTCCTATTTTTTCCTAATTTTATAGGGCCTCAAAATATGATAATTATGAATTCCTCCAAACCTATCTTATGGCATAAGGCCTCAAAATATGATATCTCTGAATTCCTCCAAACCTATCTTATGGCATTCCAAACCTATATTTATCTAGAAAATTTTTAGCAAATAGATTTGTCAAAATACCATTGATATTTAAAAAATACCAATTTTTAGGATTTCTAAAAATAATTTCTAGAATATTTCTAATTTTTCTTGAGAATCCCATCATTCACGAAATTTTCAATTCCGTCCGACAATTCTCAAATTCAATAAAAATTTACAATTTTAATGGATTTTCTAATTTTTTGGGTCAAAAAATATATTTTTAAAGAAATTTGAATGGTCACGGGTGCTCAAAAGGACACACCACATGCCAAACACCAACCCCACATTTTTTAGAAATTTGAAATAACGTTTGTCTAATTTTCCATTAATTTTTATGAATTTTTTTGGAATTTTTAATTTACCTCGAACGCATTTAGAATACGAACGGTCAAAAAATTTCGGAATCCCAATGGTTTTCCCAAAATACAAAAAACCAACAGCTTTGGAAAAATGAAAAGACAAAAAAAAAATCAGAATGTGAAAGGTCAAAAGTTTCCGGAATCCAAAAGGTCAAAAGATTTTTCGGAATTCGTCGAGAAGCCAAAAGGTTTCTCAGGAATGCGGAAAGCCAAAAGGTTTTCCGAAAGACAAAAAGCCAAAAGGCACCAAGAAAAAATTTCCAGAAATTTTCTTTTCTCAAATTTCAAAATTTCTCCCTTTTTAGGCTTTTTCTCGAAGTTTTTTTGAAAAAATTTCAAGAGATTTTTTTTTAAAATAAAAAAACTCATTTTTTGAAAAAAAAACAAAGCTTTATTAAAAACTTATGGAAAATGTTTTTTAGGGGGGGTCGTTTTTCCGCCGGCGGCGGCTTTCTGCTGCGCACCCCCCCCCCCCCCGGGCGCCTGCGCGTAGAAATGAGAGAGAGGGAGAGAAATATCTCTCCTCACTCTTCTCTCCTCTCCATCTTCTCCACTCCATTCTCTCTCCACCCTCTCCTTCTCCTGTTAGAGAGGCGGCTGATTAAGCTTTAATTAATATTTTCAATTAAACTAAGCCTAATCATAATTAAATATTAATTATGATTAATATTTAATTTAAAATCCCTTTTAAGAGAAATTCACACGGCAGGAGAGGAAAAAAGAAGGAAAAATCAAAATTGAGAGGCGAAGAGGGTCCTACACACACGGGAGAGCATTCAATGCATCAACATGCTGCCCCCTATTGCATTTCAGCAGAAAATTGGCAGAAATTCGATCGCATACCCGTAGAAAAACTCGCAAGAATGTATAAAAAATACATTTGAAACCATAAAAATGCTCAAAAAATTTCTTAAAAAATTCCTAAGAATTCTAGAAATTTAGGGAGTCCATTCTAGCAAAAATATCCACAATAAAATATGTGGTATTTTTGTAAAAATTTCCATTAATACTTATTTTAAACCACAAAAAATAGGAAAAAATAACATTAAACTCAGGGAATTCCCCCGCAACGTCGATTCATCCATTGAATAGTAGTAACATGCATTCCAATTTTCATATCGATGATCCACGTACAAATCATCACAACACAAATCAACAAAATAATATTTTTATTAGTAAATATTAAAATTTACTTTTAAAAAATGCCAAAAATTACAATAAGAAAGAAAAATCAACAACAATTAACTAGAGATTGCTCTGATACCACTATTAAAACCCTAAGATCACTCTAGATA